>NC_050573.1:104310269-104634844 GCF_011100635.1 Trichosurus vulpecula
AGTTTTCAGATAAAGTATTCAAAGCTAACTACAGTCATATGAAAGTAATGTCTAAATCACTACTGATTAGAGAAATGCAAATTAAAACAATTCTGAGGTACCACCCCATACCTATCAGATTGGCAATTATGACAGAAGAAGAAAATGACAAATGTTGGCGGGGACGTAGGAAAATTGAGACATTAGCACTGTTGGTGGAGTTGTGAACTGGTTCAACCATTCTAGAGAACAATTTGGAATTATTCCCAAAAGGTTATAAAACCATGCATACCCTTTGACACAGTAATACCACTACTGGGTCCATATCCCAACAAGATAAAAAACAAAAAGGAAAAGTACCTGTATGCACACAAATATTTATAGCAGTTCTTTTAGTAGTGGCAAAAAACTGAAAATTAAGGGGAAGCCCATCAATTAGGGAACAGTTGAACAAGGTGTGGTATATGATTGTGATGGAATACTATTGCACTATAAGAAATAATGGGCAGGATGCTCTGAGAAAAACCTGGAAAGACTTACATGAACTGATGCAAAAAGAAATGAGCAAAACCAACAGAACACTGTACACAGTAACAGAAATACTGTACAACGATTAACTGTGAATGACTTAGCTATTCTCAGCAATACAATGATCCAAGACAATTCCAAAGATCTTGTAATGAAAAATGCTATCCCATCTCCAGAAAAAGAAATAACAGAATATGAATGAAGACTGAAACATACTTTTTCCTTGTCTTTTTTGGGGGAGGGAGTCTTTGTTCTCTTTTGCAACATGGTTAATATGGAAATGTGACTGCACATGTATAACTTATATCAAATTGCTTTCCTTCTCACTGAGGAGGGAGTGAAGTGGGGAAGGCAGTGAATTTGGAATTCAAAAACTTTTTTAAATGTTTAAAATTGTTTTTACATGTAACTGGGGAAAAATAAAATATTAAATATTTTTTATAAAAGAAGAAAATGGCCTCATTTTTTTTTCAGTAAAATAACAGGCAAGGTTTACAGCTGTTTTAAGGAAGGAGGAGGTATGGGATGCTTGAGGAAAAAAGAAGAGTTTGGAATAGGTTCTGTGGAGAGAAAGAGGTTCAATAAGAAGAAACAAAAGGAAGGCCTTACCACAATGTGCACCTATCAAGATTGGATAACATGAAACTGAAATGTGCCTAGTCGTCATCGTTATGAGGTTTCCTCCAGATTAATTCTGCAACTGGAGGAAGCAGATGGTAACAAAAATCCAATGCTTCAATTTGGCAAAAGAAGAGCAAAAAAAGATAAGGAAGCAAGGGATTTAATTGTACAGAACACAGTAGAGCTGAAATGGCTGTTTGCTTAATGAGAATTTAATAGATATTGAAAAAAATCATATCTGGAAAACTAAAATATAAAACATATGATTTTAAACACAATTTACCTCAAGATGAGTAAGGAATCTTATTTAAAACAAAAGACTCAAATGAAAAAAATTATTAAGTGACTATGCATCATTCTTTGAGAGAGATACACAGAATTTTTATAAAATACTTCCAGACCTCAAGGAGATTACAATCTAGTTGAAAATATGAAATTAAGTAATAATTCAGTACATAAATCACAGTATGAAATAATAATGGAAGAGGTAGGCATATATGATTTGTCAGATATTGATATACAGAATATTACTATAAGAATTAAATAACTGAAGAGATCAATCACTTAAGACTAAGGTATCAGGAAAACTTTTAAAGAGAAATTAGGAGTTAAGGGAAGAAAACATTCCTAGAAGGTCTAGAGCTAGAAGGGCCTAAGTGCAATCCCTTCATTTTACTGATAAAGAAAGAGACTAAGTGATTTACCAAGGGTCACAAAGGTAATGCATCGGAAGTAGAAACTGAGTTCAAAGTCAGTCTGCTCTTCTTTCTCCTTTACCACAGACAAAAGCATAAATAAAAGCACGAATGTAGGGCTATGGGGTTAGAGAGAGGGGATGGCAAGTAAACCAGTAGATCTTATGCTCCTGCTACTCCTCTAATCAAAAAATTTTAGTGGAGTAAAGTTCAAATTCCTTTGCCTGGCATTCAAGGCCCTCTACAGTCTGGTATCCCTCTTTTATTTTTCCCCAATGTAAGCTCATAATCCCTTCTTTATATTCTACAATCCAGTCAAACTAGACTACCACTGTCTTTTGAATATTCCTTTACATCTTTCTCCTTCCACATCTTGTTAATGCCATATCTGATAGGCTTGCCATGTCCTCCTTCCTACTTTTCACTTGTTGAATTCTTACCAATCCTTTAAAAGCCCCACTCAAGTGCTACCTCCTTTCTGAAGCCTCGTTTTCTCAGATCTCCAACCACTCAACCCATCAGTCAAATGTGGACCTTTTCCCCAAAGCTCCAAAACTCTCACAAAGAACTCTGCTTTGTCCTTCTCTTAATTTCTCTATTTATCTGTACATACTATATGTCTATCCTCCTGGACACAAGAGGGAAGAAATTTTGCATCTCCTCCACAACCAGGCATACTGCATTGCTCACAAGAATCTGATGACTATTGGATGAATTAAATTAAACTGAATGGGTAAAAGCACATGCCAGAAATATTACAAAGAAAGAATCAACAAAACTTGATTAATAATATGATTAATGATAGCACATATTCAAAGAATGCTTTAAGCCCTAATCTTACCAAGCCAGAGAACTGCTGTTATTATCTTCGTTTTATAGATAGAGAAACTAAGGATCAAAAAGGTTAAATGATTTGCTCAGTATCACACAACTAATAAGAGTCAAGGGTTGGATTTGGATGCAGTTCTTCAGGATACCAAGTCTATCCACTACCCCACACTGTCTCTCCATAATGCTGTTTCTGCTAAAGTCACATAGAGGATAATAAAACAATCCAATAACAGTCCATGGATCTCAACTTGAGGAAGTTATCTCTCTTAAGAAGACCTTAATCCATTAAGGGAGTATTTCATTACACCAAGTTCTTTCCACATGTAACTGCATACCTTCTTTCCTTTCATTCTCAATTTCCATGTATTATGTTCCAAAACTTGTATAGTAGCTGATTAGAACTCAGGATGCAGTTTTCCACAGAAACATTATAAAGAGTAGCTTCTCACACCAATCCACAAAAGCTTAAGCTTTTATATCAAAAGTTTATATATCTGAAGTATAATACTAATCATAATAGAGAACTGACGTCTCATTTATAACAATATTTCTACAGGAAAATGAGTTTACCAGTCTATGTTTAGATGCTAGGAATATCCTTCCCTAAAATGATCCAAGTTGCAGAAAAGACAGGGCTTCCATGATTTAAGGCAAGGATTTTAAGATTTCTTTCTAGTTAGAAGGATCTTTAGGGATCATTTAGTCCAAACATCATTTTATAGACTTAGAAAACTAAGGTCCAGGGAGATATGACTTGCCCAAGATTTCAAAAGGAATTAAGTGGTAAGAAAGAATTTGAACCCAGGTTCTCTGTTTCCAAATTCAGGATTCTTTCCACTACATCAGGGTACTTGGGGATGAGGAAAAGGATTTGGACAGGGACTCTAAAGGGACAGGGGCAGAATGTCGAGGGGGGTTTCCTCTTTTTGTTTCTTTCTCTATCTCCTTGAAGGATGGATTACAACTAGCTATCAGTAGGCACAAAGAGAGGATTACCAAATCAGGTAGGAGACTGGACTAAATGATCCTAACCTTACAAACACTAGCTTTTACAATTCTGGATGCTTCAATGAGAGGTGATAAAAGAGAAGAGGGTGAGAGAGCAGGACAGGGATCCCTACCTTTCATTCTTTGTGTTTCCTTTTGCTACTAGTACCTTTACATAGGTAAAAATAAAATGATATTAATACAATACTATAATTCTTACAAAGGGCTTCACAAATATTATTGCATGGGATCTTCACAATAATCATCTGTAACTGAACGCAATTACTATCATCTCCATGTTACAAAGGGAGAAACTGAGGCTTAAAAAAGGTTAAATGATTTGCTCATGACCACAGAAGTATAGATTCAGAGCCAAAGCACCTTGGAATTTATCTAACCCAATTTCCTCATCTTGCAGAAACGGCAGCCCAGAGAAATGACATTATGTCATATATGTAACAAGAAACAGAGCCAGGGCAAAAATTCAGGGTTGAGACCCTATCCAAGTAACCAAAATCTCCTTTCCCTCCAACTGCTCCCCAAAAGTGAGAGGACTCACTTAAGACTGTTACATTGAAAAAATAACACAAACTCACAGCTGAGTCTCTGACCTAAAGCTTAAAGTGGCAATTATTAAAGAAGTTTGTGTAAATACCTCATGCACTCAACCTACTGTCAGAATTGTTATTTAGCTGAAAAAACAATAATTCTTCTAATTTACTAAGACATCCAACAAGGCACACATCTTAGTAACTGCCAGAACTGAAATTCAAACGCAGGATTCTCCTATTTTCCAGAGTGAACTTAAGCTATTCATAAACTAATTTCTTGAACTTTTCCAGAAGACATCATTTCATTCTCTGTACTTGTATGCCCAATATCAAGCATAGTGACTAGCAAAAAGTGGGCAGTTAATCTACCTTAGACAGATGACACTGACCCAATAAGAGCTGTGTGGATTTTGGTTTAAGAACCTTACAACAAACAATTCACTGAACCAATATAACCAAATGCTAGCAATAGTCATTCTCCAAAACAAACTATCTTGCTGTTGTAACCTAGATATAAAAGGTACTATGTCAGTTTACCAAATACATAAGCTATTCCATTTCACTAATATCAACTTCCAATTTTCCCATTATACTAGTTTTTTAAAAAGCACTAATCATAATACTCAATTTACTGTCTTATGATAAAGTTGACAACTGAGTAGTAGCATTTCTCTGACAAGATGAAATATTATTCAGAACAGCTGTCACAAAATAAAAGAAAATTATAATAGTTCTGCTTTTCAGGAAGTAGTCGCTTAACAGGTCTCATTCAAAAATCTTCTGAAATTACCATTTTGTAAAATCACAAATATTTAAAATACAAAATATAAAATCCCCAATCACATTATTTAATCTCGATTAAGTCTATAGAGAAAATATGAAACGATCCAACAGATAAAAAAGAAACTAGAGACCTAGGCTGGGGACAAGAAAAGCAAAGGATCCTATCTCTTCCAACTATACTCAGAGTAGGGTCAAGTTCACCTCAGAATTTGGACTCTGCTTTGAAAGCCAGATCCTACTGTAGAAATTCTAAAAGGACTAAAAATCTTAAGAAATATAGGCTACAGAAAAGAGAATACTAACGCTAATCCTATGCCTACTCAACTATTTTGAAGGCAAGCTGTTATATGAAACAATTAAAAATTAAAGTCTGTTTCTTTCTGTTTCCATCGTGAAATGTTCATCAATATACTTTACAATAATGCTCTGGGGGGAATTCAGGGATTATGAAAGAAATTCAGTTTATCTCAACTGTAATTACAATTATACACAAGGCACTACTTAAAAGTACTGGATGCCATTTTCCTACTTACCAGAAAACAATTCATACAATTTTTGTTTTAAAAGAACTGGGGGGAAGGGAGTAGCGAGAAGTGAAAGATAGTAGGTACCCTTCATCTTTGGGAGGCAATATGGTACAGTGGAGAGAGCACTGAATTTGGCACCAGAGGCACTGGAGTTTTTCAGGAAAAAGCTAGAGGACTACTTGGCTGGTGGTATATGGTTGAGAAGCTTCTTTTTCCAGGTATGGGTAGGAGTGTAGTCTAACCTCTGACCTCTGAGGAATCTTTCAACACTGAAATTCTATGATTCTATGACCTGTCCTCAAATGCCAGCCTTGCCACTTGCTATCTGTGTGACTGGGCAAATTAATCCACCCCCCCGAGCCTCAGTTTCCCCATCTAAAAAGAAAGGACTGTATTAGATGACATGGCAGGTCCCTTACATATCCAACATCATATGATCTTTTTAAAGTGAATGTGGCACAACGATCAATGCTTCATTTTATTGTATGTGTAAAGATTTTATGGGATTAAAAATGAGCCAAGAAATGCTTGTTATATATAAAAAAAAAAAGATGGTAGGTAGAATCCATCAAATTATCAAACATAACGGACAGGAAGTCTATGGAAAGGGAAAAATGGAAGAGAGATGAAAAACATGCCTTTTAGACCAAGCAAAATTATTTTAAAAATATAACATCAAGGACCTATATGACTTTCACTAAGAGTTTAACAATTTAGTCCAGGTATAACAATAACTTACAAAATGAACAAAAAAACAAATGTGTGCATCGGAGAAAGGTTTATAGCACTGTTAAGGATTTTGATAGCTTGCATCTCTACAACACACTTCAACAAACCAAAATCTATGGAGCTTTATAAAGGAAATTATTTTCTATTTTTTATAGGAAGGGCAATGAGACAGCAAAATGTTTCCAGTGATAGCCACTCCCCCCCCCCAAAAAAATTACATGCTGGGGTTACTTAATAATCTTTGTAATGTTTTCATGTGCAAGGTCAGTGAATAGTTCATGTTTTACCACTAAAGATGAAAAAGGACCAAAAAATGAATGAAACTAACAAAACTAAATTTTTCTTTTTCTTAAAGGAAAGTAAAAGTCTTCTAAACAGTGAAACGAATTTTCATAGAACACTGTATAAAATCATTTTCTAAATGCCTTTTTAGAACATAGTCTCTTCAGTCTGAAATCATTTAGGTGCATCCCTGTCTAGAAATAAACATTTTTGGTTCAGGATCACTTTCTAGGTCAAAAGATGTTTAGGACCCCACCTACTGCTAAACCAAACAAAAAACAAACCAAAATTAAGACTGGTACTGAATTTTATGAGACACTAATATGGTAATAGCTGAGTTTTTAAGTAAGTTAATTGTCAGTCAATAAATGTTTTAAGAGCCTACTATTTGCCAGGCACTGTGCTAAGCACTGGGGATACTCAAGAAAGACAAGATAGTCACTGTCTCAAGGAGCTCACAATCTAATGAAGGAGACAATTATGTACAAACAGGCTATATTGAGGAAAAATTTAGGAAAGGTAATTAAGAGGATTGGGGGCAGCCCTTCCCCCCACTTTCCATACTACCTAGCAAACTCAAGGACACTAACAATACAAGCTTAGAACAAAACTCACTCCCAACTTACACCTTGAACCCCTTCTCTCTTTCCAGTAGACATAGGCTCTAGGCCGTGGCAATTTGCCCTGGCTGAAAACTACAGCCAGGCAGCCACAACCTCTCAAAAGCAAAAGCCAGCTGTGGGTCACAAGCTGCTGCACCAGCACTGCTCTAAACTGCCTGTGCCAGGGCAGACAACTCCATATTTCTTCAGAATTGGCATTAAAGAGTACCAATTCTTGGGAAAAAGAGATACTTTCTGATAAGAGATTCCTTATTTCTTGAGTTCACAAAATTTTTACTCCATGAAGTCCTTTCTCCCTGAGCAATGTCTCTGAATTCCTACAGCATTTATTGCCTATGAAACTCATATGGTACTCAAATGAGACAGCATATTTATAAAGCAATTTATAAACCTTAAAGCCTTATATAAAGAGCTAGTTATTATGATTATTACCAAAATACATGAAGAATATTTTCTTCTGAGTGATGTGGATCATGACGATTTGGGGAAAAGTAAAGAAAAAGACAAGAAAGAATACCACAGAAATCAAGGATGCTTAGCCTGAAGAAAAGACATGGCTGAGGGGGAGGGCAGTAGGGCAGTGGGGAATAGAGAGCCATTCCAAAATATTTAAAGGACTATCATATGAAAGAAAATTTAGACTTGTTTTGCTTGGTTTGGCATTAACAAACAGAACTAGGAGAAATGAACAGAAACTGCAGGGGTAGACCATGTAGCATACTATAAGTAAAAATTTCATTACACTTAGAACTTTTCAAAATTGACCAAATAGTACCAAGCTTCTTATCAATAAAGGCCTTTAAGTATATGCTAGATGTCCATTTGTCAAGGATAGTGAAAATTCCAAAGCTTAGCACAGTGGCTGGAACATAGCAGGTGTTTAATAAATGATAACTGACTGTAAATTAGAGGTCAATAGATGACCTCTAAGTTACCTGACAACTTTTAAATTCTAAGATTCTCTGTAATACCCTACATTCCAGATATTTATATAAAAACAGATAACCTCCTGGAGGGCAGAGACTCTAATAATTCTTTTCATGCCCACAGGCCCTAGAGTATAGTACATACTCAAATATTTATTGAATAAAAGGATAACAAACACTAATATTTCAAGAGACCAGTCTTTAGGCAACCTGAAAAAATTACTTACCATAGTAGGAATGACAGAAAACTTGGCAGGAAAAGATGATGCTATATTAGATTTTGTGATAGATAGAAAAGCAAAAGTCAGGTACACTCTAAACATATAACCTCGATTTCTAAAGAACGGATTACTGAGGACCCCATAGGCCAACACTGCATAAGGGAAATGGACTACAGGGGATTGGATACTCTCAAAAACAAAAAATACTGACAATCCGAATGACAGTAATGAATGGATTATTCTAATTATTCAATCCCCCCAAAATTATCAAATATTTACTAGTTTTATTTTTCGTATTCTTAATATAGTATTCACTTTCCCAGTTTTAGGTCATGGAATCCTATCTATGCTATTTAAGCTGGAGGCTAATAAATTTCAGTTCTCTAAGTCAGAGGATGACTTAGAGGAAGCAGCAATCAGTAATAGCTAGCATGGTTGCATCAAGAATAGACCATGCAACAAAAACTTCATTTCCCTAACAGTATTACTAGACAAGTAGAACAGGGAATTTCCAGAAATAAGATAAAACAATTTCAGCAAAAACATCTAGCCTTGATACTCGCTGATATGTGGGCAAAACTATTAATTTGGAAAGCAGAATGATAGTGACTTCAAATTATACTATCTTAGAAATGCCAGGTCACATGAGCAACAAGATGGAGAAACACATATTTACTCTAATCCCACAACCTCTCAAACCTCTCTAAAAGAAATTATGTGCTAACAACACAACTTTGGCTGTCTCAATGGGCTAAGATATCAAGAATACAAAAGGTTAAAAAAAACAACCAAAAAGAAAAAAAAATCTAAAACCCATGAAAATACACTTACTGACTTTAAGCTCATGCAGCAGCCCTCCCCCCACTTTCCATACTACCTAGCAAACTCAAGGACACTAACAATACAAGCTTAGAACAAAACTCACTCCCAACTTACACCTTGAACCCCTTTCTCTCTTTCCAGTAGATATAGGCTCTAGGCCGTGGCAATTTGCCCTGGCTGAAAACTACAGCCAGGCAGCCACAACCTCTCAAAGGCAAAAGCCAGCTGTGGGTCACAAGCTGCTGCACCAGCACTGCTCTAAACTGCCTGTGCCAGGGCAGACAACTCCATATTTCTGTCAGAGCTGGAGCTGGGCCAACAACCCTGGAATACCAACAGAGCCAGGTCTGGGGCAGATAACCCTGTAGGGAACCTCAAAGCTCCAAACTGCCAGAGTCAAAGAACTAAGAGGGAACAGGACCAGACATGAGGACGGGAAACAGTGTGTGTGCAGTTACTGTATAGCACTCCCTTAAACCTGAGAAAAAGAGCATAGCATCCAGCTGGGGGCAATTCTTACTACCCAAAGGTCAGTTGCAGAACAGATCTAGTCTAGTTAACCCATACTCAGCATGGGACGGGGCTGAATTGCTTTGAGATCCACCTGCTGAGGAAACAACAACCAGAGGGAAGGGACCCAAATAGTGAGCAATAAGGAAAAAGCACCAGGGAGAAAACACAAAGACCTTGAACACAGATTATTAACAGGAAAAACAGCAACAACAGAAGGAAATATGGCCTCCAGATCTAGTGACTGAGTTCAGGCTCTACAAAGAAATACTGCAAAACAAAGGAAAACTATCCAACACATGAGACAGAATAATCTTATTGTAAGAAATGGGGGGAGGGGGGAGAGTGAGCAGTTTTTTTTTCTCGTGGTTCAAAGTATCCCTCTCCCCCTCCCCCACAACTTTAGCAGAATGTAAGTCAGGTGACTGATTAGAACTAGTTCTAATCAGAGCTCTGATCTAGCAGAGATCAGGCCTCTGGTCGGTCAGGTGAAAGGTTAGAGGCTTGTCCACATGTTTAAACAAGACATTTGTGGAGTGCATGCCATAGGCAGTCAGGGGGTTACATCTGGCCAATGGAGAGCCTGGCGGGAGATTTGGTGAGGGGGTCAATAAAGGGACTGCCGACCATCTGAGTCCTTTGTACTTTCTCCTGTACTCTGTTCAGGGGATGTACCCATCTATTCAGGAGGAATAAATGTAAAATATAATTAAAACGTTCCTGGCTTTCCAACAAGTATTTTTTATTCCTAGACAATGTAAATATATTTCTAACACTATGGAGTTTGAGGAGAACATGAAACCACAAGATGCTGCCTCTAAGTGCTTCAAAGGAGAAATGAGAACTATGAAAGCAGAATGTATGGCCTGCACAGCAAAAATAAGGGGCAGAATAAAAAAATCTGCAACTCAGTCTCATCAAAGAAACAAAAGAAAGAACAATAGATTCGGACTGCAAATATACACAAGTGAAAGACAATCTGGAAAAAGAGAAGCAAAAAAAAAAAAAACGGTAACTCTAAAAGAAAATACTTCCTGTGCACTTAGACACTGATATGGAAAACAGGATGCATAGACAACCAAAGGATCACATGGAGAAAGCCTTTTGAATACAAGTGAAAGGACACCTTGTAAGGCCAATCAGCAAGTGAAAGATCTTTCCTCCCCATTGAATAGGCCTCAGGTGGGGCCAACAAAGGGAAGCCTGATTAGAGGCAGGCCCATGCTCTTTCACTAACTATGTGTGAGGCCACAGGCCCACACCCTTTTGCTAGTTAAGCTGATGTGAGCTATGTGGGCTTGGGAACCTCAGGGCCCTAAAAGGGGAGTTGCTAAGACCAGAGCTAATGCTATGGGCACTGAGTTCTAGTCAATCAGATGATGGCTAGGGCTGTATAAAAAGAGAGCCCAGAACTGAAAGCAGCAGAACTGAGAGGGACAGAATTCAGGAGCAGACATCAAGAAGACATTGAGGCAGCAGAGAGCTACAGGAATTGGAATTCAGCCCAAGGAGAAGGAGCAGGAACTCAGAGTCTACAGAGCTGCAGAACAGAGTGATGAGCAGAGAGGTAGGATTCGTGAGTGATTGTTTACAGGAAGGCCCTAGCAGGGGGGAAGGTTACAAGATGACTTGGCTCCTTGCTAATATTATAGCTTGTGTTATAATTTCCTTGTTTCTACATTGAGGTGGGCTTGCTCGTTTTGGAATATAATTTCAACTATATGGAATTGGAATTACTTCTCCTGGAACTGGGATTGGATTCTCTTGTGTCTAAATAAATGTTACACTTCCTCTGCCTTCTAGAGAATTTTTTATACTTCGAGATTCCAAACCATTCAGGCATGTTCACGGTCATCCTCAAGGTCATGAATCTTGCCTTACTGCTATACACCTGAATAAGACTATTCTGAACTCCCCAGAAAACATAGGAGGTAATGGAATGTGTTCTAAAGAGCAACAAAGTGTAGGATGATGTCCAGAATGACCTACCATACAAATCTGAGCTGAAAAAAGATGGACATTTAATAATAAATAAGAGTTTGAAACATTTTTAGAAAGAAAACTAGAACCTGAAAAGATTATTTGCTTCTTGAACATAGAAATTCAGGAGTTAAAAAATGCAGCAGGCAAAGACAGCAACAGAAGAGTAACAACAGAGAGCCCAGTAAGACTTCTTTCTAAATGTACAGAAGGAAGACAGTGATGAAGACAGAAATCTGGTAGAGATAACAGTGAAGAGGTGAACAGAAGACAGTAAGAACTTGGTGACACCCTGCCTACAGTTAGGTGAATCAATGAGTTTTTTTGTGGGACTACATAACAACATGGGAGAGTACATGAAATGGAGGATAACAGAGAGGAGTATATGATGGGCCAGGGTCAAATCAAGGGTTAGCAATGAGAGGAAGGCAACCTCTGCAGTCTCAGAAAGAGAAAAACTGGGGGGGAGGGGGGTGGTGGAGCAGCTGAGGAGAAGGGAGGAAGAAATGAAAAGTGGAGGAAAGGAAGGAAGCCTTACTTTGGTAGCGGGAGGGAGTTCTACTAATTAATGTTCCTATGGGTGAAGAGGGATGACCTGTGAAGGGAAATGCTTACACTAGGCATGGCCTGGGAGATTTGGTGACTGAAAAGTCTGCTCATCATAAAGCTATACACAAAAACCACCTGCTTTGTCGGGAGGCACTCTCACATTTGCTAGAGAGACTGAAATTTTAGTACATATTGAGACTTTGCTAGAAAGACTAGAGTAATGAGGAAGACACAAAAAGAGTTTAAGGGTAGACTTTTTTCTTTTTCTTTTAAACAGTGTTGTATGTCAAAGAAAAGGTACAGACAGTACCTTTGCTATTAGTAATAATGATTTTAAAAGAAGGAGGGTTGGAACCACTGAGGGAAACTGGTACCAGGGGAGTGGGAGAGCACGGACTTTGTGGCAAATGTAGGAAAAAAAAAAAGATCAGGGAGAGTGTAGGTCTTTGATTTAGGTACAAATCAGTGGTGGGCTACATATTCAGGCACCTGGTGGGGGATGGACCTACTATGGGGCAACATCCTGTCTGAAGCAAAAAATGGCACTATTCTAGGAGTCAGGCACAAAGGAAGTAGAATCCATGGAGCAAATCCTGTAACTCAGTGGCAGAAAGTACCTAGAGGGAAAAGCCAAGAATGAATACTATGGAAGCTTTGATTGCATGAAGAATACAGAGTGATGAATACAAGTTATGAATCAGACAATGAGAGTCTAGAGTAGGGAGACAGAAAGAGAGGGCAGTTAATGAAGAGTGAAGGAAATCCTTTTTGTAATAGGTTGCAAAAAATGAAATTTTAAAAATTAGTGAACAGGATTAGCTGAAGGGAAGAAGAGGAAAGGGAAATCTACTCAACTGAGAGGAAAAAAGGGAGTGGGAGTGGATTATATAATCAGATAAAAGCAGGAGAAAAATTAAACTAACAAACAAAATCCCACAGGGAAAGGGAAGAAATGAGAAAAAAGATCAGGGATAATGGGAAGAGAGCCAGAGGAAATAGGGTCCCCGTAAAAAAGTTGTCTTTTATTTCTTTCAAACATCAGGTATCTCCATTAATGTTTCATTTCTTGAGACATCTTCAACATATTACCAATGGAGTCTGTAGCAAATAATCTGGTACGGTCAAAAAAGCTTTTCATAACTTTGAGACAATTGAAAATGTTACCAACTAGGCAACTGCATTTCGCTATGATTAAACTAATGATATTCACCAAATAGTCTACTCATTTTAAGTCAAATATTACCATCAGCAGGAGAAAAACATGTTATAACCTACCAAATTTAAAGGTCAGATTTTCCTTTTTATTCTTAAATATGATGGCAAGTATGAAATGTTCCCTTCTGACAGTAAAGAGCACTCATTTACATCTATTACAGCCACCAGGAAAAACTTTTTATTCAATTATCTCAAGAGATGCTACTTATACAAACTGAAATGCTACAAAAATGTTAGTCATATTTCCTAAAACTCCCCCAACCCTTTATCTATGGTTTAATAAAAAGAAGCAAATGAGGGCAAGAACCCAGTCTCATTCATTTTTGAATGAATGCCTATCGTGCCAAGTAAAAGGCCATACGTATATAATACATTCAAATACTTGTTAAACTAATAACATCTCCTCCTTATAACTTCTATAGGCTACACACAAAAACCACTTGCTTTGTGGGGAGGCACTCTCACATTTGCTAGAGAGACTGAAATTTTAGTACATATTGAGACTTCGCTAGAAAGTCTAGAGTAATGAGGAAGACACAAAAAGAGTTTAAGGGTAGACTTTTCCTTTTTGCTTTTGCTTTTAAACAGAGCGTTGTATGTCAAAGAAAAGGCACAGACAGTACCTTTGCTATTAGTAATAATGATTTTAAAAAGATGAATAAGTTTACAGAAACAGCTAAAGAAACCTGGCCTGAAATCAGGATTAAAGAAAATGATAATAGCTAACATCAATATAGTAGTGCTTTGAAATTTGTAAAGTGCATTATATATAGTATCCCATTTGATTCCCACGATAATCCTATAAGACAGGCACCACTGCTTTCCCCATTTTACAGATGAAAAAATCATGGGAACATACCAGCATCTTTGAGGATCAGCAAAAGCCTCATGTAGGAGCTGATGAATGAACTGTGTTTTGAAAGGAGTCTAAGAAGTAAAAGTGAGGAAGGAGAGCATTCCAGGCATGGGGGAAGAGTATAAAAGCATGGAAACAGGAGATAGAATACCTACCATGCATGAAAGTAGGTCAGTTTGGCTAAACAAAAGGATTATAAAGGGAAGTAATGTGTAATCAGTGTAGAAAGGTAGGTTAGAGTCAGGTTGTAAAAGGCTTTAAATGCCAAACAGAAAGGCAAAATACATATTGAAGAGAGTGACATGGTCAGAATTGTACATTAGGAAGATTGCTTTGGAAGATGAATTGGAAAGGGGAAGACAGGAGACAAGTAGGCTATTACAATACTGTGAGAGGTAATGAAGGTCTGACCTGGGTTAAGGTAGTAGCCATGTGAGTGAAGAGGTAAAATAGGAAAGATGTGGCAAATGACTGAATATGGGGACTAAAGGTCAGTGAAAATTAGAGAACAATTCCCACCCTTGGCTGCAAAACCTTAAGAGACTAAAAGGACAGTGGTTCCTTAAACAAAAACTGAGAACTTAGGAAGAGAGAGAGGTTTAAGTAGTAAAGAGTTCTGTTCTGAACATGTTGAGCTTGAAGTGCCTGTAGGACATTCAGCTGGAAATGTACAATGGGAAATGATGAGATCACACTGTACAGATAGAGAAGAGGACAGCCCAAGACAGAGACTTAGCATACATGCAATTGAGGGTGGGACATTTATGTAAGATGCAAATGGATTATGGATATACAGAGCTGTCCAAAGGTAGAACATGCAGAATATGCAGTCTTGGGAGAGGGTAAGCTTATTAACACTGAAGGTCTTTTATCACAGGCTGATCGATCACCTGTTGTAGATGTTATAAAAGATATTTTCATTCAGATATCGGATAGACTAGATTACATCCAAGTTCCACTCCTATTTCTGTAATATTTACATGGATAAATGACTCCAGGTGTTTCTGGTGTCTAATCAAACTCCCAATCTCTTACGATTTTTCATTTCTGTTTTATGTAACCACTTTAATCTTACAATAATATATGAATAAATGAAAAAGCATGTATTAAATAATTACTATGTGTCAAGCACTGTGTTAAGTGCTGAAAATACAAAAACAAAATTAACAACTGAAGACAAATCTCTACCCTCAAGGAGCTTACATTCTAATGGGACAACACATACCACTAATAATTATTTTTCAATCTTATTTATGGTTTACATATCGAACTAGATTCTTTTATACCATACTTAAAAATCTGTGGTTAGTAAAAGTATGTGGCAAGGACTGGTAGATACATACAATACATTCTTCTACTCCTTATTTCTGAGAGACAAACTGAAATACGTTATTGGCTGAACACATTATGGTATATGGTATCGTGCTATAAGAAATGATAAAAGGGATAGTTTCAGAAAACCTGAGGTTTTTATAAACTGATACAAAGTGAAGTGAGCAGAACCAGGAAAATAATTTATAAAGATAAAACCTGAAAGACTTAGGAACTTTGATCTACATAATGACCAAACACAATTCCAAAGGACTTATGATGAACCATGCTATTCACCTCCAGATTTGGAGGGTTGATGGACTCAGGGTGCAAAAGGAAGTATATTTTCTTTCATTTTCTTTCTTCCTCTTTCCTTCTTTCTGACATGGCTATCGCAGGAATTTGTTTTACATATTTGTAACAAGTTTTGTTTTCTTTGCCCCAAAGGGTAGGGGAAAGTGAGGATAGGAGAATTTGGGACTGAAAATAAAATAAAATTTGAAAAAGAAATGTATTATTGGGAACTTGGATGAATTTAATGACTAATCTTGAATCCAAAAGAATGACAGGGATTGTTTCAGTTTTTTGTATTTAATATCCCCACTGCCAAGCACAGTCACCTACAACATAACAGGTACTTAATGCTTGTTGATTAACTGTTGATGAAACATACCACTCTTTTCAGTAGAGATGGCAGACCACAAAGGTAGAATGAGGGACTTCCCTCATACCGTCAAAAATGATAAATTTACCTACTTTGCTTAGTCATATGTCTTTGCTACTAAGGAGGGTTGAGGGAAGGGGAGTTATAGTATTCAGAAATAACAGCAATATAAAGAAACTTAAAAAAAAAAAGAAATACACTGTGGGGAAACATAAAATAGTAATAGTAGTCAAAATTATACAATACTCAAAGTCAAGGAGGAACTTAATGCTCATCGAATGACTGAATGCACATTTATCAATCTTATGTCCAATTTTCCCAGACAGTTAGTAACTAAATATGAGTCACTAATATTCATTAGTATATACTTATATGAATATAAAATAGAGGAAGAGTTCTCAACCTTTTTTGTTTCATAGACCCTTCTGGCAGTCTGGTGAAGCTTATGGTGACCCTTCAAAATAATGTTTTTAAATAATCAAAGAAATGTAAAACTTCAGTTGGAGGTTGGTAAAAATAAAGATTTTTTTTTCTATCCTAGTTTATGGACCTCCTGAAATCTATCCATGGATCCCAAGTTAAGAAGCCCTGGTATAGAAGGAGAAGAAAAGAGGGCTGAAGACAGTAAACTGAGAAAGAGCTCAGAAAACCAGAAGTGTTTTAAAAACCTAGAGTGGACAAAGTAAACAAAAGAAGAGAGTGATTAACGGTGTCAAAGGCAGCAGAAAGGCAGGATGAGGACTGAAAAGAAGTCACTAGAGTTGGTGATTAAGAAATCATTGGTAACTCTGGAGAGGGTACTTTCAGTTGAATGATGAGGTTAGAAGCCTGGCTGCAGAAGATTTAGAATCAAGTGAGAGGAGGGTAAGTGGAAATACCAGTTCATGGTGGGCTTTCTCAAGAAGCATAGCTACAAAGGGGAAGAGGGTTATAGGAGAACAGCAAGCTGAAATAGTAAAATCAACTGAAGATTTTTTAAGAATGAGGGAGTCGCATGAGTATATTTCTAGGCAGCAAGGAAGTAGCCAATAAATAGGGAAAATAACTGTTAAGAGCACGGGGATGCCTCTAGCCTTTACATGTATTTTAATACAATTAAAGTATATAAATATAGCAATGCCAAAAATTCTCCATATAAAATTTTTCACAGCACCCACACTTCTCATGCCATATATTGAACCAATTTAAGACCAAATGTATTTTGCTGTTCTCAAACAGTCATAATTGAAAAATTCTAATAATTTGTTAAAATGGAATACATATTATACAATTTTATTTCTCAGGGCATCACAACATGAAAGCAACAAATCAGTACAGTGCTTTTTGTCAAAAGTTAAAAGGTTGAAACTTTTTGGAAAAAACTTACAACTTTATATTTCCCATGCTGAATGCCCAACAATTCTACCATTTCAGGAAACAATGTTTGTTGGTTCAAGTGTGACTTCACAGCTGTTAACAACCACACAGAGACTGTAGTCAATAATAATTTGATGTTGACTTGGACTGTTGGAGGTTCTTAGCAGAGGCTCCCAGTGATGTGGCCTGTGCTAGTTCACATTTCTATAAAATGACATGAATATATAGTTGGTATGCTTATCGAATGTGAAGATTACACAAACCTAGCAGAGGTAGTCAACATAGTGGACATCTGGGATCCAAAAATATGTCAACTGACTTAATCTAATGAGATGAAATTTTTAAAAAGATAAATATAAATTCTTAACTGTAGATTTGAGAAATCAGCTTCACAAGCACAAGATATAGTAGGCAAAGCTACTAACGGCTTGGAACAAGATCTGAAGATTTTATTGAACAAAAGCTCAAGGACAAGTCAGTCATTTATTAGGCACCTACTATGTATAAAGCAAAAGTGCTAACGCTGGAAATACAAAGAATGGCAAGACAGTTCGTGACATCAAGGAGTTCACAATCCAATGGAGACAACATACAAATGTGTATAAATAAGCTACATGTTAGATAAAAAAGGAAATAATTAACAGAGGAAGGCACTAATATTAAAAGGAATTGGGATAGGCTTTCTGTAAAAAGTGGGGTTTTACCTGGAACTTGAAAGCCAAGGAATCCAGGAGGCAGAAATGAGGAAGAGCATTCCAGGCATGGGGGACAGCCAGAGAAAATGGTTGGGGCCAAGAGATGGAGTGTCTTGTTCAGGTAACAGCAAGAAGGTCTTGTCACTAGATAGAAGAGTAAGTGGTAGGGTGTAAGGTTTAAAAAGACTGGAAAGGTAGGAGAGGGCTAGGTTATGAAGGACTTTGAATGACAAATAGAGCATTTTGTATTTAATACAGGATGTGGTAGGGAACAGTCACTGTAGTTTACTGGGGGACAGGGAAAGTGACACCATCAGAGAACCACATTGGTGGCTGAATAGAGGTTCCTAAAGGGATTACAAATTATGCTAAATAAGAATTGGTGGTTAAACTTACATGCTTAGCTTGGACTTAGCAGGGTCATGATAACTATCTGTAAACCTATGAAAGTCTACTCTTTGGCAAAGGGATGTCTAGTTCTTTTTAGGCAGCATTAGAAAAATGGATGGATGCTGCAGAGACACTATTCAGCTTAATTTAAAGAAAAAGTAAATAATTAGTACTATGTGAAAATGGACTGTATTGCCTTAGGAGATAGCAAGTTCCCTATCATAGAAGATTTTGAGAAAGACTGAAATGACCCCTCAGTTGGAAATGGTATGGACTAGGTTCCAGTTCATAGTCTGGTTGAAATGGCATGGTTTCTGAGGTCTGCAACTCTGATGCCCAATGATCCTAAAAAATAAAGTTAATTTAAAAATCAAATTAAAAAACAAGGATACTCCAAATTACTGAGTACTTATACTAAAAAATATTTGGCTATGATGAACCATAATCAAAAGGCTAATTTTTCCTTAATTCCATGTATCTCTATAAACTGATGAAGGGTAAACAGAAGCAGAAAAGCATAACCGTCTACAGCAATGTAAACAAAAATAAGTAAAACTAAGGATAGCACCTTTATAATGACCAAGCTCAATCCCGGGGCAAGTTGAGAAAATATCCCTCTCTCCTCTTTATAGAGGTAGGAGGCAATGGGTAAGAAATACTACATATACTGTAATAGACTAATAATGTGTTGATTGGTCTTCCCTTTTTTTCCTTCCTTTCTTTTTCAACCGTTGTTACAAAGAATGGCCCACTAGTCAAAGAAAAAGTAAGGGATGTATTCGGGGGGGAAAAAAATCAATAAAAGTTTAAATACAGTTATCTTTATTAAATCTTAATATGATGGGGATATAGTTGATAATACGCTAAAATGGAACAAAGTTATTCATTAGGTCATTTATATTTTGACAAGGTGGTTAGGTAAAGCCCCTACCAATCAACAAGAAGAAATTAGCTCTAAATAAAAATTTTCATTTGAGAAAAAAAAGCATTATAATATTTCAACCGTTTAATAAATTTCCATTATACTGAACAGAAAGACTAATTGGAGAAACATCATTTTCTGCCATTTTCAAAAACACAAAAAAGCCAAACACCAAAGAGCTACTTACAAGAATTTTAATGATACTTCGGAAGTACAAGAAGGAAATAAAGACCCTTGACTAGTTCTTCAGTAAGAGTAAAGGACCTTTAATTTATTTCTACTTAAATACATGATTAAAGATTTGATTTTATGCAATAATTTTAGACCTGCAAAAATTCTATTATTGTTGTTATTGAGTCTTTTCAGTAGCATCCAACTCTGTGTGACCTTATTTGGGGTTTTCTTGGCAAAGATACTGGAGTGGTTTGCCATTTCCTTGCCCAGGGTCACACAGCTAGTAAAGTGTCTGGCTGCATTTGAACTCAGATCCTCTTGACTCCAGACCCTGTGCTCTATCCACTGCTCCAACTAGTGCTCATAAAAAATGTTTGGTGAATTAAACTCAACTGTGAAATACCATATTATACTCCTTAGGCCATTTGATCCTCCATAGCTTACCCAAACACAACTATAATCACAAACCTCTACTTGCCAAACACCCCTCTCTTCTTTTTTACATCACTAGACCAGTAGCTCTTAAAATGTTTTTAGCTCACAACTGATATCTAACATCTTTCATTGATAATATCATTGATAATATCCTCTAAATTTACTATAAATTGAAGACAGGGACCTCCTCAAGAGCCCAGAATTGTATTCTGTATACAATTTTTGTTACTGTTCAGTCGTTTCAGTCACGTCCAAATCTTTGTGACCCTATGTGGGGTTTTCTTAGTAAACATACTAGACTGGTTTCCTTCTCCAGCTCATTTTACAGAGAAGGAAACTGAGGCAAACAAGGTAAAGTGACTTGCCCAGGGTCACAAAGCTAGTAACCATCTCAGGCTGGATTCAAACTCAGGTCTTCCTGACTCCAGGCCCTGTGCTCTATCCACTGTGCCACCTAGTGCTTATAAAAAATGTTTGGTGAACTGAACTCAACTGTGAAATATAGTACTATGCTCCTGTAGGACATTTGATCCTGATCCGAACACTATGAAATACTATCCCCATGTGACAAGCTGCTAAGTGCGCAGATCTTGATTCTTAGTCCACTGTCTTTCTACTAAACTACTATACTTCCTCTCCCTTCCTAAGGCTTTTAGAAAAATAAATCACCTCCTACACAGTTTAGGTTTTCACCTGAAAATTGTGTTCATAGAAATATTTCCAAAATTCTGGTTGCATAAATTTCCTCACTGTATCCTAACATCCCCAGAAGGTTAATATCTATGCCCATTTTATAAGTAGTCAGAAAAATTCAATCATTTGTCTTAATCAGGTTTGTTTTGTGACCTTCTAAGTGAGAACTGGTCTGTGCAATTCCGAGTACAGTACTTTAGCCTAACCTTCATATTTCTTCAAACTGTACCTAAGTTTATCAAGGTTTCACAATTGATAATGGCCAACCTAAATCTTCTGCCTTTTATTCTCTGAGCAACCAGCATGAGATCCATTTAAAAGTGCAATCTCAGCTTCATAGCAAACTGCCAAGGCAGCTGTTCAAAAAAGCCAATTAAATAGTAGGGGTGTGATGAACACGTAAGCTTTAGCCAGGAACTGCTTCAGCCAAAATACCCTAGAGAATCAGATAAAAAAGGGGGGGGGGGGGCAGAACAGAATAATTCACCAATTGGGAATAAAAATAATGAAGTTTTAAAAGAACAGAATTTTTCCTGAGGACAAGAGTTATAAATATCTACCACCAAAACAGTCAAAGAAAGTAGAAAAGGAATGTATCGGGTACATAAAATATCCAGAGAAGGTTAAAAGGGAAGGGAAAGAAAACCTTTAATGAAAAGTATCTATCAATAACCCCTGAATTTACAAAGTTGGGGGGAAAGCAGGTGACAGCTTTCAAAGGAGGGAAAAATTTAGTCTGATTTTCCCACCAGTGACAAAAATTGAGCTCTTTCAAGAACAGAGAGTTAGTTCAGCAAATAACAATGAAAAGAGAATTTTGACAGTTTTGACATTTTAATCATAGTAGAAATTGCCATTAATTCAAGAACATACTCACTCATGAGTTGGTACTCTTTCTATCAGACAGGATCATTTGAGAAAATAAAACCTATTAAGATGTTCCAACATAATATGACTCATTCTGAACTCTCAAGTTTTCATGACTGACAACATTACCACTTAAAAAAGCAAAACTCATCTCTTTCTCTTAAAGGGTGGCAGTGATAAGTAAAAAGCACTATTATCTCTTTTCCTTTAGAACAACCATTTCCACCTACTGCTACTCAGTCATTCACAGAACCATCCCACTTATATACAAAAGCAAAATGATAGCAACCAGGCAGTTAACATACTTCTCAAAGGACAGAGTTCGCTGCCAACATTATTTAATCACTTATTCAAAAATTTGGAGGAAGGAGGTAAAGAACATATCAGAATCTAAGTAGAATGTTGTTCCACAGAACTTTACATCCAGAAAAGATCAAAATTAAAATTATCTTGAGTTTCTACTATATTGATCCTACAATGTAACTGATTTTATGCTGTAATGATTTTTATATCTGAGTCTGCATCTGTCTAAAGCTACCTTTCTATGTCCTTGAGTTAAGCTCAGGAATTTAGTTTTTCCTCTGAGTTAGTTTAAAGGTATAATTAAAAGAAAAGTTGTTATTTCTCTTACTGGTAGCCCCTAGAATAGTTCCAGGACATCTGTTTGTTAACTTGGTACCATACCCAAAAGATAATGTTGTCTGTCCTGGCCTGTCCTTGAGCAATTAGGATGATTTTATCTCTTCTAAGGAGACAGCAAGTTGGGTAGTTTTGATCCCCTACCAAAGATTATAAGATTAAGAAGGGTCCTATAAAACAATTAACATTCTTTAATTGTCAGTGAGGGCAGTGATTAGCCTCATCTGAATGCCAGCCCACCTTTCTTAGTATAGCCAATCACAATATTCCACAACTAACAAGACTCCTTTCTTGTTTGTCAATAAAGAAGGTCCTGACTTTGGTGAGGTGACCAGTCTTACCTGCTTCGTTAACAGGTATACACATCACTATAAATAATGTGATCTTGCTCAAAAGTCTGTACCTCAGTCTACCTTTATTAAATTTACTTGAGACAATCCTTTTATACATCATTGGCAATTTCTAGTGTCAAATTGGGACAGGATATAAAAATTGTCAAAATTCGCTTTTAAAAAACTAAGTCGCTAAGAAACTCTTCCACAAATCTTTAATCATTTACTCCATTGACTTCTAGGAAACATTCATTTCATGCTCTCTCCATTCTACTTTTCTCCACTGGTTGTAATTGCAGACTGATAGTAAGAAATAATAAAAATGGCCAAATTTGTGGTCAAAGGCTTCCTAATAGTCATAATTTATAGAAAGATCAAGTCCAGAAAGAAATTCTTTTAGGTGGTGGTGATCTTCCATTAAAGCTACCCCTTGGTTGACTAAGAGAGATCTTATTCTGGTCCCTGTACTCTTCTAGTCCACTTAACCAATAAAGTAGTATAAAATGTTTCTCTGGAAAAATGTTTTCAAGTTCCAAATAATCAACTCAAAAGTAAACTATGGAACATAAGGTGTTGGTAAGCTGGGATGCATTTAAATGAGTAATATTAGTACACTGTAAACTAGTGGTCAAGAGTACTTTTTTTTATTTATCTCTGTATCTCCATGATTTACGCAGAGAAGGAATTAAAATGTTTGTTAAATTAACCTAAACAGAATCCCATGCAACAGGGTAATTCACTGAGCTGCCCAGATGTACTTTGCAGTTTACTCAATTATTAGGATGGAGTTATAATGAAATTAACCATTCTAAAGGGGCCTTTTAAAAAGGTTCTTTTATGATTAAGGCAACTGATTAATAACATCTGCCCTTAATATTTTTCAAGTCCTATCTTTTCCATGTTACTTGGCAATGAACTGAGGTCTCAACCAAGTTATTTGTCCTAGGGTTTGCAAGTATTGTATTGAGCCTTTTAGAGAATAGTGGCCCTACTACCCATAGACACCATTCCATGTGTAAGTGGGCTGGTTCTCCATCTGGGTAAGACTACAAATTAGGCTCCTAAGCTTTCATAACAGAATGTCAACTCCTGCCTCCCCCATATTTAGAATTTAAAGCATATGGATCCCTACTCAATGAACAAAACAGATTACTGTCACTTTCACGATTCCAGGAGAATTCAAACATGAACTGACTGCTATCTGACAAAGTCTCACTTGAAACTACTGATGTTTGAGAGACATGGGTTAACAGAGATGTTAAAAAGCACTATCCCTTTTTTCAGTTAAATCATCAGAAAGTAAAACACCTGCAAATTATCTCAGCTCCACACAGATATAGTTAATGAGTACTATTTATAACTTCAGCTTAGGATAGATATAATAAATGTCCATTTGAATGTGACTTTTGTACACTTTCCATTCTATTATCAAAACCTGGACCACTCACTAAACTCCAACTTTAATTCACTGCCTACAAAATTTGTATTTTCAGATAAATTTGTATACTTTCTTTTTTCAATCAGAATTTTATTACCCAACATGTTTTCTTTACTGGCCAGGAAACCTAGATCTAAATTCAATTCTTAACTTCTGTAATTACTTCATTAACTGGATGGTCAGGGGAAGAAAGGAGGGAGAGTCTAGGCTTAAAGGGATCAATATGGATAGAGGAAGCAGCAGTAGCTATTTATTGTATATGAGTCTTAAAATCTATATAAAAAAGCAAAGATTATGATCCAAATAAATATTCTGGAGTGATGATTTTATGCACTTCAAAAATTATTGCATTAGAATTCAAAATAAATGTTATTCTCCTTTCAGGTCAATAACCCTAGAAATGTGACAGATATAACCAAGTCCAAACAAGGAGGACAAAAAGGTAGTCTTTTGGGTAAGAGTGTGCCATCTCTGGTGAAATAATTACTATTTATTAAGGCCTAAAAAATGTGTTTTAAAAGCAATGCAATACTTATTTCAAAAAAGAGAGTAACAACAACAATAACATCTCACGATGGTCACAGGAATTTAACCTTTATGATGGCCTTTCTGCACAATGACCTCATTAGGGTATTATTACCCCTACTGGTCAGAAAAATAATACAAATAACCAAAGACATTAAATTACAAAACATAAGTGAACACACTTTTTTAAATGATGGTTCAGTTTTCCATAGCAATGGATAATAGCTTTAACACAGATAACATGAAAACACTAGAAATTAACACCTTGCTATTCCTTGAACAAGACATTCCATATCTAGACTCTGGGAATTTTCAGTAGCTGTGTCTCTGCCCCCCTACCCCCTCCAGCCTTGCCTGGAATTTTCCCTCCCTCCTCATCTCTATCTTCCGGCTTCGTTCAAGTCCCAGCTAAAATCTCACCTACTATAAGAAGCCTTTCCTGATCCTCCTTAATTCTAGTGCCCTTCTCTGTTGATTATTTCCAATTTACCCTGTATAGAGCTTGTTTGTACATAGGTGTTTCATGATGTCTCCCCATTAGACTGTGAGAGCTCCTAAAGGGATTCTTTGAATCCCCAGCACTTTGTAGTGTCTGGCACATTATAGGGGTATTAACATGTGCTAGCTGACCGACTGTTAAGAATATCAAAAATAAGAGGAGACAAAAATGTTCATTTATTTTAGACCCATAACATACATCCCTGAATAAGTTTATGTAAACCTTCTTACCTGAAATTACAACTAATCAGTGAATGCTGATGGGGAATAGCAGTAATCTATTGACTATGCTTAGAGGTACAAAATTGCGTAAGAGTCCTAAGACAAGATTCTTAATGATGGTTTATAAGTTTGACTCATCTTCCCAGACTTAAAAAATAAAGAAACTTAGAAACCAAGGTCTTCTAATCATATGGTTCTAGGTTTGAAAAAATCTTGAAAGTGAACCTCATTAAAATAGCTAAACAAAAGCTGAGCACTAAAGGAATACTATCAGTGTTCCTATGTAAGATTAAGTTTGTTCCCATTAGAGGACTTACCAATTTCAGGTGAATGAAATGTTTCAGTCAGGGTTTGTTTGGTTTTTTCCCCCCTTATATTCCCTATCCGAAAAAAAGGCTCAGGCAATTTTCAAGAATATTTTTTATAAATCAAACCTAAAATGATTACTGTTTCCATTGCACTACATTCTTAATTTGATTCTAATTACCACATGGCAGTTCAAAAAGCAACTACATATGGCAAGATTGAAAATATAATCTTTATTTACTATTATCATAATAAATTATTTACCACTAAAGTAGCAAAAAGGAGCATAATTTTATTTTTTTACTAAGCAAAGTCTTTAAGAGTAACACATGAACTATTTAAACCTAACATTAAAAGAAAAATTTAGATTGTTTTTAGGGGGCTATGTATTCTACAAAGAGAATTAATATAAAGTATTTCTGATCTTTGCACTAATATTATAGTATTTACTATAATAGTTATTATACTGCTAGATTCCCTGCCCCTGGTCCCTATTCTGTAAAAGTGATTCTCTACCCCTTGTCTTATTTAAACATTACCAAAAATATAGGTATCAAATTAGATAAAAATAAGCTACCCAGAAGTATGAATACTAAATAGAATGTTTTTAAAAATCTGTCTCCAAATTCTTCAACCATCTATTTCAGCAACAGTTAAAAAGTGCTTATTTAATTTATTTATGCAAAATTTATCACATTAAATTGATAACCATTTTTGTAAAGTATATCAAAACTTAAAAGATGAATTATTTTTCTATAGCCCTTGACCAAACATTAAGGACCTAGACTGCTACACGAAGTCTTTCAAGGACACTAATAATGCAGCATGTACAGCTTTTTCCCCCTTTACTTTCTAGAATAAAATGGATAAGGAAAAAAAAAGAATGCATTGTTAAGAACTGTGAGGTTTCAAGGCAAGATGAAGAAATGGTTAATTTATCATTTTAATGCTACTAAATTAAGTGATTTTTTTTTGGTAATAGAAATGATTCCACTTCATAAATCAATAAAATAACAGGTATTAAGCATAATTTTAAGTCAATGTCATTTTGTTTATTTTTAGCATTTTATAAACTCTGAATCTGCAGAATAATCCCTATTTACCCTGTATTAGAGAAAACATGATATTGAGCTCAATCTCACCATTATGTCCTATATTAATCTCCAAAAACAGTGAAGATTTAAAAAAGCAGTTTACTTACAAACTCTCAAAACTCTGTACTGGGAATAGTCAGCCAAACAGTACTTACCTTATAATAATCAAGTACTACATTTCTAAGATATGCAAAATCCCTTTTTCCTCCACTCAGATATGGATTCACGGTCATCTCTTCCCCTTTATGGCACCCCCCCTCTTTTTTTTTTTTTTAAGCTACAAGCATCTGAATTTATTTAAAATAGGCCATCAGGAATAGAGCAGTACTGCTTGCCCCAGGATGCTAGTAAACCCTATTTATTTATTGCAGGCTAGCTAATTTTCTCACAAAGAAAAAAAGTCAATCATCAAGTGTTTTTAAATACTTACCATGTGCTCATCACCAAGATGGCACCGTGGGATACAAAAACAAAAGTGAAACAGTCCCAGCCTTTAAGGAGCTTAAAAATCTATCCTGGATAGCACTTGGATATGTATAGACACAAGGTAATTTACCAGGTGGAGATGGGCACTAGAAGTTGGGCTGATCAAAAAAAAGTTCCAAATAGCAGATTGTGCTTGGGATGAGTCTCAAAGAAAACTAGGGAGTTTGACAGGTGAAGGTGAGAAGCAAATTCATAGTGTAAAGAAAAAAAATAGAGTGAGGAACGGAAAAGACAGCTTGATCTGGAAATCATATGTAATAAGACTAGAAATGCTTCCTGTTGGAAAGGTCAAATTGTGGAGGGCTTTAAATACCAAACACAGAAATCTGTTTATATTTAATCTCAGAGTTAACTAGGAGCCACTTTAGTTTACTGTAAAGCTGAGTGACCTGATCAATCCTGAACTTTAAGAAAACCCCCCAAAGACTGAATTTCTACTCCTTTGATCAAGAGCACCAATCAGAACAATTCATTCCCCCTCCCCCAAGTAATTCAAAAGGTCCTGAAAATGTTGTAGGGAATTGGGAGTTAAGTGTTCTTTCTATTTCTAGACTTGCTACTACTAACTTAGATCTTAGGCACATCGGACCTCAGTGTTTCCTCAAATGTAAAAGGACGAGCTGGCCTGGAGGCCACTTTCCAGCTCTAACACTCAAACTCTAGCCCATTTTGACCACTCACCGTTATCGACCAGCACCCACCCACTCAATTCGATTAACATGTGGCCTGTTAACAAGAAGCCAGAGAGCTTCCTGAGGGCAGGAATTGCCATTTGCTTTTCTTTATATCAGCTAGTACGTGGCCCAGTGCCTGGCATACACAAGGTGCTTAATAAATGCTCCCTTGCCAAGTCTGTATCTCTAGCACTTAGCACAGTGCCAGGCACTGACTTCCTGACCCCATTTGGGGTTTCCTTGATAAAAATAGTGCAGTCGTTTATCGTTTCCTTCTCCAGCTCACTTTGCAGATGAGGAAAAGGAGGCAAACCGGGTTAAATGACTTGCCCAGGGTGACACGGCCTAGTGAGTGTCTGAAGCTAGATTTGAATTCAGGTCACCGCCAGGCCCAGAGCTCTCTATCCACTGCACTAACCTAGCTGTCCCCCTGGAATACAGTAGGCACTTAATAAATGGTACTTGATCAAAGGAGTAGAAATTCAGTGTTTGGGAGATTTTCTTAAAGTTGAAGATTGATCATGTCACTCTGCTTTACAGTAAACTAGGCTCCTTGTTAACTCTGAGATTAAATATAAACTACACTGTATTCACAGTGCTTGAAACTGCCTGGCACATAGTAGGTGCTTAATAAATGGTAGCTGACTGGCTTTGCATCCCCAGTGCAAGCTTGGCACGATGCCCAGCACACAGAAGGTGCTTCATAAATGCCACTTGGCTCACTGGTGGCCTAACACCTCCCAACAAGGCATTTGAGCTGGAAGTCTTAGCTTAGCCCATTCCACGCATACTCTCGCGTCCTCACTCCCCCCTCACCCGCACACACTTTCCTCTCTTCTCTACTTGCCCTTTTCTCTTAATCCATCCCTCCCTTCCCCAGCCTCTTTCAATGCTCCTAATTCCTTCCCCACCCTTCCGGACTCCCTCTGGCCTTCCTAGCACCACAAGCACCAGATGTTCAGTAAAATCCCCAATCCTCCTGGAAATGACCTCCCTCATCCCAGCTTCCCCACAGCACAGACACCACTGACAGACAGACACACACACACACACATACACACACGAGAAAGGAGAGGGAAGACCTAACCGGCCCGGGCTTCCGGGCTTCCCTCAGCCCCGCCCCCTCCCTAGCAGACGTTTCGGACAGTCAATCAGTCCGTCCAGTACCAGTCAGACAACCACACAGGCAGACCCACGGACATCCGGGACTTCTCCCGTCCCCCTCCCCACCAATGACCGGCTCCGGCTCCAGCCCCGGCCCCTCACTCACGGGCAGGCATGTTGGTCCCAGGACTCTCTCGCCTCCTGAGGGCTCAACAAGGACGGGTGGTCTGAAGGCCGGAGAACACCATGATGACGGACCGGCGCTAAAGGGAGCTCCCAGGAGGCCTGGGGGTAGCGGACTACCGGGGCCCAGCGGGCGGGGACCGGCACCGCGCCGGGGGCCCTGCTGTAAGAGTAAACGGGCGCCGCCCCCAACGCTACCCCCCACCCCCCCACTCCCGGCTCCCTGGCTCCCCGGCTCGAGAGTGGGGCGGCGTCATCGCACGCTGACGTCAGCGCGTCTCCGGCGTGGGCGGAGACCCGCCCACTTCCCTCTCCCGGGGCGGGGGGGCAAAAAGGGGGCGGGGACATCGTACTCTGAAAAGGGCCTGTTTTCAGACCAAAAAGGCCAGGCTGGGCCAAATATGATTCTTCGAAGGGGGAGAATTCATACAGCGGTTAGAGCTGGAAGGGTCCCCAGCCCAACCAGCCCCTCTCATTTGGAGATTAATAGCCAATCAATAAACATTTATTAAGTGCCTACTATATACTACATGTGTTGGGGATCTGAAGAAATAGAAAATACAGCCCCTTATCTGCAGGAGCTCGTAGTCTAATGGGAGAGACAACATGAAAACAAATCAAGGATTGTAAGACCTAGGATTCATAGTAATCTCATGAAATATATAGTGCAGGCATTACCCTATGTTTAAATGATGAAGAAAATAAGGCCTAGAGAATTAATTGACTTCCCAAGGTCACACATTTTGTAAGTGCCCTGATGTTCTGACTCCCAAGAAAATTCTGCAGTATTTTCAGAACCAGATAATTTAGAGCCAAAAAGATCTCTTAGATAATTTGGCCACTCCCTTCTTTTACAGATGAGGAAACTCAGAATCATAAAGGCTAAGGGCCTTGGCAGGTAGCAGAATTCAAACCCAAGTCTGGTTAACTCCAAATCCAGGGTACTACATTACGTTGGCCTCCACCTCTGTGTATGATAATAACTAGAGATATCTTACTCATTACACTGATTTAGGAAGTTTTTTTCCTTAACTTTTGATTAAGTAAGATGTGATATCTCTAGATTATGGGGAGGTCAGCAACGTAAAGTTAAATTTAATTTGGTGAATTTTCAAGATTAGTTTTAAAAAACTGGATTAAAGAGATTGAAAGAAAAAATACAATTAATGTTTGGTGCATAAGGAAGAATTATCATAGGATAACACAAAGCTGTTTATCTCTAATATTGTTCGTGTTTTCTTTTCCAAGAAGGATGATCTGTGGATTGGAAAGAATAAAACAAAAATGACTAATGGGGCGTTGAATCCCCAGATAAATAGGCAGATAGGAAGAAAACGGGTAGCTGCCCTTGATGAGTTCAAATCACAAGGCACAAGACATTGAAAGAAATGACAGATGAGATTATTGAGCCATTATCAGCGACCTTCGAAAGACAAACAGGGAGAAGAGAAAAAGTGCTGTAGGACTGAATGAGGGCAAATATTGTGCTGATTTTCAAAAGAAAGGAGAGAAAGAAGTCAGCAATATGTAGCCCACTGAGCTTGATTTTGATGTCTGGCAAAAATCTAGAGCATATTATTAAACAGATGATTATAGATTCATAAAGAACAGAACATGCTAAATTCATTTTATTTCCTTTTTTGGCATGTAGATCAATTGGTTGCTGAAGGTATAGTTTACCTAGATTTTAACAAAGCATTTGACAAAATCTCTCATTCTTGATGAAAAAATGAAAGTTAGACAACAATACTATTAGATGGATTCAGAACTGGACCGAAAGAGTAGATGTCAATGACTATAAGTCACTTGGAAGGGGTTTTGAATGGAGTGGTAAAGGGGCTCTGACCATGGCCTTGTACCATTTAATATTTCTACTGATACCTGGAGGAAGGCATTCTTACTGAGTTGCAGGTGGCACAAAGGTAGGAGTAATAACTAACACACTGAACAAAGTCACGATCCAAAAAGATCTCACTCAATAGGCTAGAATTTTGGATGGAAGGTAATAAAATAAGATTCAATAAGATAAATGTTGAGTTGTGTTCAAAAACTGTGTAAGATGAGACTGGCATATCGAGCTAAGAGCCTCAGTTTTCCTTATCTGTAATAGAAAGATAATAATATCCATAGTAGTTTTGTGTCTCCATTCATACAGACAAACTGGAGTTGGGTGCCCTCCCTCCTATTTGCAGTGGTTGAGAACCACACCTAATGACAAAGGTTAGCTTGGCCAAAGAGTCTGTCTACACCTTAGGGTAGCCCCTTATGCTACCTATTTGAAGGTATGTAGACATGCAGGAGGAGCAATGTTTGACACTACCAGAGCCATTAAGGAAGGAAAGGAATAAGCATTTAATCTACTATGTACCAAGTGCTATGCTAAGTATTTTTACAAATATCCCATTTGATCTTCACAATAACCCTTTGAGGTAGGTGTTACTATTATCCCCAGTTTACAGTTGAGACAGAGACCAGTCACATGGGTAGCCCAAGGTCATAGGTCAATAAATGTCTGAGGTCAAATTTGGACTCAGTTCTTCCCATCACTGCATCCACTACTCTACCAGTTGCCTTTAATTAATCACATAAAGCTAGAATCTGCTGAGAGCCTCGCCTAGTTAACCTAGTAAGTGAATAAGACTCTGGAAGATTCCTTACTGGAAGATGTCTTTATTTTCCCAAGAGCTTTTTTGTGAATTCTCTATCTTTTTAAAGAGTTTTCCAGAACTTTTCTTCACTAATTTTGTGAATTGTATCCTTGCAAGAGGAGTTGAGGTCAGCGCACTGGATAGAGATTTTCCCAGATCTTTTGTTTCAGGACTATAAGCCAGAAAGGTGAGAAATTCAACAAAATGAACCTTGCCTTTTTTGTTGTAAGGGTCTCTGATGCAAGGGTTACAGTGTTTATTTTGTTTTGTTTTGAATAATTTGAATAATTCTAACTACTCCCTTTTGGAAAAGTCCAGATAAGGATGAGGATGATGACAATATTATCATATTAACAAAAGTATCCTTCCAATGATTCTATGTGGTTGTGAACCAGCGATTTCTGAAGAATCCAAATTTCAGGCAGCCTAAATAATAGTGGAAATTTGCATGATAGGTATTAAGTAGGCTGCAGTATATTTCCAATAAGGAATTGCATGCAAGGAGTCGTGGTGCAAAAGACATAAGCAAGGGCATGATGAGACAAATGAAAAGCCGGAGAGACAGAGTTTCTGGGTAATTAACAATCAATTTATTGATTAGGCTAGCTGATAATAAATTGATGGTCAGTGGTCTTTCTTAGTTACCAAAGATAAAACCATGGAGATCCCTGAATGTTTAAATACCTTTGGAAAAAGAGGTGCCCCTGAGAGCTGAAAAGCAACCCTGATTGGTAAACAATTATTGAGGGGGTAGACATTTTAATGAGGAGGTGGGCTAAAAGTCTTCAGCTCCTCCTGCTGAGAAGGTGACTTGATGTGAGACTTATCCACCTCCAGCAATCTGGACAAATGAATCCATCTCTACCCAGGCTACTCTGGTTGGTTTTCTCCTTCATAAGCTGAATTACCCTAAGGGCAACAATTGACTTAAATTAGATTCTGCTTACACTCTAAACAGAAGTAAGGTCTTCTAGTTGGGTGTGGTCCTGCCCAAGATTACAGAGCTTATACCCAGAAGATTTGGGCAATCTCATTTAATGGCAATGTCCTTCAGAGACTGACTGGCTGGCCTGCAGGGGCTGGTCCCTAAATGATGAAATAGAGGAAAAAAAGCAAGCCTAATTTAATAATTGTTTATCAATATAATGAAAAATAATAATTTCTCTAACAGGTAAAGGAGGTGGATTAGTAGTAGAAAAAGTATAAGGGATAACAGATGGACATCTGGAGAATTATGTTTACTCTTGGACACCACATTTTAGAAAGGATTGGATAACTTGGAGTATGTCCAAAGGTGAAAAACTAGTTTAGTGAAGGGCCTTAAAATCATGACATATGGGATCAGCTGAATGAACTAGGGATGTTTAGCTTGAAGAAAAAAATAGATTCGGAAGGGACAGGATAGCTGCTACATAAAACAGGAATTAGATTTGTTCTTCTTGGTCCCAGAGGACCAAAATAGGATTGAAGGGTGGAAGTTGCAAGGAGTCAGATTTATTCCTTTATCAGTGTGTGGGACCCTCACCAATTAAAAAGTTAATTTATAATAAGGAGCCATCTCAGGGTGGGAACAGAAATAAATTTTATTCAATTCTAGAGAATAGGGTGTCCTCTGCCAGAACAGATCTAGCAAGGGAGGGGCTTTACAAAAAGCAAAGCACCAATAATTATACCTAACACGAGAGAATCCCCGCCCACCTCTGACCCTTCTCACCATTGGCTGGGAGGCGGGCTTACAATCTAAGCACAAAAGCTAGACAAAGAACCAGGAAATCAGGGCACGGAAACTCCAATTCCCATTCCCTTAGTTAGTGATTACAACTGAGGTGACATCTATAAATCTAAAGAAAGAGAATAGGATAAGGGGAGGGGGAGATCCTCTCCATTCTTCTGCAGTACTTTTACAGTAAAGGAAAGCAGGTCACAGTGATCCTATTCTTACTGAGCAACTCTTTAAACCAGAACCAGAAGAAAGAACAAAAAGTTTCAGGGTAAACTTCCCCAGAGGCTGAGCCATCAGACTCTCACAGCCTCAGAATTTTTCCACTTCCCTATTTGCCTATTTCTTGATTTTTAAACATTTCTTAGTATAGATATAGATATCTATTTATACATATCTTCCCTGTGAAGTCTTCACATTTTATTTACCTCACACATCAGTAAGATAAAAAAAAAAAAGGTTCCTAATGATTGGAGATATTCAGAAATGTTAAAAGCTGCCTTGGAAGGGACTGGGCTTCCCTTCACTAGAGGTCCTCAAGTAAACACTAGATGATCACTTGTCACCTATATGGTTGAGATAGCCCCAAGTCACTGGGTAACAAAATGACCCAAGGCAAAGGATGACCCTCTTTATATACTTGTTCCCTGTGCCCTTGTATATAATAGTCTTAAAAAGTTTCACACACATAAGCATCCTTATCAGCTATTCGCACTGACCATTTGAAAACTATTGACACTTATTAATTCAAAGTAACATTTATTGGCCCAGGAATATTTATTAGCACTTGGCTAGCTCCCTTGCCTAATACCAGGAGGTAACTAGGATTAGTTTCCCAGTTCTGTGAAATCCATGACTGTCATTTTAACTGACCTAATGTTTGCTGTTGTTTTGTCTATTAGTCATGTCTTTCTCTTTATGACCCCATTTGGGGTTTTCTTGGCAAAGATACTGGACTGGTTTGCCATTTCCTTCTTCAGCTTATTTTACAGATAAGGAAACTGAGGCAAACAGGATTAAGTAACTTGCCCAGGGTCACATAGCTAAGTAAGTGTCTGAGGCCAGATTTTAACTCAGGTCTTCCCGACCCCAGGCCCAGCACTCTATCCTCTGTATCATCTAGCTGCCCCTGAACTAGTGTAGAAGAGACAAAGATCCAAGTGTCCCTACTAATCAACCAGGAATGACAAGAGTTTGTAACCTGGAGTTGCCATGTGACTAAGGGCAGTCTTTCAGGGGACCTTAAATAAACAGCCTCACTTCCCTTGTGGCCTAAAGATCTCTGGTAGTAGAGCTGCCATGAGGGATCTGGAGACACCAAACTAGAAAATGGGTCTATATCTGTAGGAGTCAGTGTGTATAAAGGTGAAAGATGAAGCTATCAGATTCAATAAACACTTAAAGGGAGATAATATAGACAGAAGAATAGGTTGTCAAGAACTGAGCCTAATTCAATTTCTATCGCTTGAGATTAAAAGGAAAAAGAAAGGCCAGAAACAGAGGATCCAGAAAGGGAAAGAAAATCAAGAGTGTACAATATTGCTGAAACCAAAGGAGGCTTCTGCGAGAAATTTTTAAGGAGCAGGTAAATTTGTTATTCAGTTTTCCAGAACAAATAACTTCTAAAAACTTTGCTGTTTTTTTGTCCCCAAATGAGGTTTCTGTGCCAGAGATGATATTAGCAACCAAAGAGCCTTAGGAATGCCTTTGACAAACCAGCAAGTATTTATTGAATACTCATAGACTATTTGAAAGTATATTATTTGCTTGGAAAATGCTATAGTCATTGCTTTCAGGTACCTTAAAATCTAAAAAAGATGATAAGCCTTTAAAATATCCAATTTGCATATGAGATGTAATCTTGCTTAAAATTGAGAGCATTATGAGAGATAACAGCAGATAGCTAGGATGGGGCCAGCTGGTAAGGAACTTTTCAGCTAAATTTAGAAATTTGTGCTTCCAAAGGTGATGAGAAACCTCATCTAGAATGGGGGTGGGAGTAGGGAGAGAGACAGAGACAGAAGGGGAGAGGAGAAGGAAAGAGAGAGAGAATCTGTATCCTTCTCCTCCTTAATAAAATGGCATGATTGAAGACAACATTCTGTTGAGGTAAGAGAATTATATGTTTTTAGAGGTGCTCAAGACCTCAAAATACCAACATGCCAGGTCCTGCTCAAATGAATTTGACTCAAGCCTTCTCACAGCCAATGAGAAAAACAAAGTTTATTACAGATTCGCCATATTGAGTTGTCTTAAGAAATTTCACCCTTTGTGACACTCATTTTCACAAGTGGGCCAGATTCCATCTGGAGTAGATGGAATCTGAGCACCTTCATGGAGGCAAAAGGAAACTTATATACGCAAAGATTGTGGGAGGGATCTAGGGTGGTCCTGGGATGATGGGAGGAAGGATTTAGGGAGGGTCTTGAGGAGGAACTTAATGAGACTGGGGTGAGGTCAGACTCCAGGAACCAAGAGAATGGGATTAAGAGTGGGAAGTATCTGAAGGCTACCAGGAGATAACTGACCATGCAGGGCTAGGCTAGTTTAAGGGTAACAGATTTAGGCATCTCACAGAGACACTTTGTTAGGATCAAGGGTGGAAACTAGCCTGAGGATGGGGGGCTAACTAGAGATTTGGGCCTAGCCATAATAAAAGGCTTACGGCCTCAGGCAAATGCCTCATCTAGTGGGAAGATTCAAAGGGAGTTCAAGGGGGCTTCCATAGTCTAAACCGCATCATTTCCACCAGAGAAGCCTTCAAATTCAGCACCAGAAGTAACTCAAGATTTGTATACTTCTTTTAAACTAATGGTTGCTCAATCTTTTGTTTTGTTTCTCTCCACTTAATGTAATTTAGTGCCATAATATAGTGTGCCCACAAGAAGGTAATTGGACTCCACATACTTAGGGAGGTCCCAGGTTTTCTAAATTGGTACCACAAATTAAGAGCATGACAAAATCCCCCAAATTGTAATTGGACTCATTTGTGTCCTCAGAGTCTCTGACACAAGGGTTACATGTTAATCACAAATCTCAACCCCATAGGAACCTGCCACTCTATTGCATTCATCCTCCCTCATCTGCCCTTGGTCAATGAAAATTTATAGATGTAAGGGAGAACTGGCCAATAAGAGTCTAGTCCTGGAAGTATGCGCTTTAGTTTAGTTTAGGTTGCCAAGAGGCTCTGCTGGCTCTTCCAACCTTTCTCAGTTCACAAGGTCTCTAATCCTCCTTCACCTAAAAATAGGACGGACAGGGACAGAAGCAAGATAGTTGCTTTATGGCCTGGAGGCCCTAAGGTACCCAGGTGGGAAGAGCCTGAGCCAAACCCAACACACTCCCCTCCCCGTCCTCCCCCAGAGGCTCACAGCAGGCCCTGCCTCACTTACCACCAGGGAAAAGAGTCTCTATTTAGCCAATTAGTGCCCTTTTTTATGCACACTTAGTTCTAGCTCAGGAGTTACCAAAAGGCTTTTCTTCACCCCACACACACCACATACAGGACAGGAAACAGGTCCTCCCTGATGCTCTGAAGTATTCAAATCCAGGTTATTTGAATCAAAGTCCAGTGCTCTATTCCATGGTCAACTGCTTCTCCAATATTCTGTACTCTGCACCCTTTACTCTGATGTGCACATTTCCATGTAAGAGAATATCTTGATAAGCAATGCTACTCTGCCATCCCTTTTTTCTTTTGAATAAACTATACCCTTTCATTGTTGTATTCCAGGCATAGTTCACATCCTCCTAAGCCCCACTACACTTTAGTAATATCTGTGAAGTCAAATGTATCTCATGGCACTAGGAATTCTAACTCCCATTATTCTGCACATTTGTTTATAGATCTCTAAGGACATGGTTATTATAGCTGTTAATTTACTGGGTGCTGTCTTCAGATCATTTCTACTTTTATACTTTCTGGGTCACAATTTCTCCTTAATAAAATAAAGGGGTTAGACTAGATGAACTCTGAGGTTCTTAACAACTCTAAATCTACAAGCCTATCATTTGTCTTCCTCTGTCATGCCTGGTACTCTGTGCTACATCTGTGCAATCTGTATATCAGTAAGGCAAGATTCATGACCTTGAGGATGACCACGAACATGCCTGAATAGTTCAGAATCACAAAGTATAAGAAATTCTCTAGGTAGAAGGCAGAGGAAGCATAACATTTATTTAGACCCAAGAGAATCCAATCCTGGGAGAAGTAATTCCAATTCCATATAATAGCAATGATAGTCCAAAGCCAGTAAGCCCACCTCAATGTAGCAACAAGGCTCCTTGCTAGAATATTGTGTTATAATTTCCTTGTTGCTACATTGAGGTGGACTTACTGGCAAGGAGCCAAGTCATCCTGTAACCTTCCCTCCTGCTAGGGCCTTCCTACAAACAATCACTCAGGAATCCTAATCTCTGCTCAGCAATCTCTTCTGCAGCTCTGTAGACTCTGAGTTCCTGTTCCTTCTCCTTGGGCTGAATTCTGATTCCTGTAGCTCTTGCTGCCTCAATGTCTTCTTGATGTCTGCTTCTGAATCCAATAGATCTCAGTTCTGCTGCTCTCAGTTCTGGGCTCTCTTTTTGTACAATCCTAGCCAGCATCTGATTGACTAGAACTCAGTGCACATCGCATTAGCTCTGGTCTTAGCAACTCCCCTTAGGGCCCTGAAGGCTTCAGGCCCACATCACCCACATCAGCTTAACAAGCAAAAGGGTGTGGGCCTGGGGCCTCACACGGGAAAGATCTTTCACTTACTGATTGGCCTTACAATCTGACTTAGTGGTTGTCAACCAACCCTTTTCCTCTCCCTTCCCTACTATTTTTAATTTAATGTGGTATCTTGTATTAAATGTTTATATTATTAAAGTGCCTTTTTTTGTTTGTTAGCTTTTATTCTGGTTTGAAAACTCAATCAATCAGTTAGTCAATAAATATTTAAGTGCCTACTACATGCTAGGTAGTGTACTAAGAGCTAGGAATACAATGAAAGGGAAAAGATAGTCCTTGCTTTAAAGCAACTTTTAGTCTAATTGAGGAGACAACATACAATTATGTAGAAAGAAACTCTATACGGGATAAACAGGAGATAATCAATAGAGGAAAGACACTAGCATTAAGGGGGACTCAGGAAAGGTTTTTTGGAGTAGGTGGGATTTTAGCTGTGACTTGAAGGGAACCAGGGAAGCCAGGAGGTGGATATGAGAAAGGAGAACATTCAGGGTACCTGGGTGGCACGGTGGATGGAGCACTAGGCCTAAAGTCAAGAAGATTCATCTTCTTGAGTTCATTTCTGGCCTCAGACAGCTATGTGACCCTGGGCAAGTCACTTCACCTTGTTTGCCTCAGTTTCCTCATCTATAAAATGAGCTAGAGAAGGAAATGACAAACCACTCCAGCATCTTTTTTTGAGAAAACCCCAAATAGGCTCATGAAAAATGAGACAGGACTGAACAACAAGAAGTGAAAATGTACATTTGAGAGTTGGAATGTTTTGTTTGAGGAGCAGCAATGAGGTGATTGTGGCTGGATCTCAGAGTATTTAATGGAGAAGTGGGGAGAGGATGTCTGGTATAAGAAGACTAGAAAGGTAAGGGCCGTATGTAGGTATGAAGGGCTTTGAATACCAGAGGATTTTGTATTTGAGACTGGAAATGATAGGAAGCCTCTGAAATTTATTGAATGGAGGGGAGAGGGTGAGGGATTGCCATGGTCATACCTGTGCTTTAGGAAAACACTTAACCAATCTTTATAGAGGAGTTAGGATAGACCTTTCATTAACAACTGAATTAGAACAATGAAAAGAGCCATAAGATGGAAAAAGAGATAATGTGGATCTTAATTTCAGCTTTGCCACCACTCAGCTCTGTGACTTTGGACTAGTCATTTCTCTTGGCCTCCAAGAACTCCTCATAGGTAAAATAAGGGTTGAACTAGATGAACTCAAATCTCTTTTAGCTCTAAAATCCTGTGAGTTCTGACACAAACTGGTTGTAATACCTTGGGCAATTCTAGACCTCAGTTTCCTCATCTATAAAACGGGGGACCTGAATGAAATGGGGAAGGGACTGAGCATTTATATAGCACCTACTTTGTGCCAGGCACTAGGCTAAGCACTTTACAAATATCTCATTTGATTGTTACAACAATTGTCACTCGTGCTAGTGTTATGATCATCATTTTAGTTCAGAGAGAAGCCCAGTGACTTGGCCCAGGCTGAGTGGCTGGTGAATGACACCACCACCACCACCACCATCATCATCATCATCATTATCATCACCATCACCACCACCACCACTACCACCACCATCATCATCATCATTATCATCACCATCACAATAACCACCACCACCACCACCACCACCACCACCATCATCATCACCATCACCATAACCACCACCACTACCACCACCATCATCATCATCATCATTATCATCAGCATCACCATAACCACCACCACCACCATCATCATCATCATCTTCAACATCACCATCTCTGACATTTATATAGCACTTATTGCATACCAGGCACTGTGCTAAGTGCTTTATAATTATTGTCTGATTTGATCCTCACAAACACCCTGGGAGGTAAGCGCTATTATCCTTATTTTACAGATGAGGAAGCGGAAGCAAACACAGGTTAAGTGACTTGCCGAAGGTCACAAAGCTAATAAGTATCTGGGGCTATAGGAGAACTCAAGTCTTCCTGACTTGGGGCCCAGTGCTCCATCCCCTGTGCCTCCACTGAACCACTAGCTGTCTCCCAAGTAGATGACCTCTGAGGTCATTTACAATTCTAGAGTTTATAATCCAAGTTATTTTCAATCATAGAACCCATTATGAAGGCAAATAGGTTCTAAGCTCATATTAAGTAGCTTTTTACTTAAAAGGCTGCATGGGGAACCTGGTTCTGCATGAACGTTGATACGTCTCTGTTTAGGCCATTTCAAGTTACTGTTTAAAGATGCCTGGGCTCCCCATTTCAGTTAAATTCTTCCCTCAAACACATAAACCAAGGAGGGTAGGAACAGTGAAGAAAACAAAGCACCAAGGTAGGTTGATATCAGAGCATTAGCCAACCATTTCACTAGCCAAAAAGTACATTCTGCATATTACAGCCTCCTTATTATTCCCAGAGCCAAATGTCACAGTCATCTGTGCTTTGCAGAGATAAAGGCAAATGGATAGTGAACAAAGCAGTGAAATAACAAGGTTAAGAGTTCCTGATTAAAACAGACAAAACAGCTGGAAAAGATTCTTTAGAAACACTATCATTTTAAACAATTAGAGAAGAGTCATTATCTATCACGGTTATTTACTAAAATACTAGCTAACATTAACATTTAAATTTGGTGTAATGGTGCTGTCTTTTTTTTTTTCCTGTAAAAACACGCACAACCACACACATACAAGCATACACACAAACACAAGTACACACACAAATGCACACATAAACACATACACAATCTTCCAAATAGGATTCTTTTACTAGCAGGCTCTTAGCCAAGCAGAAGCACATAAAAAAGGAACACAAGTTGCTGAGCAAATGAAATATGCAATCTGAAAGAATCAAAGACTATTCTGTTCATGCCATCAGTAAATTCAGACTCTAAACAATATGTTAAATGAAGTGATGAGAAGCTTTTTGGAAGGTCATTGTCATCTCCCTTCCAATTTTCTGGGGATACAAGATCATTACCTTTTTCAGGCCAAGGACCACAACTTCTATTTCTTGGAAAGAGCCTGGATCCAGGGCTTAGTGTATTAATGCCAACCAGGAAGAATGTCTCTATTAAAGTGCCACATAGATTTTTCTGTCTATGGTCCTTCTTTGTTCAATTTTTTTTCCTCAATGAATTGGAAGAAAACATTTCATTCATGGCGTAGTATACAGATTAAATTTGTAGATGAGACAGGCCTAGGTGAATAGCCAACATATTAGATGACAGATAAGGATTCCAAAATATCTCAACAGAATAGAATGATGGACCTCATCTAATAAGATAAAATTTATTTCCTTCACTGCTTAAAGACATGATTTTGTTACTGAGGCGAGCAGAGCTTAAATAATATGCCCAGGCTCACACAGCTAGTCAGATGTCTGAGACAGTCTTTGAATTCAGTTCTGAGGGGAAAATCTGCTGGATAAGATTGAAGGACATGGGATTAATGACACATGGAGAGGGATGGGCCTTCAAATCCTGATGATGTAAGAATTTAGTTGAGAAAGATGAATTAGACTTCAGTTGTGAGTATACTCATATTCTTTCACTCATGCTTCAATCCTAGGTGTCTTTTCTTTCTGTGTGATTGTTGTATGTGTTCTTCCACAGATCCTCCGTGGAAGATCTTTTCAACGTGCTGAAGGACTTCTGGATATTTTTACATTCTGTGACTCACTTTGTGACTAGCCTATTTCTTTTTGTTGGCCATATATTTCCTGGATGATATCCCTTGTACACATCACTTCTTGGAAATACTCTGAGGCCTACTTAATACCCTCCATTGTATCTTGAGTCACTGGAAAATTGTATTCTTTGGAGATGGTAGTGTTCCAAGATTCACAACCATATAGCATCACTCACTAGGAGAACCACCGATGTTAAAACACTTTTTCATTTTTGTTTTCTATCTCCAGCATAAGCACATAATAGGTACTTAGAAATGCTTGTCGATTGGATTGATGTTGGCTAGGTGGGTAAGAGACCTCGACTTGGAGTCAGGATGACACGAGTTCAAATTCCAGCTCAGATGTTTGTAAGCTGATTGATCTTGGGCAAGTTACTTCACCTCTCTCAGCCTCAGTTTCTTCACCTATAAGGTGGAGATACTAATAGCATCTGTCTCATAAGGTTCTTGTAAGGACCGAAGGAGATAATATTTGAAAAGCACTTTTCAAACCATGAAGTACTATATAAATGCTATACTAAATAAATAAATAAATAAATTATTAAAAAATATTCCCCAATGTTCTCAATTCAACCAAGCTTATTTTTCCTCTTATTAAATTCTAGGCCAGAGTCATTGTCCATAATCAGTTCCTGATCTAGTTATATAAACTGCTAAGTCAGTTGACTGGCCATCTAGTCTGGCCTGTCACAGTTTGAACAATAGGCATTCTTATTCTTTTAGTTTTTCCAGTATAAAAAGTTAAGCTTCTCTGTGTCTGTCTCTATCTCCACCTCTGTCTCTCTGTCTCTGCATCTGTCTCTGTCTCTATGTCAATCTCTCTGTCTCTATCTGTCAAAAGAATTTAAAACAAATAATTTTTTAATTAATGTTTCCCCAAAGAGCCACTTTCTCCCCCTCCCATCTTCTTCCCCTTACACAACCAAGAGAGCAAGAAAAACAAAATCCCTGTTATAGACGTGTACAATCAAGCAAAACAAATTTCCGCATTGTCTGTGTTCACTCTACATGTCTCCATCTGTAACCAGGAGGTGGGTAGTGTGTTTCATTACAAGTCCTCTAGAGCCATGGTTAGTCATTTTGATAATCAGAGTTTGTAAATCTCTCAAAGTTGTTTGCCTTTACAATATTATTATTATTGTAGAAATTCTTCTTGTTCTGCTTCCTTCATTTTCCATCAGTTGATATAACTCTTCCCAGGTTTCTCTGAAGCAAAGTGATCTCTCTTGAGTAAACTTAGGTCTCATTGAGGATGTCCTGTATCTTCTGAGACTTAATGTAATCAGCCTAATGTCATTTGCAAAAAAGGGGAAAAATGTATTTGGAAGTCCTCACTACCAATGCAAAAACTTTCTTTCATGATTAAAATCACCGTATATCATCCTGTCTCCCTGTTTTGTGCCTTGTTTGATGTTAATTCATTTATTCAAAAAGCATTTCTTAACCTTAATATGGGTATACGTACCTCAGGTACTTACTAGCTGGGTGACACTGGACAATTCACTTAGTCTCCATCTGCCTCAGTTTTCTCAACTATAAAATGGGGATAACAATGCTACCTACATTACAAGGGGTGTTATGAGATGCAAATGAAATAATGTTTGTAAAGCATTTAGCACAGTATCTGAAATATAGTAAGCACTTAATAAATGCTTATTTCCTTCCTTTAAGGCACAGGGAATACAGAGACAAAAATGAAACAGTTCCTGCCCTCAATGAGCTTACGTTCTACCAAGGAATAATAACGGAGAATTATTGAACATAGTTATCACTGGTGTTGCATTTATAAATGAATTTTTTTATGATCTTGATATACATGTGAATGATTCCTTGCTAGAAAAGAGAATTTAAGGTTATGCTGTGGTGCCTGAGCAGCCAGCTAATGCTAGGAAAACCCTGCCCCCAGCCCCTAACTAAAAACCCCAGTTTGCACAAGAAAAACGGACTTAGCTCCTGCCATTTGGCGTTCAGCAAATGTCCCTGGGCCCCGTGACTGTTCCAAGGAATGTAGACTAATTAACCAGAAGAAAAGCCTGATGCTAACAGTCTCTTTGTTTCCTGAGCGGGCTCAGAGATGTCTCTATCTTGTGTCAACAAACCCAGCTGGAGCATCCCTTGGTCTGTCTATGGCCATTAAGGATGAAAGCCTCAGCCCCAGACATTATCTTGAATTATATGACTTTTCCTTATCCTGATATTTTATGGGCATATACCACGTTGTGGGATGTTAATGGCAAATTGGACACAGAGATCCTGGGTTGTAATTTCAGTTGACACTTTGTCAGCTATCTGATTTGTTGTATTTACAATCTATTCCATTAAGGAAGTTCCTCTTCTTGTATCATGGTCATAAAAAGTGAAATAACACAGGCTTGCCAAGTCTGCTAAAATAACATTTGTAAACTTCAAGAGATAATTAACCACTGCACCTTGATTTTTCTGTATAAATACGACTCCTTCACCCCAACTCTTGGCCGTTCTGATTTGGGTGGAACCCTGGACAGTCCCCGACTAATAAATTCTCCATTTAAAACTTAAACTCTGTGCAACTCACTGTTGGTACTACAATGCTTCGATGTCCTAAGTCAAATACTTTTAAAAAAATAATAGTGAACATAGTAGTAATTTTGTATTCTTTGTATATTTTAATCAGTTGCATGACCATAAAGATGTGATCCTCTGTAGAAAATAATTTTCAAATACATTAACAAGTTAGAGCACATCTAGGAGGAGGTGACCTAGATGATAAGGGGAATAAAAACATTAAGGATAACAATAACTGACTTTTTAAGGGTGCAAGGGAATAATTCCATAGGCTACAGTCATCATCACTCCGACTCTTTCACCAAAATTTAGTAGCAAGTGGTCTCTAAGTAGCTGATTGAGTGTTAAGCGTTACTAGCACACCACTAACAAGTGAACCAACACGTGACTTAGGTGTTTTAAATAGGGTTTATTAAAGGACATAGCATAGCTATCTGGTCCTAAGATGATGGAAAAGGCGACTGCTTCTAATATTCCTCTTGGGCTTGTAATGAGTCTTCATATCTTCTCAGCTCCCATGTCTGGATAGGGCAGGCAGCAATGAATCTTTAGCAGCAGTTTGCTTATGTACTGGTATGCTGCAAAAGAGTGCACTTTGAGGCTGATTCACTTTGGCTTATATTCTTAGAATAGAACTCTACCATCTTTTTTTTTTTCTTTCTCTGCTTTGTTTTATTCATCCCAACTTGCACTAGCATGCTGGCAGATGTGAGATACTCTCTTGAATAAATTTATGTATCATTGAGGAAGCCCTATAATCTTCTGGGCCTCGATGTAATTGGTGCAATATCATTTGCCAAAATAAAAATTATCTGCAGGTTTTCACTACAGAATTTCTATGCAGAATTTCTCTTCCATTTGTTCCTTATGCAGGTTTTCCTTTATGATAGTGATCACCATCACTGTATAGCATTCTGTATCCCTGTTTTGTGCCTTTGTTGTTGCTCATTCATTTATTCAACAGGCATTTCTTAATAACCTGAAATATATAGGGTACTGTATAGGTGATTATCATACTGCTATGACTCATGCTCTCAAGATCCTAAGGGTCACCCAGGTGTATATGTGGTAGGGGTTGGAAGGGATGGAGTATTGTTCCTAAGCCCCCACCAATGTGCTTCCTATTTAACAAATTAACCAGCAGAGTTCCATTAACTGTTTTTTTTTTCCTTTTTTTGGTGAGGCAATCAGGATTAAGTGGCTTGTCCAGGTTCATACAGATAGTGCCAAGTTCTGAGGCTGGATTTGAACTCAGGTCCTCCTGACTCCAGAGCCAGTGCTCTATCCACTGCACCACCTAGCTGCCCCTCCATTAACTCTTTAAAAAATAATTAATTTGTTTTTATTTTTAGTTTATAACATTTAGTTCCTCAAGTTTTTGAGTTTCAAATTTTCTCCCCTTCCTTGTCCTCCTCCCTCCCCACCCAAGATGGCATGAAATCCAATATAGGTTCTACATACATCTTCACACTAAACATATTTTCACAATAGTCAAGTTGTAAAGAAGAACTATAACTAATGGAATGAACCACAAGAAAAAAGAAATAGCAGAAACAACAACAAAAAAAGAACAAATAGTTTGCTTCAATCTGCATTCAGACTCTGTAATTCTTTCTCTGGATGTGAATGGCTTTCTCCATCATGAATCTTTTGGAGCTCTCTTAGAACCTTGCATTTCTGAGAAGAGCCAAGTCTACCAAAGTTAGTCATCAGAGATAGTGTGTGTCTGTAATCATGTATAATGTTCTCCTGGTTCTGCTCTCCTCACTCACCATCAGATCATATAAGTGTCTCCAGGTTATTATGAAGTCTGTCTGCTCCTCATTTCCTATAGCGCAACAGTTACATTCATATACCACAACTTGTTTAGCCATTCTCCAATTGATGAGCATCCCCTTGATTTCCAATTCTTTGCCACTACAAAAAGAGCTGCTATAAATATTTTTGAACATATGGGTCCTTTTCCCACTTGTATGATTTCTTTGGGATATAGCCCTAGAAGTGGTATTGCTGGGTCAAAGGGTATGCACATTTTTATAGCCCTTTGGACAAAGTTCCAAATTACTCTCCAGAATGGTTGGATCAGTTCACAACTCCACCAACAATGCATTAGTGTCCCAATTTTCCCACATCCTCTCCAGTATTTATAATTTTCCTGTTGTGTCATGTTACCCAATCTGACAGGTGAGATGTGGTACCTAAGAGTTGTTTTGATTTGTATTTTTCTAATCAATAGTGATTTAAAGCATTTTTTCATATGACTATAGATATCTTTAATTTCTTCCTCTGAAAACTGCCTGTTCATATCTTTTGACCATTTATCAATTGGGGAATGACTTGTCATTAACTCTTTAATTTTAAAAAATTACCAAATAGATGGCAATGCAAGAATAACAATATGAAAATGCATCCATAAAGCAGACACACTTTCCCACTGATACACACAATATCCATGGTGGGAGAGCAGGCACAAAGTTATAAAATCATAGCGAATAAACCCATGGATAGGGAGTACATGTGCCAGAAGCAATTCACAACCCTAGACTGAAGAACTTGATATCTTTTGTCTCTCTCTGGAATAGGCTATATAACAATTTACTGATGGTTAGGAATACTTCTCTATTAGCTGACTTTGGTCACTTCTCTTCTGGAATACTGAAGTACTGTTAAATCCTTTCAGCAAAAATAAAAACCCAAAGATTGGGATCTATGAGTTTTTTTAGGTCAACTCCCATAGATGGACTCTAAGGGGTTTCCACCTCTCAAGAAGTATGGGACATTGAAGAAAAAAGCAAAGACAAGTCTTATCTTTCTTTAAGCCTGCTAAATAACGAAGGGCAATACCAAACCTTTCTTCTTCCAGTTCCCTCTTCCAAGCAGTAGATGGCAGTGAAAGTTCTGAGGTATCTCCTCAGCCCTGGTCTCTGCAGAGATCAGCTTTAGATCTTTTATGAGTCCCAAGTTCAGCTCGGCTTAGCTCTAACATACTAGTCTAAAGCAGTATCTCATGGTGATAAAATAAAAAAATCTGCATTTCTGACATCTGTACCATAATTAGGTGAAATAACTTTGTTCCATAGTCATAAAACAGTTCTAGGAATCAGGGTTTCCCAGATACAACCTTCCAAGTACTATTTTCAGTCCTATGCTAATTAGAGACTGTGAAACAGGACACTTAGGGCATCTTTACCTTGAGAAAATGCCTCTTCTCTATGGTGATTTTTTTCAGATTTTTTTCCAAGCAAAGTCTTTTTTTTCCCTTTCTATCCCTTTCTATCAAACTGTCCACATCTGAAAGGGACCTACCCTTACGTATAAAAGAGACCCCTACTTCTGACATCACTTATTAGCAAAGTGTCACTTTATGATCTATACTTGAAAATTTGGGAACATTAATTGGCTGGAATACATGTTGCTGAATTCATGAAAAATCTTTCTGAATTCATAATTGATCTTTTTGAATAGCTTGGCCTTGTCACTCATTCAACATGTTGTCTGTGGCCTCAGACATAGGTGGTTATTTTCTGGATGAGAAGCCTGTATTGGGCAACTTTTCATAATTAGCCTAAGGATAACACACACACACACACACACACACACACACACACACACACACACACACACACCCTTAGGAGGCAGCTATCATGTTGGCCTATCCAGTTTGGGTGATAACAGTTATCCCAAGAATGATCCTGGAAGAAGCTACAATTATCTTACAGTGCCTTGCACTTTATGAGAAGTCTGGAGCTTCTTATAAAAGTTAGAAAGGGGGAGAAAACACTTAAAATTTTAATTGGCTAACTATAAGCAACTATGACCTACTTCTAAGAAGTAATTGTTAACCTGTGAACAGAAAAGGGTTCCACTATATATATATATACTATATTTAATGTAAATGTTTCTTCAATTTAGGAAAGTAATCCCTCCAAATAGAGGCTACACTGTTGGTTTCATTATATGAAAAGTAATAAATTGATGCAGTTCAGAAAGGCACTTGTTGGTCTATCCCTCAAGTCCTAAGGGGTACCATAGCAGTCAAAGAAATCATTAGCCAAGAAAAAGTCTACTTATAAATATGATGGGCCATTCGAGTTCTGGGCCTAGAGTCAGGAAGACTCATTTTCCTGAGTTCAAATCTGGCCTCAGATACTTACTAGCTGTCACCCTGGGCAAGTCATTTAACCCTGTTTGCCTCAGTTTCTCATCCTTAAAATGAGCTGGAGAAGGAAATGTCAAACTACTCCAGTACCTCTGTCAAGAAAACCCCAAATGGGGCCACAAAGAGTCAGACATGACTGAAAAGACTAACATAAATGTGATATTTATAAAGCTCTTTAAATTTGCATATTTCATTTAATAAACTATCACATTGGAGGATTCATTGAAAGAACTGGGGATGTAAGTTTGGAGGAGAAAAGACTTTGGTAGGTGAGCATAATATATATCTTTAAAAGTGTTGTATGGAAGTGATTGAATTTCTTTTGTTAACTCACAGGCTAAAGCTAAGAGGCGTTTTTGGAAGATGATGCGTCATTGTGGCAAGTTTTGGTTCACTGAGAGGAAAAACTTCCTTAGGGCTGTTCGGAAGTGAAACGGACTTTTTCCTCAGAGATGTTGTTGTTGTTTGTCCTTTGTTTTTGAAGAGGACCACGACATCAGGGAGGTGATGCCATGACTTGCAAGTAAATTGGATTTAAGTGAGGGAGGGCTGTGCAAAGTCACCAGCCTCACTTTTTTCTCTGGAGCCATCTGGGTCTAGGGGCAAGATCTAGATCAGGAGGACTACAGATGGCCCCCTCCCCCTCCTCAGAGATGAGGAGAATAATCAACAAGGAATGAATGGATGAATGAATGAAAAAGCACTTACTATGTGCAAATAGAAAATCAAGAAATCCCTTGTCTTCAAGTAATTCTCGTTCTAATGGAGGAGACAGGAAGTTTCTGCTGCAAGTCAGATAGAAAGGCTCTGGGGTCCATGCTTTGCGATGGGAATGCCTCTTCTTAAATGTCTTTCCCCTGATGAAATCACATCTGGTTCCATACTTTTGAGTCACATGACAATGCCAAGGACTTTAGTGTCGAGAGCCTTTTCTGGGCCTGCTTTAGATTCAGTAGTTGCTGGGAAGGCTGGAGCTATGATGATGGCTACAGAGGCTAGGTAGGACAGAAGGAGTACTGGTAGTCTGGGAAACATTGCCATTCCCAGGGCTCTTATGCTCATCAGTAGCATTTGGTCCATGGTTAGTATAAGTGTTAGCAAGGAAGGTGGACCCCCTTCCTTCACTGATGGCTTTGAGCGCCAGGCTAAAAGTAGGCTAGTAATCTGAGGGGCATTCATTTCCAGAACTTTTGGTTTCAGGGTCCTGGGCTACCTCCATCAGGATCTGAGAGGAGGCACTAGTGGTTAAAGTGGTAGTAAGAGTTTCAATCAGTTGGCACATGTTGCCTACTGTCTGACTTCAGGGTGCCCATTTCTGCATCAGCTAAGCTGCCTTGCATGCCCAAGGAGAGGCTATAAATTCCTTCAAGTGGTTTTTAAGTGGAAGTTGGATGTTGACTTGTTAGGGAGGTTGTACAGGAAATTTTTCTGCTCAAATATGGGTTGAATTAGATATTCTCTAGGGCCCCCAGTCAAAGATGAGTTTCTATGATTCTGTGACTGTATGGAAATGAGCTTTGTTTGAGTGGTAAAGGATCAAGCCAGAGAACTTATCACAAACTCTCAGAGAAATAATCTTAATTTTGCTATGAAGTGGAATGCTGGCCTTGTTTTCTTAATGAGGATTATTGGCCAGAAAAAATGAAGGTACCTTCAGTGATTTTTGAGTTATAAATAGAAAGCATATTTAAAAAGTAATGAGATCGCTGTGATTGATTTCACAGGCCGAGTAGCCATAACCCAAAGAAGACCTGCTTAGGATTCAGTTTTGTTCTTTTCTAGTAGCTCCACACAGTGAAGCAAACTATTCCATTGGAGCTAGAGATAAAGAACATTCCATTTGCCCCTACTGTCAGTAGTAGGGAAGAGAAGAAATGGAGAAAAAGCCTGCCAGACAACTCTAAACCTAGTGGATTGAGGAGAGGGGGAAGCAGGTTATTGAGGGCTTTAAACTCCAGAATACTTTATATCTTTATATTTGATCCTGGAGGTTATATGGAGCCATTGGAATTTACTGACTAAGGAGGGTGACATAGTCAGATCTGGGCTTTAGGAGAATCACTTCGACAGTTGACTAGGAGATGGATTGGAGTAGGGAGAGACCTATGGCAGGCAGACCCACCAGAAAGCTATTGTAATAGTCCAGGTGTGAGGTGCTGAGGGCCTGCACCAGAGTGGTAGCAGTACCAGAGGAGAGAGGAGGGCAAATATGAGAGATATTATGGGAGATGTTTTAAAGATGAGGAAATTGAGGCTGAGGGATGTTAAGTGACTTGTCCAAGATCATACAGGTAGTATGTGTCAGAGGTTGAATCTGACCCCAAGGAATCTTAGAGATTCCTGCTCTTCCTCCTTTATTTTAAAGATGAGAAATTGATAACAGAAAGTGAAAGTGACTTGGCTTCAGTCGCAAAGATAGGAAGTAGCAAAGCCAATACTAAATTTTAAGCCTTTGGATTCCCAATTCCAGGCTTTTTTCATTATTATATGTGTTACATTAGATATTAATGAGGTTGTTGTACCCCTATTCTGTTGGGGGACAACTCCTGAGGACTTTAGGCCCTAGGATATAGAGTACTTGGCAGCTGAACACCACAAACTAAGTGTACAATTTTGTTCAAGAAAAAGAAAATATTAATGGACTAGAGGAGAAATTAAAAAATCTATGATGAATATGCAGATAGTCTAACGATTAAACAGACTTTCAGAATATATTATCAGCTCAACAACATACAAACCTACTAAGATGACTTTTTACATAGTGAAAATATTATCTTTAAAAATAATGCTAAAATGATACACATTGTTGTAAAGAGTGTAAAACTGCTGTAAAGAGCATTATAATATATTACAACTGATATCCCTCTTAGCCCCATGGTGTCTGCCTGAATATTAGGTCACACAGCTTTAGACTTCTCAATTCCTTTTTGGGGGGGAAAGTGGGAGGGGAGGAAGAAAATAAGGGCAAGGGAAAAGATAACGACAGACTTCTTATCACTCTTGCACTCCCCAGAAGAGTAGCCTTCTCTCAGCCCATAGAGGAAATGGGCTGCATTCTGTCAGAGGTAGAAAGCAGGTTAGAGAGCCACTCATACTGCTGCTGCCTCAGAGTCGATTGTAAAGGGAGACAGGAGGAAAGACTAAGAGCAAACATTCCAGACAACCCGGCAGAAGCCCCACCTACTCACTGCAGTCAAGTCATGTCCCCATGTTCCCTAGTCATGTTTTTATGATCCTCTTCCTCAATTCATCTCCAAAGAGGACACACCGCAAGCTCTGCCAAGAAGATATTTATGCATTTAAAAGGATCCAAACCCATTAATGTATTGAATATTGCCTCCTTGATCCTTTCCAGATGACTCATAAGGGACTATAGTCCCAACCAAAGGGTGGGGAGGGAGGGTCCAGCTTTTCCACCACAGATACACCCTCAATATATCCCCTTGTGGCCTACCTATAACTGATAAGAGCTAACGTGATGGAGGGAGGGTTATTCAACTGCACCTGCTCCATGAATAAAGCTAGAAGGTGCTGGTTGCTGATTATGACAGAGCTGAGGTTAGAGCCAAGGACATTCACAACATAAAGCACAACAGAGTATATAGATGGTATTCTTAAACTACTTTCTCCCTCAAGCCTCTCTTTTAATGGTTATGGTATTTGGTATGTAAGATGGTAGATAGTTGTTTACATTTGCTTCTATTAATAAGCCATAACACTTTCTTGACCACTCTTTCTGCAGACTTCTCCTCAGAGATCAGGTTTGGGATGAATGCTTGGTGGTTCAGGCAGAAATCTCCCATCCTTCTCCTCTTCCTGCTTCTCCTCCTCCTCCTCTTCCTCCTCCTCTTTGACCCTCCTTTGTCCTCAGTAGTGTTGCCCCAACTTGAGAATAGGGGAATGACTTTGACTCATAAACTCTCACCCTTTAGACTTCTGGGTAGAAGAGGAGTGAGGGTAGATGGAATTTGTATAGGATTTTTCATTTCCCCTTTTCCTTTTCACTCTCCAGAGGGGACAAATGTATATTTCTGAGACTAATGTTTTTCCAGGGGCTTGGGAGACTTAGCCTTGTTTCTTAAAAAAATGTGTTTCCTTTATGTGTCTAAAAGTTTGCTTTGTTTTTTTAGTCTGGCAAATATAATAAAGCTGTTAATGAACTATATTGATAAATAATGTCTGCTGTTTGAATGCTACATTGAGGGGTCTATAAGAAAAATGGCTAGGTAAGAAAGAGATATAAACTGCTGTATTTTCTAGGGCAAAGTTTCTGGCTGGAGTTAAAAAGAGTTATTGATTACTTTTTATAACTTTCTTGGGCAGAGAACATATTCACCAGGATTTTTCTGAGCAAATGATTCAGCAACTATACCTGGGCAACAATATCTAGTGGGTTTGGCCTTGAGGCAAGCATCTACCACAGTTTATTTTGAAAAAAAAATAGAGGACAAAACAACTCTCTGGGAGTTGCTAGAAAGTCTTACCCTAACAGGAGGAGTAATCTGATTCACAAAGGAGGAGTGGTATGCTGGTAACTGGCTCTCCAGGAAAAAAAAAGTATGCAGAACACACTTCTAATTTTAATCTGCATTATTAACATTTTTCTGCATCATTTTCATAAGTCTAGACAATCAACAAGACAAATAAATCAAATCAAATACATAAATCAAGCTTTAATTTGTAGCTTGTGTAGGTAAAAATGCCCAAACTGGCCCTCCATCTCTCCAGCTCCATAAAATAGGGGAAGGAAAATAAGAGTGATTGACAGCCCTGCTTACCTACTTATCAGCATACAACAAGCCACTACTACCTTTGCTTCAAGCCTATCCATCACCTTATAAGACTGCATTAACCCAATGATGTAAATGAAAAGACTATTAAAAAGGAAGTTGAACTCAGAATAATGGAAAAGCCAATGAAGGTCTTGGAGAAGAGATAATGAAATCTACCTCCTCCTTCCTAGCAGAGAGGTGGAGATCTACTAGGACTGAATGTGAAACTCTTCATCAGACAAGGTTTCTGTATTGCATGTTTTTGCTTAATTACTTTTCTTTGTCACAAGGAAAAGTTCAATCTGGAGAGGGTAATGGTAAACAACCCTATTGAAAAGAGAAAACACATCTATAAAACATTTTAAAAGATTGATTCATTGCCTCCTAAATAATGGTGCTAAGATCTGATGTATTAAGTGTAGCTACTCATCTCAGATGCTTGGCATTTGGAAATGAAAAGATGGGGAGAACTCTAAGAGTAGCAAGAAAGGCCAGTTTGTGCAAATCTTAAAAATAAAAGATGTGTCTGAGCCAGAGAAATTCCTGCCCATGGAGCACTGTTAAAAAGCTGTAAAGTGTTGGAGTGAGGGTGGGGGAGGGGAAGCAGCACACAGTGCTAATTGAAAGTGTAATTTGGCAGAAGCAACTCCCCATTTGAAGCAACCATACTTCAAATTAACTTGCTAAAACCACAGTGAAGTATTTGAGACTTTTTAAAGGTGACATAAAAGTAGGTTCAGTGGAATGCTGAAACTTGAACAGAAGGAACCATCTAATGACTCAGGATACAAATATAGCACAAAGAACGGTTTAAAAAAAAGTAGATAAACGTCAAAACTGATTAAATTCAACAAATTAAACCCAAAGAAGAATTTACCTAGTGTCTATTATGCTTTAGGTACTAGAATTTCCAAGTCTGGATAAGTCAAAAATCAGTTTTGATATGGTTTACTTTTAGAGAATCTCAAAACCAAGAATTTGGAATAAAATGTACATGTATGTGTTGTTAGAATGTAATCTCCTTGAGAGCAAGAACTGTTTCACTTATGTCTTTGGATCCTCACTGCATAGTACAGTACCTGGCTTATAGCATGGGCTTAATAAATGCTTGCTAATTGGTTGACCTCAGAGGTCATCTAGTCCAAACAGTGCCTGAATCAGATTTCTCATTACAGCATCTCTGACAAATAATGTCATTCAGCTTCTCCCTGAATACCTCCAGTGATAGGGAAATTACTATCTGTCAAAGACTGCTCATTCTACCTAGGGGCAGTTCTAATTGATGAAATTTCTACCCTTAGGGAACTCACAGTCTAGCTCTGGAGGTAAAAGGAACTCACTCGAAATAATTATAGAGTGATATTATGATAACTCAACAAAGAGATAGTAAGTATGTATTATAGTGAGTCACTATGCCAGGTGCTGGGTATGCAGTAATAAAAATATCCTAGCCTCTGTTCTCAAAGAGCTGAAATTGGAAGGTGGAGGCAGGCATATAACATATACAACTGGCAAACACAGTACAGGAAGCATGTGATGAAGGACAGAATACAACTTCTCTGGACATTATCACGCACAGCTTAAGTTTACACTAGCATTTTAGACTAGCATGTACTTTGTTAATTCATATTGTGCTTGTAAATCCACTAAAACACCCATGCCTTAGTACACCTCTTGTCTAGCCATGCCTCTCCCAGCCTGTACTTGTGCACTTAATTTTTTTTAAGCTGACTTTACATTTAACTATATGGGTTTTATCTTATTAAATCTGGTACCTTATTTTAGCCTGTTAAGATCATTTTGGAAGCTGGTTTTGGTCTGTTGTAATCTCTCCTAGCTCTACATCAGTCAACAGGGGTGTATGGTGTATTGAAGGAGGACTAGTGCCTCTGGTATGAGGGCTTGCCAAGCTCTTTTCAGGACTGCTTATCCGTGTTTGGTGTCTACCTGCCACTCAAATCTCACCTGTGGCTTCAAGAAGCTGTAGCATGCACAGTGTCAGTACCCTAGTAAACCGTCTTGGCAGATGGGCTAAACCATCTGAGATTGGCATCTGAAGGTAACCTAGAGGCTGAGAGTGACCTACAAACCTCACACCTATCAGTAAGTTAAGGGGGTGGAGACCTGTGAAGATTTTCCTGGGCAGAGTGGGTAGATGAAGATAATGTTCCAATGGCTACAAAAGTGGCTGAAGCAGGTGCTTAAAGCTTGATCAGACATGGAAGATGCCTACAACATATCCAGGGCCATTGCCAGTCATCTTGACTTTTATCTTGTCACTGGACTTAGATGACTCTGGAAGAGAGGCTGACAACTTTGTACAACTTTGCCTCACTGAAATCCAATTTATGCACAAGTCAAGATGTTATCTTTGAAAATGAAGGACAAACAACCACATGTCAGTCAACAAGCATCAATCGATTGCTTACTCTGTAATGGGCACTGTGGTAAGCATTTGGGATACAAAGATGGACAAAAATATCAACCCTGCACTTAAGGAGCTCACGTACTAATGCAGAAGACTATATGCCAACAACTATTAACATATAAGATGTATACACTGTAAATGGAAGGTAGTCTCAAAGGGAAAGCACTAGCAGTAGAAAGGACCCCTTACAAAAGATGGCTTTTGAGTTAAGTCTTGAAGGAGGATGTGGCAGTTTGGAAGCAGAACATTCCAGGCATGGGAGACACAGCCAGCAAAAAGGCCTGGAGAGTAAGGGGTTAGCACCTTATGTATAGAGAACCAAAGCAGGCCAATGTAGCAGTATCATCAAGTGTGTTACAGTCACAGGAGTAAAGACTGGAAAGGCAGGAACGGGCTAGGTTGTGAAGGACTTTAAGTGACAAGCAGAGCATTTTATACTTGATCCTGGAGTTAATAGGGAGCCTCTGGAGTTTGTTAAGTATAGGGTAACATAATGACATGTACTTTAGGAAAATCACATAGGGAGCTGAGTGGAGGATGGATTGAAGTGAGGAGAGGCTTGAAGAAGCATCAATGAAAAGGCTTTTACAGCTGTCAAGGCAGGAGGACATGAGGGTGTATACCAGGGTAGCAGCTCTATGGAGCTCAAGAGATAGAGAGAAAGGGATGTATAGAAGAAATGTTGTAAAAGTAAAAATGATAAGACTTAGCGATAGATTAGATATGTGGGGTGAGTGCGAGAGAGGATACTGAGATTTCGAGCACACATGACTTGGAGAATGATAGCACCTTCAATAGTAAAAGGAAAATTGGAAAGAGAAAAATGGTTTCTTTGGTAGGGGCAGGGGAGGGAATAATGAACTTTATTTTGGACCTAATGAGTTTGAGATGCCAGTCTCATATATCCCATTATCTACATAGAACTGTTTGAGGGAAAAGTCCTCACTTGACCCTTAGAATCTCTTTCTAGTAGCCTTTTTTTCTTTGGTGGCTTACTGCTTACGTCACTGGACCATGTGGCTATATTGGAAGTGCTGAAGGTGAGCCCAATGTGGGAGCTGTACCTTACGAACCCATGCTTTTGGCTAACTTCTTCCTAACTTCAGTAATTTCATGCTTTCATAAAGATCTTCTACCTTAGTTCCTAGCCTAGAACCAGTGGTACTATCAGGATAGATGTTAGTGTTTGTGCTGGTTATGTTTGTGGTGATGGTGACGATAATGTTAGTAATGATGGTAATAGTACCAGCAGTAACACAATCAACAAAGACAACTTTAGTGTGATCCTGGACTCTTCTTTCACACTCACCCAATATCCAATTTGGTTATGCCTTGTTTTTTTTACCTTCACAACATCTTTCCTGTACATCGCTTCCCTTCTACTTACATAGCAGCAAGGCTTGGTGCAGGCTATATCAACAGGGATAGAATGCCAGAATATCAGACATACAGGCTATGGAGAAGTCATTACTAGTAATCCTTAGAGGCCTGCTGTCTCCAACTCTGCTCAGTCCGAATGAATTTAATGTCCTCTTGTCGCCCTAGTCACTCAACTAAATTTTTCTGGCCCTGATTCTGGTCCCTTTTCCCATTCTCTGGAAGGTCATCCAGTCGTAAAATCATGGCAACCAAAGCTGCAAGATCTTCAGCATGCCCTAATAGGCAGTCCTTTAAATCAATATTCAGGCTCTTCTGAAAGAATGCCATCAGCCCAGCCTCCTCCCAGTCTAGCTCTTAGCTGGTGAAACTCATTAATATAAATTAACAATAAGCATCACCCATGTTGAAATCCCACTAGGACTACAGCATTATATTACTTGAGATGAAAGTACTGAAACATGGGCAAGCCCTGCCTTTTATTGTGATAGTTCTACGGGAAAGGGCCTTCCTTCCTTCTCTATCAAAAGATTCCAGAGAACCCCTTGTAATTATTTTATCATAGAGGCTATCCAAACCTGATTTCTTGCAAAAATACCAGGCCCTTTTGTAACAGCTAGTTCATCCTGCCACGAAAGGTCAGTATCTGTTTTCCTTGACTTTTAAATATACATTTGATCTGCAATTACATGGCAGATCTCTGTCAGTACAAAAGGTAAGTATCCATAGCTATTATCTGTTAGAAAGAAGGTATGAATACAGCAGGCAGGGACCACAAATACCTTTCTTTTCAGTGTAACCTGTATTGGAAAAAATTAGGGTTTTCATCACAGCAATTTCCTGGATATTTTAGGTGCCAAAGAAGAATGGGAACTGCAGAACCAGGAGTTGAACTGTCTAAGCCATTTTAACATAAAGCAGTAGACTAAAAAGCATCATTTCTCATGCTAAAGTGATAACATTTTAAAAAGAGGGCCATCTGCTTTCCGGGAAAAATATGTCAGAGATACTTGAAATACAAATGGGACAAGAAATTTGCAGTATGGAGCAGAGTAGGATTTGTTCCCCACCATGGGCCTAGCAGCAAGACAGTGGGAGGCTGGAGACATCAGAGAAATACTGGAGAGAGATTCCTGGAAAAAGACCTTTGAACTGCTTTCTGACAAGGCAAGTGTGGTAATAAGGCTTTCACCTGACTGTTTGGTCTGCCAGGATCAGATTATGGCAAAATGGTTCTTTCTCTTTCTCCTTGAGAATTTGAACATGGGGAGTTGGGCCTGCTCCCCTAACAAAAACATTCAGGTGTGCCTGAGTGCAAGCGTTGAACACCAAGAAAGGGAAAGATGAGTTTTCAGACTTTTCTAGGAGTGACCGGCTCAGCTGCCTGAAGAGTTTTAATGCATCCTTTGCTTTCAGTTCCAGTCAATAAATGTACTTTAATCTATAAAATGAGTGTATGTAATCCTTCTGGGTCATGATAAGTTGAGAAGGAGATAAGAATATTAATGGGAATGGGAGCATGAGACATTTTGATAAACTAGGAATTGTTGGAGATTTCCATAATTTGTACCCTAGGTTAGATGAGTCAGAACCTAGATTTTATAAAACACTAAAAGCATGTCAGGAGCTAAAGGATCCAGGCAAGTCAAATCCACCTTTGCACAAAAGGACTCAGGACAGGCTCAGAGGAGACCTTGCCTGTCCCTGGACAAAGGGGACTCAAAGTTCAGTGCTCAAAGCTTTGAGCGCCACCTGGTGGCCCACAGAGATTGAACTCTGGTTCAATTCTAGCCCTCCTACCTAAGAGGCACATAGGATTTGCCTGCCCTTTACCTACCTTTATTGTCTCTAGGGAAAATATATAGTAGGTGTTTCTGTGGAGAGAAGCAATCATGTTTTATACGATAATGACCTATGGACTAAAAGGGATAGAAATTTTAAAATGTTGCTAATGAAGTTGAAATCTAAGATAAAGAGAGAGTTAAAGAGGACCTGGGTATCCTTGATGAAGTCTAGTCACTAGTTCCAGGTGATCTGTACCCTAGTATATTGGAAGTGTTTGAATCCCTCCTCCGTTACCTAATCCCTTAACAAACTCCTCCTGTCTTTTTAATATTAATCATATTCCCATATTCTATGTAAATTTTGATTGTGTAATCAGCATCTTAACCCTATAAAAATCCATCTTGCTTTTTCTGAAGTTGCTGATTCCTCTTGGAACTTAACCCGATCTATGAGAAGCATCAATCTCAGTAAATGCCTATACTTGGATTAGAGGTGGTCTGACTCTGAATTCTTTGAGACGGTTCCACCACAACACTTCACGAAACTGCAATCGTTTTTGGCCCTGGGTGGGCAGAGACTAAACCTCAACAAAAGAACTGACGGATGTGATTGGGTTTTTTTTTGATCTTTTTTCTCCCCCCCCCCAAATTTATTAGTTTATTTGTTTTCAGTTTTCAACATTCACTTCCATAGGTTTTGAATTTTCTCCCCCTCCCTTTCCAAGAAAGCATGCAATCTGATGCGGGCTCTACACATACATTCCTGTTAAACACATTTTCAAATTAGTCATGTTGCATAGAAGAATTATAACAAATGTGAGAAACCATGAGAAAAACGAAACAAAACATAACAGAAGTGAAAATAGTCTGCTTCATTCTGCGTTCCAACTCCATGGTTCTTTCTTTGGATGTGGATGGCATTTTGTATTGAGTCCTTTGGTAATGTTTTAGGTTCTTGCATTGCTGAGAAGGGTTAAGTCTATAAAAATCAGTCCTCACACACTGTGGCCATTACTGTGTATAATGTTCTCCTGGTTCTGCTCACTTCACTTAGTATCAGTTCATATAAGTCTTTCCAGGTTTTTTTGAAGTCCGCCTGTTCATCATTTCTTATAGCACAACAGCATTCCATTACATTCACATACCACAACTTGTTCAGTCATTCCCCAATTGATGGGCATTCCCTTGATTTCCAGTTCTTGGCTACCACAAAAAGAGCTGCTATAAATATTTTTGTACGTGTGGGTCCTTTTCCCATTTTTATGTTCTCTTTGGGATATAGCAGCATTGTGGGGTCAAAGGGTATGAACTATAGCCCTTTCGGTATATTTCCAATTTGCTCTCCAGAATGGTTGGATCAGCTCACAGCTCCACCAGCAATGAATTAGTTTCCAATTTTCCCATATCTTCTCCAACATTTACCATTTTCCTGTTTTGTCATGTTAGCCAATCTGATAGCTGTGATGTGATACCTCAGAGTTGTTTCGATTTGCATCTGTCTAATCAATAGTGATTTAGAGCATTTTTTCCACATGACTATAGATAACTTTAACTTCTTCCTCTGAAAACTGCCTGTTCATATCCTTTTACCATTTATTAACTGCGAAATGACTTGTGTTCTTGTAACTTTGACTCAGTTCTCTATATATTTTAGAGATGAGGCCTCTATCAGAGACACTAGTTGTAAAAATTCTTTCCTAGTTTTCTGCTTCCCTTTCCAATTTAATGTAATGAAAATAATCTATTTTGCATTTCATAATGTTCTATATCTCTTATTTGGTCACAAATTCCTCCATTTTCCATAAATCTGACAGATAAACTATTCTTTGCTCCCCTAATTTGTTTGTAGTATCAGCCTTTATACCTAGATCGTGTACCCATGTGGACTTTATTCTGGTATATGGTATCAGACGTTAGTCTATGCCCAGTTTCTGCCACACCATTTTCCAATTTTCCCAGCATTTTTTATCAGTGAGTTCTTATCCCAGAAGCTGAGGTCCTTGAGTTTATCAAACAGTAGACTGCTACAATCATTGACTATTGTATCTTGTATACCTAACCTATTCCAATGATCTACCCCTCAGATATGATTGTTGAATCACTATCAAAGATATTTGAAAAAGCTAAGAATGGAAGAGATGCTGCCGGACTCAAGAAGTATAGATGCTGAACCAATTTTTGAAGGTAGAGAACAAAGTCAGCAAATCATAGAACAACAAGCTTAACTTTGATTCCTACCTAAATTCTAGATCGTATTATTAAAGGGAATTATTGAGCATCTTGAAAAGCAAACATTGATCCCAAAGAACCTATGGAATAGGTCAGACTAACCTTATTGCCTTGTTTGAGAGAGTAACTAGATCGATAGGTCAGGGTAATGCTATAATGATAGTTAGCCTAGGTTTCAGCAAAGTGCTTGACAAAATCTCTCTATCACAGTATTCTCATATCATAATGTCATAGGATTCTCTATCACAAGATGAGACAGAAATATGAGATTACATAATAACAGTTCAGTAAGTTGGATTCAAGCAGCTAGGTGGCTTGGTGAATAGAGAGCCAGGCATCTTCCAGAGTTCAATTCTGGCCTTAGACACTTTCTAGCTGTGTGATCCTAAGTAAATCACTTAATCCTGTTTGCCTCAATTTCCTCATCTGTAAAATAAACTGGAGAGAGAAATGGCAAAACCATTCCGATATCTTTGCCAAGAAAACCCCAAATGGGGTCATAAAGAGTGAGAACTGACTGAAAAGTGGCTGAACAACAGCAGCAATAGCTGGATTCAAAGAGTATTCATAAAAGGCTGGATGGCCACTGGGAAGGAAGACTCAAGGTGCCCTAAGATATCCTTGGCTCTGAGTTGTTTTACATTTTTCTCAGAAACTTTAATAAAGACATTTATAGTTGATATAAAACTAGAAGAGATAGCTAACACATTGCATTGCAGAGCTTAGGAATTCAAAAGCCATTGAATTAAGGCTAGGCCATTGGACTAAATCAAACAAGATGTGATTTAATAAGGCTAAAGGTAAAGACTTACACTTGGTTCTGGTAATCAACTTTACAAGTGCAAGGTGAGGAAGGTGTGGTTAGAGAGTAGTTCATCAGAAAAGAATTGGGGATTTCTAGTGGCCCTCAAGCTCAGTATAAGTCAACATTCTAATTTGGCAGGCAAGGAAGGTAATGCAATCTGAGACTGCATTAGGAGGAATATAAGCCTGAAAAGAAAATAATGTAAATTAATGAATGAAAAACATTTATTAAGCACTTTGCACTGTGCTAAGTGTTGGATATGCAAATACAAAACCAAGAAATAACTTGCCTCAGAGAAGATTATATTCCAGAAGGAGAAAATAACACATATAAGGGAATGGTAGTCAGGAAAGGGTATTTTGATTTGGGAAGTCACATTAGAGGTAAGTAGAACCGTAGGGGAATCAACCGATAATGCCTTTTCCAAAAGTAATGTTTGATTTAATTATTGTTCCAAAAGTAAGAAGTAGAAAGCAGAGTGGGAGGAAGGGAAGGAGGAGGAGTACATGTATTGGAACAAAGAAATAGCTAGAATAGATGGTAGGATAGAATGTGAAGCATGGCTCGGGATCTGCCGATATAACGAACCATTGTGTGTTGGCCCTGGCTGACTGAACAATCCAGACAGTAGAAAAGAAGACTTAGAGGAGAAAAGTGATAACTATTTGCAGAACTTTTATGTGGAAAAAAAAGATTGGATGTGTTCTGCTTGGCTCCAAATGGGTGAAATTCATAAAGAGGTGAAATTAGACTTATTGTAAGGAAAATTTTTTATAATGATTGGAACTATACCAATGTAGAATGAAGTGCCCTGAGGAGGTGGTGGTTTCTCCTTCACTAGAAGTCTTCAAGGCATACTGCAGAGGAAATTCCCATTTAGGTACAATTCCAATAAAATGGTTTCTGAGATTGCTTCAAACTTTGAGGTTCTATGATTCTTTGATTCTGAAAATTACCTAACCTAATAGCCCTGAGGGAAAATGGGGGGATGTAGATGCAATTTGGGAAACAGTGGAGATATGCTCCCTCAAACACTGAAGACTATTAGAAAGTTCTAACAAGAGTAAGACATACCTTATCTGGATGCTTTGGGACAGAAGAAACCTATAACTTCTACTCATCGTAAACTATGCAACTAAGGTCTGCCATACATGCAGAGTGCCTCAGATGATGTCCCTTCACAAGGAGAGCCTGAAGAGGCTACTTCTAGGAGAGTCATGTTGACATAGAATCTAAGTGACTGGGAGAGACTTAAGCATGTATAGACTTTCTCTAACTGGTTCCAGTCTGCTAACCAGATCGTTAGGAAGAATATTTTTCAGTTGGGTAGGTCATCCAGCCCACTGCTGATTTTGTAGGGATATCTAAGTATGGTTTTTACATTAAAAAAGATGTAGTAAAATTTTGTTTAAAAAGGTAAATATGGCCTGCTGGCCATAGATCTTTGCTCTAGGGAGGTAGAATGAGGAGAATCTTCAAAAATACATAAGTAACCTTTGGAATAGTCTTTTCACCTTATTCTCTTCAACTGTGCTCTTGGGGTGGGGTGAGAGAGGTAGTCTTTTGGAATCTTTTGCTCATATCAAGTGAGAGATAATGCTGTAAAGAGAAAGGTTTGGGGCCTTCTCCCCACTAAGGCCCTGTGGACCTCAGTCCTTGGCTTCTACATTTGTTCTTATTTATTTTCAGTGAAGGAGATTAATTTGGAAGTTAGGGGAAAACCACAGGAATCTAGGAGTCATAATTCTATCTGGATTTTGTGACCAGTACAGCATGAATGCCCTAAAAAATCAAGGAGTGACTTTTGGGGTTGGCCTATGGGCCCCAGATCAAGGTAGTTGAGTTAAGGAATCATTTAGCAGTCATACCACATCTGGATATAAACTTAGTAGGACCAATGTTATGTAGGAACTATGATAAGAGTGAGCCCTCTCTTCCTCAGAACCCAAGATTGCATAGGGGGTAGTATGCTTGCCCACCTGCCCCCAATTAGGGCAAATGTTTATACATTTATTCTTGATATATATTTTCAGTCAATGTTTGTGATAGCTAATTAAAGTTAAAACAGTAATGGGATCTTAGTCACTGGCTGTAGCACCAATGCCATGCCCACAGTGGCTGTGGCTGCTATGAATATGCTAGCATAGTTTTAAATTGCAAAATATAATAGACTTTCTGCCTGGAAGAGGAAACCAAAACATTTATATTCAAACACGAGAAAGCCAAATCCATCATAACAACAAAGAAATCTATACACATTATCAATGCAGGGGACACTGCCATCCCCAAGCCTTCCCTCTATTGGGCCTTTCCACAAACCAGCTCCCTTAAGCAAAATCACTCCCTCTCTCTCACTCATGCTAGTTCTTCTGCCTGCTCTCTGTTTCCCAACTCTGACTGCTCTGTCTCATTTCCTGATCCAACCATTTGGCAAGCTCCTCCCATCACAGGCTCATGTGACTCAGACTCATGTGACTCAGGCAGGTCACATGGGCCTATTAATGGATGGGAAAGATCTTCCCATTGCATTAAACAATACATTAACAACACACTGGCACCTAGCAGTGTATGTGGCAGGCAGGGGCAGGGAGAGAGAAGAAGGAAAGGACACAACTGGTGGAGGACCACCAAGTGAATGGCAGTGGAGAATAGACACCCTCAGATCCCTTAGAATTCCCTGGAACCATGAGTGGTAGATGTAGACTACAGAGGGCCAGAAAAAAGTTACATGGGAATGTAGAGACTTGCTTTTTCAATACAGGGAAGAGGCTCCTATAATCCTCAAAGATCTCTACTAGTTGAGATTTAAAAGCTTAAAAATAATTGGAACTCTCATTGTTATTATTATTTTTTTTGTTGTTGTAATAATCTATCTCAGAGACTTGTACCATATGAGCCAGGTTATAAAGTTAGTCCCCTGAGAAAACAGACAAGCAGTATATGTTTGTAGAGTGCAGAATTATGGAGAGCATCGAGTAGAGAATTAACTAACAGAAAAAAGGATGAAAAATGTCATTTGTCAAAGGAAAGTGAAATCACAAAACCTGAGAGGGAAATGACCAAGCTTAGAGAAGAGGAGAGCTAATAAAAGGAAAACTAAGAAGGGAGAAGCATTGAGTAAGGCAAAGAGTGGTGGTGGTGAGATGACCGCTTTCTGATAGGAACATAAGAAAGCTGAAGTTAAGGAGTAGAAGAGAATGGTAAGCAGGATCACCTACAGTGAGCAGCTCTCAGTAGCTGAGTGTGGCAGCAGGGGAGAACTACTGAAGACAGGCAATGTGGAAGAGGTCTGGAACCTGACCAGGGTAGTGCTGTCAGTCACAAATACTATAGATTTTTTGGGGAGGTCCCTCACTGAGGAACATTGTGTTGTCATTTCAAAGCACTCAGATGCACGATGTGTTTCTATTGACTTGTATATAACACTGTTCATGTTTTGAGCATTGTGAACTTGTGCACTTTTAAGGGGAAACTGGCAACTTACCTGTGAGGAGTGCCAGATGATGAAGTTCAGAACTTTTCATTCAGGGGACAATGATTTAGAAAAAAGTGAAAAGTCTTCTGAGTATATCTTGACTTTTTATATTAGGAGTGAGCCTCTTAAACAAGAGGTCCAGGGGTGAAAATCCAATTGACGACTTATTCTGCTCTTTTTGTTCCCTCCTCTCACTGACAATCACAAATTTGTAGTCATCTACTTGTGGCTTGCTCCGTTTCTTTCTTTCTTTTTCTCTTTTAAAGTCTCTATATTTAATTGATAGCAATTATGAAAATATTAATTCTGTTTTTCTACTTTCTTGCCTAAGACTTTACAATCCCCAGTAAATGCTTTCTTTCTAACTGTATCATTTGTTCCTATCATTTGAAATGGGTAACAATTTTCAGATTTGACAAGTTAGAAAGGTTTTCCTTCCAAACCTAGATATGTGTCCCAGAAACTTAGTAGGTAGACATTTCTATTACATATATCAGGTCAGCAAATAGCTGCCTTGATGTACTTCAACAGACTTTCCCCACCCACCACTACTCATCTCCACTTCCTCTGATCAGTACAGAATCCAAAGAAGCATGGAAGAAGGAAGACTTGGATTCAAATCCTATTTTTAAAACTACCTGTGACACCTTGGGCAAGTCATTTAATTCCTCTATGCCTCAGTTTCCTCATTGATCAAATGGGGGGGTTATATTCGATGACCACCCTTTCAGATCTAAGCCCGATGAACCTGTAACCTGCTTCCTGGCATCCTCTGTGGATCCACATTATCAGTTTTTGGAGCACAAAAGGCTGCTTCCTCCTTAGAAGGACCAATTACACTTTCTTCTTGAAGCACCTCATGACTATTGCAAAGTTTATGTCCAGTGGTCCTGTTCATCTCTCTTCTATGTGTCACATCTCTCCATACTCCGACTTCCTGACAAAGGTCATGGTTCTCTATCATGTCATTGGATTTTCTTTTTTGTTTTTCCTCTTGGAGGCATTTTCCCATTCTTTTTTTAAAATATGTTTTTATTTTTAGTTTTCAGTATTCACTTCCATTAGATTTTGAGTTTTAAATTTTCTCTCCCTTCTTCTTCTCCCCCTTCCTGGCTTGTTTCTTTTCCATCTTATTATCTTCTAGTATAAATCAACAAATAAAGGCTGTTAAAAGTCATTTTTTCCTTCCATCATTATTTTTTTTCCTGGTAACCAATTAATCCAGCTGGCATGTATTAAGTACCTACTATGTGAAAAACTTGGTGCTAGGCACTAAAGATATAAAACCAAAATGAAAAGCAGTCACAGCCTTCATGGATCTTACAGGAATAATGCCAAGTTGTTCCTAGAATTATGACTACATTTGTTGTTTCAGTAACATTATATAGTGTCAGCTAGATATAACCTATCTTCAAAAAGCATATTAAACGGTATCTCATGTAAATAAGCCTTTGATTGCATCCTATGAGAAAAACAAAAAATTGTAACCAGATGATGTTTTTAATTTTATGTTTTTAATATCTACTTCAAACTTTTTTCTTCGCCTCGAGTGGGGAACAATGAAGTATAGACCTTTGGTTGCATTGTATAGGGAACTCCTGGTGACTAAACTTCCTCTACTTGCCTTTTCCTTTGTGACACAGCCTCCCTGTATGCCCTTTCTAGTACTGGCTGTATCTTTACTCATTTTCCTTGGCTCTCTGGTCAAGACAGGAGTTAGAATGGTCCTTGCTTCCCATTGCCACTTCCAAGTTCTCCCCCTTCCTCCTTCACTCAGTATCTTCTCTTCCTTTGAAGCTCATGCTATTCATATTTACCACCCAATCAAAATCCTGGTAGCAATTGTCTACAGACTCCCAGGTCCCTCCGCTTCCTTCCTCAATGAATCTGAGACCTGTTCTTTCCTCACCAACTACTGCCCCCACACTAAGGGATTTCGACGTACACAGTGATTCTCCCTCAAATACCCTAACCACTCAGTTCCTTGCCCTACTCTCCTTAGCTGCACACAAAGATGGTCATACTCTCAATCTTGCCATCACCCACAAATATACAGCTCCGTGTTTAAGAATTCCGAAATTCTCTTATCTGACCATAATCTACTGGCTTTTCACCTCTCCTTCCACCTTCCTTTCTATACCTTACTCTTCGTATGCACCTCACAGAGGTGAATTTTTTTGACCCCTCAATTCTTGATCCCTTTCTCAGTTTCTTCTCAATTTTTGACCTCTTTTCTTGACCCTTCAATTCTCTCCCAGACCATCTCACTGCTCTAGCTACTCTCTCCTCTTCTCCCCATCCTGATGCCTTGATGAACCAATTCAACTCTATACTACCTCATCTCTTAAATCTCTAGCACCTTTATTATATCATCAATTATGCCCAGCCAAGCCTCATCCTTGGATCATTCACACCTACAAATGTGGAACAAAGGTGGAGAAAAACATGCAACCATTCTGACTGGGTCCACTACAAATTTATGTAACCTAGTCTCAACAGCCTCACTGCTTTTAGGCAATCCTAACATATCTCCTTAATCAAATCACTCCACAGCAGTGATTTCAAACCTTTTATGCCTCAAACTTACCATGGCTCTCCTCCTCACACTCTCTTAACTGAGAACTTTGCCTCCTATTTTAATGGAAGAAATTGAGGTCATTTGCTGTGAACTTCTTCTTCCCTCTTCCTCATTTCCTATCACTCTGGTGTTTTCCTGTAACACAGATAACACCAACTACCCCATGTGTCAGGCAGGAGACACAGGAGTTTTTGGGCTCCAGCCTCTAGCAGGTTCTGGGCAGCCAGAAGGATAGCATCAGAGGCATAATAAGGGTTATTTTCTTACTTTATTCTTCTCAAAGGGATTGCTGATAATGGGAGCACCAAATCCTATAGCATCCCCTAATTACTCTTCTCACAGGGGTGGGAGAGAAGGAATAAAAGCACAACTCCAATGGGATCCCCTAAATCTCAATGAGGGTCGATCGAGACACAGCATTCCAGCTTGTACATTCTGCACTTACTTACCAGTATTCACTTTATTTATAGGAAAGCACACAAAGAAGGCATCTTACTAGCAATAGCCTCACAAGTTTACATTAACTTTAGCAATATCATGGTGATTCAGCACAGCACAGGCACAGTGGGTGTTTATAACTTAAACTCAAATATTTACATTATCTATCCATATATCTCACTGTGCAAGCATGATGAGATTGTTTATAAGCCATGAGCCTGGGAACTAACATCTACGATCCTGGGAATGAATAGATTGTTTATGGTTATGGATCCTGGGAACTAGTATCTTGAAAAGAATAACAAAATTCACCTATATATACTTCCACTTTCTCCTCCTTCACCCCTGTTTCATTTGAAGAAGTGGCCTTACTCCTTTCTAAGGTTAACTTTTTCACCTGTTCAAGTGATCCCATTCCATCTTGTCTCTTCCAACAGATTGCTCCATCTGTCAGCCCCACTCTTTTACTTATTTTCAATCAGTCCTTCTCTACCAGCTCCTTTCCTACTACATGCAAACGTGACCATGTCTCCCCTATCCTGACCTTTATTTGATCCTTTTATCTGTGCTATAGACCTATTTCTGTCCTGCTCCTTTGTAGCTAAGCTCTAAAAGGCCATCTACAACAGGTGCCCCAACTTTCTCTCCTTTTACTCTCTTCTTAACCTCTTACAATCTAGCTTCCAACCATATCATTCCAATGAAACGGCTCTCTCCAAAGCTACTAATGATCTCCTTAACATCTCTGCAGCCTTTGACTCTATTTATTATTCTTTCCCCCTTGATAGTCTCTTCTCTCTAGGTTTTTGGGACACCATTCTCTCTTGGTTTTTTTCCTACCTAGCTGACCACTTCTCTGCCCCTCTGCCTGATCCTTCTCCAGATCACACCCTCAAATTGTAGGTGTCTCTCAGGTTTCTGTTCTATTCTCTTCTATTCTCCCTCTATACTACTTCACTTGGTGATCTCATCAGCTCAATGGATTTAATTTTTATCTTTAATTTATCATCTTTATGCTGATTATTCTCAAACCTACCTTTCCTGCCTAAATCTGTCTCCTGACCTCCAAAATTGAATCTTCATCTGCTTCTTTGGCAGCTCAAACTGGATGTCCAGTAGACATCTTAAACTCAATATGTATATAACAGTATTTTTTATCATTATTTTTCCTCTTAAGGCCCCCCCCATTAACATAGAGGGCAATAGCACTTTCCCAGTACCTCTGGCTCACAACCTAGGAGTCCTCCTACACTCCTCACTATTTCTCATCCCCCATCCCCATATCCAAGCTCTTGCCAAGGAATACCAACTTCACCTTTGCAACATCTCTTGAATATGTGTCCCCTTCTCTCCTCAGACAATGCCATCACTCTAGTGTAGGCCCTCATTATCTCACATCTTGATTACCGCAATAGCTGGCTGGTGGATCTGCCTTCCCCAAGTCTCTCTCCCCACTCCGATCCATTCTCCATTCAGCCACTAAAGTGATTTTCCTAAAACACAGGTACAACTATATCACCACTCCCTACCCCCTCTAAGTAAACTCTAATGGTTTCCTATTGCCTCCTAGAGCAAATACAAAATTCTCTGTTTGGCACTGAAAGCCCTTCATAACTTAAACTCCTTTTACCTTTCCAGTCTTCCTACACCTTACTCCTGGCCACATACTCTTTGATATAGTGACACTGGCCTCCTGCCTATTCCATGAATCAGACACTATCTCTTGGCTTCAGACATTTTTTTTGGCTGTTCCCCATGCCAGAAATGCTCTCTCTCCTCCTCTCTGACTACTGACCTCCCTGGTTTAAGTCCCAACTAAAAGTCTACCATCTGTGGGAAGCCTCCCCTAACCCGTCTTAATTCCAGTGCTTTCCCTCTTTTAACTATTTCCTATTTATCTTGTATATAGCTTGCTTTGTACGTATTTGTTTGCATTCTCTCTCCCCAAATAGATTGTAAGCTCCTTGGGGGCAGGGACTGTCTTTTGCCTTTTTGTACCTCTGGTGCTTAGCAGTGTACCTGGCACATAGTGCTTAATAAATGTTTATTAAATGAATGGACAACTGTTTTGCTGCTTAATCTTAGAGAGTTGCGTGGGGGGGCAAGAAGAGGTTAAAAATGTCTTTCCCAAGGTCATATAACCAGTTGGTTTCAGAAGTAGGACTTGAACCCAAATCTTCATGAATCTGAAGACAGTTCTCTATCTATTATGCCAAACTGCCCCTCACTTTCAAAGTTATGGGTGGATTCTTATGGAAGATTCTGGGGGTGACATGGACAAGCATTGTATGGGATGAGGCTTGAATGGATTGAAATCTACATCAGTGGACATAATACCCATGTTGAGACTGCAGATCTATTGAAATGCATATGCATATGTCCACGTGTTTATTTTAGGTTGTTTTTGTTGTTTTGAGCCAGTGATTTCTTTGCTGTGATGAACTTCTTGTGTGGAAATTCCTTCCCCTGATGCCTTCTTTTCTGAGATTACCTTTCACCTACTCTCACACCTGATATGTACCTCATTAGTTTCATCTGTTTTCCTCCATTAAAATGTGAGCTCCCTGAGGAGTTTCTCCCCGCCCCCCACCACCTTTTCTTTGTATTCCCTGTACTCAGCACAGTGCCTGAAACATCGTAAGGGCTTAATAAATGATTACATTTAGTTGACTGACTGATAGAACATGAGCATTTGCCCATGTTTATGTGGCTAGCATGTGTAAGAGAAAGGATTTGAACCCAGATTTTCCTGGCTTTCTCTCCATCATACTAGGCTGCCTTTTTTTTTGGTAGTAATGTAACTCTAGGAATAATTAGAGTATTTGTACTTCCTCTTCTTTTTGTAGTTTTACTGCCATCATCATGGTGTAGGCTAGTAGAAAGCCTTTTTTGGACTTACTAACCAAAATGTCTATATATATGTCTCATGATCCTATTTAAAATTTTAAGTGTAAAATAAGGTAAATATTTACAAAATTACCTTTAATATTTACTCATATTATTTCTTCCCACTTTTGACTGAACTTTAAACAAATTCCAAAAGGCATAGAATGGTAGTGAGAGTAAAATGGGGGTGGGGTTTGTAAAGACATAGGCTCAAGCAGTAAGAAAGTGGAATGACCTTTGGTTCTTGACATTGTGCTTTAATTTGTGAGTGTTCCCAACCTCCCACCTTCATTTAGTCTCTCCCCATCTTCCAGCCTTGGTCAGAGATTACCTGGTGCTACTATCTATTCCTCCGTGCTCTTGGGATCTCATGTCTTATAGTTTCAGTAAGGAAAAATCTTCTTTAGCTACAGAGAGGCAAGACAAGATTTTAAAATATGATTTTATTCAATATAGCTCCTGGTCTGGACCCACGCCTCCAACCTGCACTCCCAATATGGATCTCCTACCTTTTCCCTTAAGCCTTTCCTCACACCTTGTAAACTTTCCTATTACTTTTGAGGGCACCATAATCCTCCCAGTTCCCCAGGTACAACTTAGGTATCCTCCTTGGTGCCTCACTATCTTTCATCCCCCATATCTAGTTTGCTGTCAAAGCCTGCCAATTTCACTTTTTACAACATCTCTCAAGTATTTCCCTTCTCTCCTCTGATACTGCCCTCATCCTGCTGCAGGCTCTCATTACCTTATGCCTGGATTGTTGTTTAATGAATGTACTGTTAGGTCTGCCTGTCACAAATCTCTCCCCACTCCAGTCCATCCTCTATACAGCCACCAGAGTGATTTTCATAAGGCAGTATGTCCTTCCCCAATCCATAAATTCTAGTGCCTCTCTATCACCTCTAGGATCAAATGCAGAAATCCTATTTGGCATTCAAAGTCCTTCACAACCTAGTTTTCCCTCCCCTACATTTCCAGTCTACTTACACATTACACCCTCCTCCCTCCCACGCCTCCCACACATCACGATCCACTGACACTGTCCCCCTACCCCCCACCCCTGCCCCTGCTGTTCACCGAACAAGACATTCCATCTGTCAACTTTGGGCATTTTTCCTGACTGTCAGTCATGCCTGCAATGCTCTCCCACCTCATCTCCCCATTTTGATTTCCCTGGCTTTCTTCAAGTCCCAGCTAAAATCTTATCTTTTACAGGAAGCCTTTCTCAATCCCTCTTAATTCTGCTGCCTTCCCTCTCTTGACTATTTCCTATTTATCCTGTATATAGATTGTTTATGCATATTTGTTTGCATGTTGTGTGAACTTTAGATTGTGAGATCCTTGACGGCAGGAACTGTCCTTTGCCTTTTTTATATCCCCAGCTCTTAGCACATTGCCTGATACACAATAGGCACTTAATAAATGCTTGTTAACTGAGTGACCAACTGATAGAGGAGGTAGCTTTCCTCTACTAAACTGGGTGCTATAAGCATGGTGGTGCAGTGGATATAGTGGCCAGCCTGGGGTCAGGAAGACTCATTTTCCTTAGTTCAAATCTGGCCTCAGACACTTGCTAGCTGTGTGACCCTGGGCAATTCACTTAACCCTGTCTGCCTCATTTTCTCCATCTGTAAAATGAGCTGGAGAAGGAAATGGCAAAACATTACAGTCTCTCTGCCAAGAAAACCCCAAATGAGGTTAGAAGAAGTCAGACATGACTGAAAAATGACTGAATTTATAGCACCTACCCACCAAATCCAAAGTCCAAAAATTACCTTGGATTTGCATTTGGCTTTTCAGGTTTTCCCTGTTGGGCTGGTGGCAACAACAAGACCTAAATTTTGGTTCCAAAGTAACCATGGCTTTAAAGGACAAATGAAATAGACCCAAAGCCACATTAACTGAGTGATAAATGTTTGTCAAATTAAATGGAATTTCTTTGAGAGGCATAGTGTTCAGAATAAGGTAGGTGATCATTTTGCTGTCTGCCTCATAAGGAAGTGGGTTCCCTTTTCATTGGATGCTTTCAAGTGAAGGCTAGATGATCAGTGTTAATGATCTTACAGAGCTAACTCCTGGTCAGATACAGCTTGGGCTACATACTTTCTGAGGCCCCTTCCAATAGTGCTATTCTGTGAAATCTTCTAGTCTACATTTTTCATTTTAATAAAATCTTATATCAGTAGATGATTGGTTATGGTTTCTAGAATGCATTGCATGCATAGATAGATGAAGAAATGGTGACCCTGAGAGATGAAGAAACTTGCCCAATGCCATTTAGCCAATTCCTGTAAGAACCACAACAGGAATCCAGACCTCCTTCATCTCCATCCAAAGCCCTCCTTAGGATGTCCTATTTGAGGATGACTTTTATTTGTGCTCATACTAAGGCGAGGAAACTCACTCAATGGCCCCTCAGGGTACTCTCCAGCCTGACATGAATGTAGCTTATCACTCTAATTTAACAGGATGAGTGAAATTCTTCCTCTTGCCTATCTTTCTACTTGGCTAAGTTGGTTTTTATAGAGTCATGCTGCTATTTAGTAAATTTTTTTTTACTCCTTGTAATGAGCCAATAACATTGACTATATAGAGAAAAGGGGGCAGCTAGGTGGCAAAGTGGGTATACTGAGGGCCCTGAAGTTAGGAACACTCATCCTCCTGAATTCAAATCTGGCCTCAGACACTTAACTAGCTGTGGGACCTTGGGCAAGTCACTTAACTCTGTTTGCCTCAGTTTCCTTATGTGTAAAATAAACTGGAGAAGAAAATGGCAAACCACTCTAGTATCTTTGCCAAGAAAACCCCAAATGGGGTCATGGAAAGTAGGATACAACTGAAATGACTGAACAATAACAACACAGAGAAAGAGGCTAAGAAGGGCTTTTAGGGAGTCAAATATAAAGGATTCACCTAGCCCAGATGCTACAGTTTGAGTCTCACTTATTTTGTATTTCTATACAACTTATTCTGCCCTTTAAACCGGATAGACTGATAAATTATTACCATGCTAGACTATAAAAATGCATAGAATAAGAGGGGAAATAGATGCATGGAGCTGAGGTTTCCTAAGCAACTCTATAATAACTAATCACACCAGGAATGGCTTTGGTTGATGAAGAAAGCAATTTTAGGTTTCCAAGGGATAGCATAAAATTGCAAAGATGAAACATTTAAAAACACGGGAAAAATACTCTATTGGTGACATGATTTAGTTTTAATCTTTGGACCTGCAAGGATGTAATCTGCTAGGGAGATGAAAAAGCCAAGCCCTAGGAGACAGCCTATATTCTGCAGAAACAAAATCTGATAATTGTCATGCATTTGCACACACCGGTGTGCCAGAGAAATTGAATGGTGAGTCCCACTGGGGAAGATTTTTATATATAATCAGTTGCTTTGATTCTTCCCAGTGTACTAAAGAAGCTTATGAAATAGATCCCTGAAGTCATCATTGTACCATGGATCTTAATGGCTATTTTAAGACTGAAAGCATCCTTATATATATGCAGAGAAATTTTGTCGTCTTAAAGCAAACAGAGGGGTGGAAAAATCCAGTGCTCAGAATTAGAGCCACCTACAGCCTGGTTTAGTAGAATAAGCACTGGACTAGCCTGAAGATCTGTACTACAGTTCTGGGCTCCACCATTTATTGACTGTATGACTTTGGGAAGTTATTTCACATATCCGAGTCTCAGTTTTCTTATCTGAGGAATGTAGGCAATAATCTGTTCTATGAAATGTAAGGGGTTTTTCCAAGTCCGTTTAGTTAGGATTTATTAAACAACTGTTTTGTGTAAAGTGTTGTGCTAGATGCCTTACAAAGACAGAAATAAAAACCAGTCCCATCCCTCATCCCAAGAGCTTTCAGTCTGCTGTAAGGATGGTCAGGGACAGCTGAAGGCCCACCAGCACCTGGAAGTGTAGGACAGCAAAAGGGTCAAGAGCGGGGCTCGTCTGACAAACACATCTTGGGCCACAGTAGGCCCAAGATTCTGGGTGGCAGAGTTGATGCTATACACCCCAGACAGTGGAAACAAAGTCTGCAGTGAACATATGGGGCTGATGGGTGTGCCCTGCTGTACGGCTTTAAGAGATGACCCCATTATGGTGTGCTGACAATGTCCTTATAGTTGCTGCTGGTGATGGAGGAGGTTGAGAACAAGGGGCATTGCTGGGGATAGGGCGATGAACTGAAAAGGGAATAAACATTGCAGTCTCTGACATCAGTGCTTTCTGGTTACACCCGGGTGGGCACTGGGACATTAATGTCTATGTGACATTGCTGCTCATCAGTCAAATAAACATCTATTAATCTCTTAGTATGTGTAGGTGCTGTGCTAAGCACTAGATACATAAAGTGTGATACACGGACAATACGTATGTAGAAAAATATATAGATAGAATATGATACGTAGACAATGTAGAGACACATAGCTAAAAGTGAAATAAGTGAACTAGTCCTTTCGCTCCAGGAGCTTATACTCTAATGCTGGAGATGACATATACATAACTAAGTGTGATGTGACGTGTGTGTGTGTGTGTGTGTGTGTGTGTGTGTGTGTGTAAGGGGAATGGCCACTTATGCTGTAGTGCCTTAGTTCTCTTACATAGGATATATGGACACTCTGAACTGGCTCATTCCCTTCAGCCTGCTCTCATACATGCAGTTCTGTTTCCAGAACAGGACCAACATCGCATGCTTACCCTCAAATTCTTTCAAGGTCTTAGGAAAATACACTGTCTCCATTAACTACTTTAGCTCTTCAGCCCCCATCAGGTTGCTTCCATTTACACAAATTAGTGTTCGCGATGATGATACTTTTTTATGTGTTAAATACAACCTTATCGCTAAGAAATTAGCAACAAGGCAAAAAGAAGTAATAATATCACAGATATCACATACAAAAACGAATGCCGGATAATAAATATGTAACAACTCACACACAAGCCTAGGTCACATTCTCCCACCAAAGTGCTTAATATCTTTGGGAAGAGTGGGGACACACATATCTGGTAGAGAAGCACACGAGGGAAGAAAACCCTTGAGCTCAGGGAAAACACTTCTGGACTGTAGGTTTTGATATCACTGGTCTATTCAGGAACATCTATGGCATGTAAAATTACTTCTCTGCTAAGTGCCTTTCTTCTGATCCTCACCATTCTCTAGTTGGGGAAATATTCTTCTCTATTTTCAAACTGATGAAGTAACTTCATTCAACTCACATCTTCCTTACTCCCCTATGGCTCAAAATCTTCTCCTGGCATGTTTTCTAGGAATAGTTAGCCAATACAAATAATAAATTGTAAAAATAGTAGGTATAAATTATTCTTTGCTATAAATCTGGCTTGCACTCGCTCTCATAGATACACAGTGTCTATGGAAAGAATAGGTTCACATTTAAAGTACAGTAGTAGTGAGGCAGCATATAATTATAGGTCCTGGACATACTTTATCTATTCATAGACCTTATTTTGCATATAGCATTTCTGATTTCTTTCCTGATATATCCTTGCCCCACCCCCCCAACCCCCAACTACTAGTACATTCCTCCCCAAATTACCTTGAATTCATTTTGTATACCTAACGGCTACTTCCCCAACCTCCATTTAAGGAGGGTACCAGACCAGCCACTTCTTTCTCTATCACCAGGCTATATACCCCAGATACCTCTTTATCCTGGAAGATCACTGCGGTACTGGAACTTATATGTTATCAGTCTCCTCTGCCTCTGAGGCCCCTCCCTCTGATTGGACAGCTCCTAGCAGGCTCTCCATCATCTAAGGTGAGGACACAGGTCAGCTATCTCTTTATTTCTCACCAGTATGCACTTTTCTGGACTTTCTATCATGTTTCCATGCAGGGTATTATTCCCTGCCCCCCCCATCCATTCCTTTTATTTGTTGTCTTCCTCATTAATATAAGCTTTTTGAGGTCAAGGGACTATGTTTTTGCTTATTCTCAGTGTTTAGCTTGGTACCTGGCACATACTAAGCACTTACTAAATTCTTGTTGGCTGATTGACCGACGTGGCTGACTGATTTTCCCTTGCCTCATATTCAGGGTATGAGTCCTCATGGGGTGGAGTAAATTTTATTATTTTAAGGTTACCTTGTGAGTTCTAGTTACCATTACCATTGCTAATATAACTCACAAGCCCCCACTGGTTATCTTCCACATAACAGTAGACACGATTAGCACAGATCTAAGGTGTTTGCTGAGACAGCAAAGTAAAAAGATTAGCTACAAAGCATCCCTCCCCCACATCTGGGGTACACCCTTCTATAAATATAGAGCATATGTATTTGAAAAGTGAGTACAAACCTAGATTATGATGGTAGAAAGGAACATATGTAGGAAACATATATGGTAAAGGCAACTCATGGCCTTGATATTGAAGGGCCTGGAAAGTTTTTCTCTTCATTTAATACACTGCCACTTTATTCTTAGGTGGGAAGCAGGAGTTGGACCACTTACCCTCTCCTTTTTTTTTAACTAAGGAACACCTTTACTTTCAACCCACATGCATAGAATATCATTGGGCTTCAGTTTCTTCATCTCTAATACGTGGAGGTTGATTGCCTGTTTTGTTGTATTCCCAGGGTCCAGCATAGTGTCTTGCACATAGAAGACGTGTTTATTTAATGTGATTATCAACTCCTTGAATTCCTTGGCCATTTGTTTATTTTTCTTTTGTATTCTTTGCAATGCTTAGCACTTGTTAATTAATATATGTTTGGAATCAATGAGTTCTCATGTTCTCAACTCTGTGAATCTCTGACCATACTATATAGTAGGAATTAAAAAAATACTTTTTAATTGTTTGCAATTGAAGAATCCATTCTGTCCTGCCCGGATTTCCCGTCTCTCTGACCGCATTCACTTTCTTAGATGTTTTATCACACTTTTGACTCACATCGATGTTGTAGGCCACTAAAGCCCAAACAACTCTGTGAAGTAGAGAGTGTGAATAACATTATCCCCATTTACAGATAAGGAAACTGAGTGTCAGAAGTAGAGTTCTTTGCTTATCAGAGAGTAATTGTTAGAGCCAGAACTGAGTCATTGTTTCTTGACTTTGGAAATACATCATTCAAATGAATAAATGGCATAAATGGCCATACGGCCTATGGCCCCATGTGGCCCTCAGTGAATTTTATGTGGCCTGCCTGTGGGTTTTAATTTTCACAAATGAAAAAAATAAAATAATAATTTGCAAGGGATGCATATTAGATTTTTAATTCCATCACTAATAAATAATCTTATTGATATTAATTTTCTTTGGTGTTTTTAAGCAGTATTACAGATGGAACATATCGCATGGAATTTTCAATCGATCTATGGGATGCGTTCCGTCTGTACGATGCAGACTAGTCAGTATGCACCTACCTTTATACTGTCGTGTTATCACTTTGTGCGTGCCTTCACCTGTCATATTGATGACGTGCGTTCCCCCACTTTCTATTAGTGTACTGTATTTTTTATTCTGGGTGCGGCCCTCAAATAATTATTTTCTTTTAATGCAGCCCTAAGATAACCTAAAGTTGGACAGCCCTGGCCTAGGGCATGCTGGGTATCAAGCTAGGTCTAGTACTCTCTACTTCTAACAAACTGAAGATCATAGAATGCTAGACATTGAAGGGACCTTATTGATTTAGTCTATCAACTTATTTTACAGTCGAGAAAATTGAGGCCCAGAGAGACTTATCCAAAATCACATAGCCACACTATTGAGTAGAACAGGTGGGATTCTTTCGCTGCAAAGCTAATGCTCTTTTGGGAAGGATCTGATCAATTCATTTATACTAAGAGATTAATAGCTGATTATCCACCTAACTCCAAGGCAGATATTAGGAGGTATGGTATGGATGAAATATGTACTTATTCTATTCTATTGAGTAGACATTGGGACATTGAATGGATGAGGAGTACCCTGGAACTCCTGCTGATAGAGGAGCACCAAGGGAGACATATCCCTGGAGCCGAGCAGGAGTTACCTCCCCTCTGCTCCTCCCCCTTCCTGTGCTTTGGGGCCGTTGTAATGACTCTCATTCCTACTCCTAATAAATAACTGAACATACTAGAAGAAACCACACCAAGAGGCTGTTTTAGGAAAAAGTAGAGAAAAAAAATGTAGGTCCTTGGCCTTGAGCTTGTGAAAAATAGAGGAATTGGTGGTGGTTAACTGTAAGTGTCCAACTAGACCAAACAGCTCTCAGTTTGGGGCTAAGAATGTGACAAGGCCATTAGGGTTGCAGAGGGAAATTCAAAGCTTAGTTTTCCTCTCTCCCTCTCATATTGCCCTGAGCAGAGAAAAATTGTAAGACTTGTCATAGAGGGTAACTAGCCCGTAATAAAATTAAGGTAAAGGAAGGGGAGAACATTAAGGTTGGGTTAAGATTTGGGTAATTTTTGCTCCCTTTCTTTGGCTTGTCTACTCAGGGAAGAGAAGAAAGGAATAAGCATTTATTAAATACTTACTATATGCCAGACACTGGCCTCGGTGCTTTTTAAAAATATTATTATATTTGAGCCCCACAACCCTGTAAGACAAGCGCTTTATTATTTCCATTTTTCAGTTGGGAAAACAGAGACAAATAGAATCAAGTGACTTGCCCAGCATCACACAGCTAGTAAGAGTCTGCGGCTAGATTTGAACTAAGGTTTTCCTGATTCCAGACATAGCACTCTCTATGTTGCACAACCAGCTGCCTCTAGGGAAGAAGTGTGTGAGTGCAGGTGTGGGGCTGGTGGTGGTGGTGGTGGTGGGGGCAGAATCAAAAACTTCTTAAATTTATTCTCAATTTTGAATTTGATGAGTTTGTTGCAAATTATAAGGGGGGGGGGAATTGGGCTTAAATATACTGAATTTCATGTTTTTCCTTATGGTAGATGTCTTGGATGCATCCACCATGGATCATCGATCTGGAGACTGAGATACGGAATTATTTAGATGCTTGCTTCCAAAATGAACTCTTTCTTTTGCTGGCTGGTTTTGCATTTAAAATGTGGCTGAGCTTGGCTTTGTGATAGAGCCCCTCTCACATTTTTAATGAGTATCTAAACAGCAGAGTCAAAACTACAGGAATTTCTATGAGATTTCTATCTGTGAGTTTTGGCCTTGGGAACTTGGCAGCGGAGAGCCTTCCCCATCTGCGTAACAATCTAGTCTTGGAATCCTGTAGTGTGTGTTAAGGAAGAAAATTGAATAGATTCAGAATTAAAATAAAAATTAATGAGGCAGGGATGTAATGGAAGGGAGTGCTGTTTGGGGGCTCAGAGGAGACCTAGGCTCGTGTCCTCTATCCAGTAGCTGTCAACAATGTGATTCCAAGCATGTCTCTTGGCCTCTTGGGCCTTGGTTTCTCCAACTGTAGTCTGTGGTGCCTACCTCACAGAGTCATTGCGAGGAACAAGTGAGAACATATAGGCAAAGTGCCTTGAAGAACCTACGTCATTGTGCATGGTCGGCTTTCCACTTCTCCTACTTACAGGGTTATTTCTGTAATTGTTCCCATACCATACACAAGCCTGACTCAGCCTCCTGCTGAGTCCATTTAACAGTAGCCCTAAGACAAGGGGTAATGACTACCCCACGTGAGAACATTACCTATTACTGAAGAACTGGGGAGACTTCAAACGATTTTCAAGTTTAATTTCAAAGATGTTGGCATCCTTACGTAGATTTTGAGAAGGCAGCTGGTATCCTATCGGACCAGACGCCTTGGGGAGTTAGAAGACGTATCAGATTTCTCATTCTAATTCTGAATATAACTGAACATAATGCCTTTCTCTCCCCAGTGTTTAGCACGCTGCCTGGTACAGAGCAAAATTTAATAACAATAATAGCTAGTATTTATATGGAGCCTTAAAGTACGTAAAAGTACTTTACAAGCATTAATTAATTTTAGCCTCATTACAACTCTGGGAGGTAGGTGCTATTGTTATGTCCATTTTACAGGTGAGGAAACTGAGGCAGACAGAGATTAAGTGACTTGTCCAGGATCACACAGCTAACAAGTATCTGAGGTCACATTTGAACTCAGGTCTTCCTGACTCCAGAGTGTTTTGAGGGGGCATATCTAATATTCAATCAGGTGGTTGAATGGGATTAGTGGGAAACACCGGGAAGGTGGTCTGATGAACTGAACCTGGAAAAATGACAAGGATTCTGAGAGGTAGATGTCAGGAGGTAGTATATCCTAGGTTTAGGAAATGGCTTGCGTGAGTGCACAGAATGTGGAGAGGGAATGCAGAATTTAGGGAACTCAGCAAGCCAGTTTGGTTAGAATAGTCAGCAGCAGTTTTGAAAAATGTCTGCTGGTTTAAGTAGAGTGCAATATGAGTCAAGAGTATGATACGGTACCCAAAAAACTGCTAATTGGATGTTGGACTCTATTAAGAGACTTATAGCTTATAAGTAGGGGACAGTCCTGCTGTCCTCTGCCCTGGGGAATGATCTCAAGGGTATAGTGTTCTGCTCTGGGTGCAAGGTTTGGGAGGAACATCGATAAGCTGGAAGAGCATCCAGAGGAAAGACAATCAGAACGATGAAGGGCCTTGATTCCGTATACCACATGAGGATAGGTTTAAAGAACTGTGAAGATTTAACCTGTAGAAGGTAAGACCTGGGGGAAAAATGAGAGCTATCTTTAAGTGTTTGAAAAACTGTCATGAGAAAAATGTATTAAACTTGTTTGTTTTATACCTATAGAGACAGAAGTAGGAGCAGGGTATGGAAGTAGTTAAAAAGGCAAATTCAGGCTTGAAGTCAAGAAGAACATTCTAACAAGTAGAGCTCTACCAAATGGAATGCCTTGGGAGGGTGTGGGTTTCCCTTTATTGCGGGTCCTCATGCAGAGGCTGATGACCTCCTGTCAGGCATCTTGTGCTGGGGAGTATTTTTCAGGTATGGGTTGGGCTTGAAGTCCCTTCCAACAAAAATGTGTGAGGTAGTGAGAGAATAAAGTGTGAAGGCTTCACAGGGAATATATACATATAAATATATATATATATACACACATTTATATATATATATATATATATATATGTGAGTGTGTGCGTGTGGGTGTGTATTTATATCTAAAATGTTTGAGAATCAATATTTAGAGAAAAGGGAAATGGGATAAATTTGAGTCTGTGGGAATCTGATTATTTAGCCTTTAGGAATGTCTTTCTCCCCTGAAGTTTTTGTTCTTTTTTCTGGTTCTGGTTTAAAGATTTACCAAATAAGAATAGGTTCACTGTGACCTGCTTTTCTTTACCATGAGAGAGAGAAGAGGGTTTCCCCTTCCGCTTTTCCCCTATTCTCCTTCTTTAGATTTATAGATGTCATCTCAGCTGTGAGTGGAATACAAGATTGTGAGAGCTTCCCTATGAATAACTCAGGCAAGGACCTCACCAGGCCTAAGTTTCATTTTCCTGTAAATCATATGATTTCGGGGAAATCAGGTGGTATTACCCTCTCCTCCTCCCTTCACCTATTTCCCCCTATAAGGTAATTCTGTAATTTCTATGCTTATATTGGGTAAAACTTTATTTCTTTATTCCTGGTTAGATTGTGAGGCCACTTGTCTCCCGCCAATGGGGATGGGGGTCCAGCCTCTGGGGTGGGATTTCTTAGAATTGTTTGTACAAGGGTATATATCTCCCTGCTTGCCTTGTTCCCATGGCCTCCCTCATCACTGCTAGTCTGCCCTAGTAGTGAGAGAGATGCCCAACTCTTGCGAGACTTGATCAAACAAAGCTTCTGTTTTTCCTAACTTGAGAAACCTCATTTTTTAACTTGAGTTGGTGGTCTTCTGACCCACACAGAAATGAAACCAAATTATTTGTTATGAGGGATATCTCTCTGGGAGGAGAAAGAAGACAGGAAATTTAGAAGATATAAAAACAAAATTTATTAACACAAAATTAAAAAAGAAAGACAAATGAGACAGTTGCTGCTGTTAATGATTTTAGTAGAGGCAGCATTCAGAGTTTATGAGTCAGATTTAAAGTAAAAGAATAGCCTTACATTTAGATTGATATGATAGCTTTTCTTCATGAAGCTTATTGGATCCTCATATCAACACAATAAGGTAGACAAAGCTGTTATCATCTATGTCCATTTTTTACTGGAAGGAAATTGAGGCACAATAAGGCATACAAGGCTCAGATATCATTTGTCTCCATTTACTGGGAAGGAAACTGAGGCATAAAGAGGCTAAATGACTTTCCCAAAGTTACATTAATCATAAGCAGCAGACAGAAGACTAAGGCCCAGCTCTTAGTCAAGTGCCACTACTCCATCCTGATTGTCCATGACATCACACAGCTGAATAAACAGGTGTTAAGAAAAAGAAACCAGAACAGTGAGACCTGTTTTGACTTATGACATACAATGCATATGTATAACCGATTCGCTCTTACACTAATTAGCAGACTGAAACACAAATTAGCCTTAGACTTCTCAGAGCATGCAATCAAACTTCATTAATCAAAGTGGGCAAACAATACACTCTCAGGAGCAAGCTACCACCCTATGTTTTGGAGGTTCTGATAGGCTTCTTTCTTCCTGGATTCAACAAGACCATGTATCTCCCTCAAGGTGGTCATCTGGCTTGTCTTCAAAGTCTCCATCAACCAATGAGCACTGACTGCCCATGAGTTAACACAAACATGCTCCAATCTCAAGTATGGAGAACACAGGAGCTGACCTTAGTTGATCCGTAAGAACAGACTGAAGGCTCGGGACCTCAGAATAGCTTTTTATATTCAACCACAGGTATTTCTAAATTGTTTAACACATGACTTGATGGGTAGCTGTCTTCAGAATTACTGACAAAGCTGTTTATAATATGTTTTCATTAGTATGTTAAATGAGAGGGTCCACACATGATCGTCAATTGTTTCTACATATGTTGCTTACTGCATCACACCGTACAAGTGTTTGGCTTGTTTTTGAAAAAACAACTTAAAGAAAAACAACATACTCAAAACAGCTCAATTACAAAATGGAGGTTTTGAAACAAAACAGAATCAATTATGCTAAGCTGACAAATTTATTTCTACTATCTTATTAAGGTATGACATTTTTACAGCATGAGAGCATATTTGCTTCAGAGTGGACCTTGGATTCCTTCCTCAGTATGAATTCACTGCTTCAAGTCACACTGGAAGGTAAGGATGATTTGCCCTCTCATGTCTGAGATTTCAGGCATTAGTTAAGCTCTTAATCCCTTTTTCATGGAGACTGGAACAGAATATCTGTCCACATTGCCACCTGAAGCAATGCCTTTCTTGATGCAGCAGTAAATTAGGAGTGGCAGAAGCATTGATTACCATAGCTTCCCCAAATAGAAGCTAAATTTTTGCTTCCAGTTCCAGCCTCAACAAAAATGGCTTGTTGGAGCTGATTACCTTTCAAAAAACCAGACAAATAAACAATGAGCATATATGTGTAAGTACATGCACATGTCAATATTCGTATCCATGTGTACATATGTATCTCGGTGTGTATGTACAATTGTGTGTATGTGTGCATACATTAATGCATATGTGTATTCGTCTTTGTGCCTTTCTGTCTTTGAGTGTTTTCCTTTTTTCCACCTCTCTCTAAGCCTTATTCTCCCCCTGGTGGCAGTGCAATGCTCAATCCTGAGTCAGAACACATGAGCTTAGGGGCCTGTTCTATCATTTTTTCTCACTGTCTGAATTTCTGTACAATGGGGAGGGAGGTTTTGTATCAAATGATCATTACAGACCCTTTCATCTTTAAACAGCCTACAATTCTTTTTAAGACCATAGATATTTCCTCTGCACCATTTAACAGGAAGTCTGCAGATGCTATCAAAGATGCTCTGAATGGCAAAAACTTAACAAAACGCTTTATTACTGCAGGAAGTTAGGCAGCAAAACCAACTGCAGTTTGTCATCATTCACTCTAGGTTGCTTAGCTCAGAGATAGAATATTTTTGAAACCTGGAAATGTGGCTCCAGGGCGTAATAAATCATAAATACATCAATCAATCAGTCAACATTGATTAAGCGCCTACTATGTGCCAGGCACTGAGCTAAGCACTGGATATTTTCCCACATTAATGAGAATGGATAAAACCACAATAATTATCTCCCATCTCAATAACATTTTGTACGCTCCAGTGCCTGCGGAAGAATATCTTCCATTTGGACAGCACTTTGCAGTTTTCAAAATGATTTCAGAGCTTTGTGCTCATCTAGGAGGTAAGTGCTGTTATCTTCATTTTACAGATGAAGAAACTGAGTTTCAGAGAAGCAACCCTTATAACAACTGCTGGATAAACAGGTGTTAAAAATAAGGAAAACAAACTCATACTTGCATTGTTAATAGAAATAATTTCTTCCTTAAAAATAATATTTCATTTTCCCAAATTACATCTAAAACAATTTTTAATATTCTTAAAATTTTTTTGACTTTCAAATTCTCTCCCTTCATACATCCCCTTTTCCCTCCCTGAGATGGTAAGCAATCTGATATAGATTATGCATGCGCAATCATGTAAAACACATTTCCATATTAGCCATTTTGTGGAAGAAAACTGAAACCAACAAAAAAGAAAGAAAGTGGAAAATAGTATGCTTCATCTGCATTCAGACTCCATCAGTTCTTTCTTTGGAGGCAGATAGTACTTTTTATCATCAGTCCTTTGGGATTGTCTTGGATCATTGTATTGCTGAGAATAGCCAAATCGTTCATAATCCTTCATTGTACAATATTGCTGTTACTATGTACAATGTTCTCCTGGTTCTGCTCACTTCACTCTGCATCAGTTCACGTAAGTCTTTCCAGGTTTTTCTGAAATCATCCTGCTTATCAAGTGGAAATCATTTCTGCATGGTTCAATTATGGGAAATAACAAAAAATGGAATGTGACAACTTTCTATTGTCTTCGACTGCACAAATTTTGGGGGAAAGCTAGACAAAGAGTAGAGAATTTAGGGCAAGAGATAATGAAATATGATCTTTGTCTAGAAGTTTTAAGTCTTTAAATTAACACCCTCTGCTCAAGAGAAAACAATAATCCAAAGAGATAAAAGGGCAAGGCAGAGACACATGGAACAGAGACAATCTCTCAACAAGCATTTATTAAGTGACTACTGTGTGTAAAGAACTGCACTAGATAGTAAGGAAGATAGAAACTTTACATAAGATAGAGTCTCTGACCCCTTGTTGCCTACAATCTAGTTTGAAAATTAGACAATGGCAGGAATTGCTAAACTATCGTGATAATAATTAATATAATTATGTTATTAATGATATGTATGAAATGTTATAACAATATACTAATAATATAATGATTATATAATAATCACAATAATAATTGTGATTTTACATGATACAGGTATATTAGAGAGTTTCAGTGTGTGGTGGTAAGGGAGGGGCTAGCCTTACCCTCCTTTTATCTATTAATTTCTATAGCCTGGTGAAGGAAGTTAGACAACAAAACCAACTGTAGATTGTCATGATTTACCATAAGTTGCTGAGCTCAGTAGTGAAGTCTTTATGAAACCTGAAAATGGCTCTAGGGCACAATAAATCATAAATCCATCAATCAATCAATAAACATTGATTAAGTGTCTACAGTCAGGCATTGAGCTAAGCGCTAGACATCTCTCACATAAACAAGAAAGGATAAAGCCATGATAATTAGCTCCATCCCAGTAACAGGGGAATCAATGAAAGCTTCCTAGTGGAGGTAGCACTTGAGCTGGACTTTAAAGGATGGAAAGGAATTCAACAGACCAAATTAGGAAGAAGGCAGGAAAGCTAAGTGGTGAAGTGGATAGAGCACCGACCCTGTAGTCAGGAGGACCTGAGTTCAAATCCGATCTCACAAACTTATTAGTTGTATGACCCTGGGCAAGTCATTTACCCCACCTACCTAAAAAAAAACTGAAAAAACAAATTAGGAAGAAGGATATTTCAGGCAGAGGGAACAAACACTGTGGTATGAAGGGGGAAGAGTACAACACATATTTAAAGAATACAATATATATTTGGGGGCAGAATTGCCAGAGAAAGATCGAATGGAACATAGAAGGCTATTGAAATGATTTGCATAGGTAGGTGGCAGTGGGAGGCTGTACTGAGGTGTTGGTAGTGGTAATAAAGAAAAGAGGATGAATATAAGAAGTGTGTAATAGAAATTATTAAGTAGTTGGATATGAGAAATGAAGTAAAGGGTCAAGTCAAATTCTCCAGCAAATAGCTCCTACAATCATCCCTCCTCTCTCTGGTTTTCAGTCTTTCCCTCTCTGCTGGTTCCTTCCCTATTGCCTACTAACATGTCAAAGTTTCTCCAATTTTAAAAAAAATTTGTCGCTAGACCCAACCATTTCCTGAACTATCACTTTATATTTCTCCTCTCTAAGCCAAATTTCTAGAAAAAAGTTGTCTACATTCGTTGTCTCCACTTCCTCTCTTCTTGCTCTCTTTTCATTCCTTTGCAGTCTAGCTTCCAACATAATCATTAAACTAAAATTGCCCTCTCCAAAGTTAGTGATCTCCAAACTGATAAATGTGATGATCTTTTAAAAAAATTTTCATCCTTTGCCTCCCAGCATTTGATTCAGAGGCCACCATCTCTGGGTTCCTTTTTCTAGATCATGGTCCATAGTCTGCACCCTACTGGTGTGTGTCCCTCTAGGTTTTCTTTTGGGCACTCTTCTCATTTCTCCTTGCAGTCCCTCACTTGGAACTCTCACATGTCCAATTTATCATCTAGACTTCTATGTCCATCTCTAGTTTCTCTCCTGAGCTCTAGTCCTACATTGTTGGAAGTGTCATTGTCCAATGGAAACCTCACTGGCCCTTAAGGCAGAGGACCTGGGATTAAATCCCATCTCAGTCACTTACTCAGACACTTACTGCCTGTGTGACTTTGGCTAAGTCATGTCACCTCTCTGGTTCTCAGTTTCCTCCTAGCTAGAATGAGGAGATGGGACTTAATGAATTTGAAGGTCCCATCCAGCTCTAAATCCTGGATACTATGATCACTTCCTATTGGTCATTTCAACTGGTGTCCATAGACATCTCAAACTCAACACGTCTAAAATAGATCTCCTTATTTTTTGCCCCTTGCCCTAACCAGCCTCCTAATCTTTTTTTTTCCGTTGGGGGTACCACATATTTCCAATCACCCAAGTTTGCAACCTCAGTATCACCTTTAACTCTTCACTCTTCTTCACTTCATATATCAAAGAAATTGTCAAGTCTTGATGATTCGATCCTCAAAACATCTCTTGTATCCATGCCCTTTTCTCTACTTCCACAGCCATCATTCTAGTTCAAGCCTGCATATTGTAGTGGATAAAGTGCTGGACTTGGAATCAGAAAGAACTGAGTTCAAATCTTGCCTCTGACACTAAAACTTGTATGATCCTGGGAAAGTCACTTAACCTCTCAGCCTCAGTTTCCTCATCGGATAAAATGGGTATTATAGTAGAATGTACCTCACAGGGTTGTTCTGTGGTTCCATGACATAACAAGTGAAAAAGTGCTTTGCAAACCTGAAAGTTCATACAAATGGTAGCTATTATTTAAGACAGCTAGGTGGCATGATAGATTAAAATGGTGGATTAGGAATTGGGAAGATCTGGGTTCAAATCTTGTCTCAGAATCTGATTAGCTGTATCACCCTGAGTAAATCATTTATTTAACTTCTCTCAGGCTCATTTTCCTCATAAGGGGAATATTAATGGTACCTACCTGACAGGGTTGTCGTGAGAAGCAAATGAGATAACTAGTGAAAAAGTGATTCACAAACCCTAAAGTGCTGTATGAATGCTAGTAACTATTATTACCTCTAAATCTGAGATTCCCTAGCTTCCTTTAAAGCTCCACTCAAATGTCATCTTCCATGGGAAGCCTTTTCTATTCTTCTCAGCTGCTAGCAACATCCCCATTTACCTTGTATTTATATACATAGGTATCATATATGTATGTATATGTATACATATGTGTCTATATATGTATAATATGCATCATACATACCTTTATATGCTTATGCTTTTATATATTGTCTCCCCTGATTAAATGTGAGGGCAGGAACTATTTCATTTTCATCTTTGTACCTAGCACCCAGCACTCAGCACCCAGAACAGTGTCTAACATATAGTAGGTGCTTAATAAATGCTTCTTGGTTGATTGATAACTCCAGAGCTTATCAACATGTAATATATGGTGAATTGTAGGACTATAGAGAGACAAGATGATGTTAGAAGGAGGAATACATTGAAGGAGAAAGAAAACAAGCTAGTTTCAGGTGTCGGTGTGACACTAGGTGGTGATGTTTTGTAGGCAGTGGGCTCTGGCTCTCAGGATAGATATCAAGGATGAAATTCCAAATTATAAGTCATCCCCAAATGGAATGGTTTATCCATACATGCAATGTGCTCCTTCTTACTGCAGGTTTTCGAACAAAGAGTAGATGACCACTTTTTGGGGTATATGTTCCTGGGGATTTTTGCTCAGGTATAGGCTGTATTAGATGGTGACTTCTGAGGTTCCTTTAAATTTGGAGATTCTGTCTTTCTGAAGCTCTTTGTCTCTCAGTCATCTATCTCAGCTCCAGAAAACAGAATTAGAACCCAAGCATTGAAGTTTCAGTGTGGACCATTCTTCAGAGATGAAATGCATGTGAACTCCTTAAGGGCAGGGATATTTTTTTGAGGGTGAATTTCTTTGAAATCCCAGCACTTAGCACAGTGCCTAGAACATAGTAGGCACTCAGTAAATTCTTTTTAATCAACTGACTTGCCATGACAGTTGTCATTTTATTAGTAATGTTGTATTATATTTTTGTGTTATACAATTTAGTCTGTGTGTGTACACATCTGTGACATAGTGGACAGAAGGCTTTGAAGTCAGGAAGGCCTGGGTTTAAGGGTTGTTTCTGATACATAACGACTTAGCTTCTCAGTTATAAGTTGTAGATGAGTTGCCTATTTGTATACATGTAAAAATTTTCTACACCTGGATAAAGTCACAGATTTGTACTAAAATTTGTACTAACTAATTCACATCTATTACCTTGTGTTCTGATGGCAATATAATCTCTTTAGCAATAGGGCCTGTGTTTGATCCACATTTTTTTTTCTATTATTTGATCTGTGCCTCTAGAAGACTCAGCAAATGATTATTAATCACTTGATTTGAGGTAAAAAGGCATCGTGGATAAGAGCCTCTGAAATGTGAATTGTTAACTTTATGGCATTAGATGGCACTGTAACAGAGGTTTAAAGACATGAAGCTACGATTCCATCCTCTACTCATGTGCAAGGCAAACAGGTCTTTTAAATTTAGCATCTAACTCTTCTCCCTGCCTCCCCCCAAAGTGCTGTGCTTATTTTATGGGATTTGATGGAATTTGCTAATTTGAGTAATAGAATGGAGGAGTATTTGGATAAATAAGTCACAGGAAAGCTTATGCATTTCTCAGAATTATCTTCTTGAAATTAAAATAAGTTTTATTATTTATTGAAATGCCAAGAGAACTTTCTGAAAACTTTCCAAGGGGAAAATAGGCAGGTCACTCTTATTTAACTGTACATGGAAAACTAAATTAAACATTTGGAAAGTGCCCATGAATGATCCTTGATTATTGGGAACGATTGTTTAGTAGGAGAGAGGTCTACTTTCTTTCTGTCATCTGAGGATCAGTTGAAGGAATTGGAAAATGTTTAACCTGGAGGTGAGAGAACTAATGATTCCTATCTTCCAGTGTCTGAAGGACCACCATGTTCGTCCCATTTGGACCCAGAAGGCAACATCAGAAGCAATGGGTGGAAGTTCCGAAGAGGCAAATTTAGGTTTGAAGTCAGGAAAAACTTACTAATGATTGGAGTCGTCCAAAGGGGGAACGTGCTGCCTCAGGAGATGACGGGTTCTCTCTCACTGAAAATCTTCACAGAGATCCTGGATGATCACTTATTGTGTGGTGGTTCTTTTCCTGGTATGGGTTGGAATATATTGTTGCTGAGGTCCATTCTAGTTCTATGATTCTATAATTCTGTGCCCAGGCCCCAAACATAGAGTCCACCAGCAAATCCTACCCTCTTTCCCCATGGCTTTGGCCACTTTAGAAGAGTTGAAGCTTTATCTATCAGGATCATAGAATCCCCTGTATCTTGCTAATTATTTTGGTGTTGGCCAATTTTCTGCCCAGTTCTCTTCAGAGCATTGACTCTGGGAATGCACAGTTTTAACTTGTCTTTGTTGGCTCTAATTTCTTAAGGATCTCAGATTCCAAAGTGTCTGGTAACTAACCCCATCCTTTCAAATGTCATGCTTGTTTTAGGCTCTGGTCCAGGGATTAGTGTACTTGTTCAAGTGAGACTGGTGCTATCTACCGTATCCCCCTAGAAAGGAGGTTGCTACTCTCTAGAGAGTGTGGGATTCCACTGGTCTGTATCATTTTGTGGGGGTATGGATGAATCCCAGTGTCTTAGGAAAGTAAGCAGAAAGAAACCCTAAAGTCTCAAATAAGGAAAATAAATGACTTACTTGTCTAAGTATACATAGGCTTTGAGTAAAAGAACTGAGATTTAAACCTCAGCTTCTGACTCCGAATGCAGTACTCTTTCTACCACATATACAGTGAAATGCAAAAGGCAGCTCCTGAGACATTCAAGATACTAGAGAGCCATTTCACATAATATTTTTTTAAGATTAAAAAAAATAAAAAAGAGGTAAAAATCAATACAACTGATCAGTATATTGAAAAAAGTCTGGGGAGAGGATTCTGGGAAGATGGTAGAGTAGGTATGAAAATTTCAAGCTCTCAAGGTTTTCCTCCACAAAAGAGATAAAATAGCACCTCTGGGTGAACAGAGAGCAGTGAAAACAAGTAAGAGTAGGGAAAGAACAGAGGTTCTCTTGGGACAACAGGAGAAGATTGGAAGAAAAATCCCAGGAAGAAATTTCCTTCCAATGAGGAGTAAACACCTCCAGGCTAGGGTCTGTTTTAACAACTAGCTGCAAGCTGCTTAAATAAGTGGCAAGTCCTGGGGTTAGTTGGTTTGAGAGGCTACCTCAGCCCCAGCCACCAGCAGTTTTACCCCCAGGATAGTGACAGGAATTGGGCGTCTGGGCTGGGGAAGATCTAGGGAACTCCTGTTGACAAGGAATGCCAGCCCTAGCTGTGCTGTGGAGAGCCCTGGGGGTGATATGGAAGCAGCACATGCCCAGCGAGGGCAGAAGCAGTGGGGCAGGGATGCTGCTGACTGTGGGCACTTACAGGAGTCTGGAGGTTTTGGTTTGAGTTCAAGGTCAGAGGGGAGAACTGAAGAGGATCAGAGGCCAGAGGCATACCTCAGGACTAGAGGTGTTTATAAAAACTAAATTATTACAAAAAAATGCACAGGCAAAGGAGAAAGAATCCAACCATAGAGAGCTACTGTGGGAATAGAGAAGACGGGGGTTCGTCTTCAGAGGATACTAAAACAAAGAAACCCTCTTCTATGTCAAAGGGTAATGTTAAATGGTCGCCTGCCCCAAAAGAATTCATTAAAAAACTTAAAAAAAGACTATAAAAATCAAATAAGTGAGGAGGAAAAATTGAAAAGAAAAATAAGAGTAACACAAGAAAACCAAGAAGAGTATGACAAGAAAGTCAACCAATTAGAAGAGGAGATCCAGAATCTTAAGGAAGAAAATGACTCCTTGAAAGTCAGAATTGGGGAAGGGGAAGCCAGTGAAGTTATAAGAGATGAAGAAATTAAAAAAAACCCAAAATATAAAGAATGAAAAAATAGAAGGGAATGTAAAACATCTCATAAGAAAAATGACAGATCTAGAGAAGACATCAAGAAGAGAAAACATAAGAATAATTGGACTACCTGAAAGTGATAATCAACAAAAGAATCTTGATACAATAATACAAGAAATAATTGAAGAAAATTGTCCTGAAGTATTAGAACAAGAGGGGAAAGTAGAAATAGAAAAAAATCCACCCATCACCACCTGAAAGAGATCCTATGAGGAAAACTCACAGAAATATTATAGTTTAATTCTGAAACTCCCAGATCAAGGGCAAAATATTACAAGCAACAAGAATAAAACAATTTACACATGACAGTACCACAATTAGAATCACACAAGACCTAGCATTGGCAACAATAAAAGATCACAGGTCTTAGAACATTATATATTGAAGAGCAAAAGAACTGAGGTTCTGGCCAAAAATATCATATGCAGCAAGCCTATGCATAATTCTGAATGAAAAAAATGGACACCTGATCAACTGTCAGACTTTTGGGACTCTGTTCAAAACAAAACAAAATCTCTGAACTAAACAGAAGATTTGACACACAAGAGCCAAGAGGTACATACCAATGACCAATTGCAAGGGACTCAATAAGGACAGAATGTTTTCCTTTTATGTATGGAAAATGTAAAACTTATGTCTAAGATTATTATTAGTAATTAGATAGCTTAGAAGAAAGATTGGAGTAGACCTGAGTATGATATGACTTCAAAAAATAAAACCATTAAAGAACCAGATAAAAGAGTAGTTATCTTATACAAATGAGGTACAAGAGGAAGAACCTATGCAGAGTAATTAAATGGGAGAGGAGGACTGTTAGTTCTGGAAACCTACTTTCATCTGGAACGGGTTTAAGAGGGAATAATACAGACATATTTAGAAGAGTAGAAAAGTCTTCTAAATTCAGAAGAAATAAAATGGTAGGGGCATAGGGAGGGGGAGAGGACAAGGGAGGGATATTTAGAGGGGAGGGTGAGGGAATAGGTAAAAGGGGGTATAGAAGGGTATTTAGATTCATGGGAATGGGAGAATAGGGGAGGGATTCTTGGAGGGGCATAGGCAAGGAATCGAAGGGCAAGATAGAAGGTAGAAGTAAAGTAGAGGAGGTAGGAGAGATAGGAAACGAGATACGCACAAACAAAAACAAAGATCAGGAGTAGAATTTCTTTAGGAAACTATATGTCTATATATGTATCTATATATGCATATGTGTTTGTATATATCTATAGCTATAGAGAAACACATCCAAATTTAATTGTAGCCTGCTTGGGGGGGGGGGGAAAGAACAAAGTAAAAAAGTGCACAGCAGAGAACAAAAGAAAACTTACAAGGAAGCAAAGTTGGATAATTATCAACACAATATGTATTATTTATCATGCAGGCTTTCTTGAAATGAAAATTTATTGTTACTTATTTTGAATCCTCGCCTATGTTCCTGCTATGCACATGACATGCTTTTATTTTCTTTCTTACTTTGTATTTAAGTTCCAATATTTAAGTTTGTGATATGTTTTTGTTTCTTTTCTCTATTATGTATTTGTGTTCTGGCCTTTGAGTATAAAATAAAATTAAAAAAAAATTTCAGTCACTATGAGGATAGGAAGTACAATTTGTAATAGTCTGTTAGCCAACAAACATCTATTAAGTACTTACTATTTATCAAGCTCTGTGCTAAGAGCAGGAGAGACAAAGAAGGGCAAAAAACAGAACAAAAACAAGTAAACAAAAATTTGAGAATTCAGTGTTCTGGATGGGGGCGGGGCTCATTATAGATCATCTAGTCCAGGGGTTCTAACATTTGAGTGGCATAGACCCCTTCAGCAGTCTGGTATAACCTTTCAGAATGATGTTTTTAAATGAATAAAATAACATTTCTGTTGTTAAAAACGTCTGAAAACACTTGAGATGTGTAATACCTGTGGACCTCCCACTTCCATGAAGGGGTGTGTTGGGAGTGCTCTCCCATATGTTTTCGTTCAAGCTTGATCTTTATAATTTTGCTATATTCACTTTTGGGGTGTGTGTGTGTGTGTGTGTGTGTGTGTGTGTGTGTGTGTGGTTGTTCTCTCCATCTATATTGTTGTAGTCATTGTATCTATAGTTTTCTTGGCTCCACTTTGCAACAATTCATGTAGGTCTTTCCATGCTTCTCTATATTCATCACATTCATCCATGAACTTGTTTTAAAAATATTTTGATAGCTCTATTTTAGTATAATTTCTTCTCTTTGAAATCCTATGTGTTTTATTTTATGCATTCAATCACATTATTTTGTGAAGTCCATAGGCTTCACCAGACTGAAAAGGGGTCCTCTACTTGTCCAACTCCTGCTGTTAGAGGTACTTACTTGAATATCAAGATTCTGAGGTTTTTTTTTCCAAATTTACCAGTAGAGGAAGCAATGCCGGGAAGTGAGGGTCCCTAAATTATTTATTACAGAATTCCATAATGCTATGAGGCTGCTTATTTCCTTTATTCCTGTCTCTCTGTGTAAATGCCTTACAAGCCACACTTTTATAAAAGCCACCTTACTAGTTATTTGTGTAAGAAGTATAAGTGTGCTGTCTTTTGCCTATGGAGTGTGTGTCTACATGGGTTTGTCTAAATGTGGCTCTTAGAGGGGCATGAATAGATATCTCTAGAATCTCTTCCATTCACCCTTCTCCCTGAGAGACTTGGATTCCTGCTGGTAGAGGATCAGGAAGTTGAGTCAGAGGCTGGTCACTCTTCTCTACTCAAAGAGGAGGTACTGGGCAAGAATCATATCTATCTGCCCCCTTAATTTTGTTAGTCTAGGGTAAATAACTCTCAAGTTCATGCTGCATTCCCGATCACTATTTTGCCCCAAGGTGCTCATCTAAGACTTGACTCCTTTCCCTTCAAAAGCCTCTTTCACAATGAACACATATAAGAATAAAGCATTATCCAAGCTGATAGTAACAGAAATCAGAGAAGACATACAGGTGAGAATATATAGCAGACAATCACAGAGTAAATGAGCTCTTCTATTAGGAGCAAAATATCTTACCTCAACCAAGAGATATTATCTAAGATATCACTCAAGGGGAAATTTTCTTGTCTCTAGTGTAGTAAAGCTGGGGATAGAGACATGATTTAGATGCCAACTCCTCTACATGTCAGTTTCTTCCCAGACTCTTTCTTTCCCTTCAAGGACCTAAAAAATGTCTGGAATTGTGTGTCTCTCTCTCAAAGCTTGTAGCCAGAAGAGGAGCATCTCTATTCTCCCAAACTATCATCAACTCCTCTCACACACACTTAGGCATGGAGTGTTGAGTTGACACTTCTGCTCAGTAACTCTTTCATTTTCCCTGGGCTGTGCTGATCAAGGCTGCCCATATTTTCTGGGTAGTATCAGAGAATAAAGGTAACATTTTTTCCTTAAGACGTAGGTGAACAATTACATCTGGAGTCTTCCTAATATAAGGAATCATCCTAACTCATAGTATAATTTGCTATGGGTCCCACATCCTGCTAGCTATGGAACTATGTTTCAAATCTACTTTTGTTCCCTTATGTTTGACCCTCTTTTCAATTGGCAGTGATAATGAAAATGCCACTGGTGCTCCTAAAGTCTTCTGTTCTTGACCAGAACCACATGATCCTTAATAATATAAAATCACCATTTTCAGTCACTATGAGGATAATATCCCGGGGATAATGATAATATAAAATCACCAATTTCCTATGAGATATTTCAAATTGGACATCCCAGAGATATCTTAAACTTAATATTTCTATAACTTGACTCATTATGCCTCTTCTCCCTAAACCCTTTCCTCTTTCGAAGATCTCTAATTTTGTTGAAAGCACTACCATTCTTCCAGGGTCTAAAGCTTATAACTTCAGCAGTATCCTTGACTTCTCATTCTCCCGCACTCCACATATCCAACCAGCTGCCAAATCTTGCTGTTTCTACCTTCATCACATGTCTCTTATCTGACCCTTTCTCTCCACTTACACAGCTACCACCTTAATCCAAGCTCTCATCAGCTCTTACCTATATTACTGCAGCAGCTTCCTAATTGATCCGACAGAAGTCTCACTCAAATCCATCCTACACACTGCTGCCAAAGTAATTTGCCTTAAGTGCAAATTTGACCACGTGATTCCCCTACTCAATCAACTCTAGTGGTTTCCTATTGTCTTTAGGAGAAAATATAAACTCATCTGTTTATCTCTCAAAGTCCTAAACAACCTAGCCCCACCCAACCTCTTCAGACTCTTTGAAAAGAGGAGATGGAGTGTCATTAGGGATGGAGTAACTGACATTTCTCCTTCCATATTCTTGCATTCAGCTATCTTTCTTTCCCATGACACTCCATTTCCTTTGCCTTTACACTGGGTATCTCTCACGCCTGGAACACATTTATTCTTTATCTCTGCCTCATAGAGTCCCTCTCTTCTGTAAGATCTGATGCAAACACCACCTTCTGCAGGAAGCTTTTCTTGATTCCTTACCTAACTGCTTGTGTCTTCCTTTCCATAATACCATATTTCACTACTTTGTGTGTGGGTATATTATAGACATATTTATTAACTTCATATTTATGCTGCATATATTTTTATATGTGCTTTTTGTCTCTCCTAATGGAATGAAGGCTCATTTTATGTAGGGATCATTTCATTGCACTTGAATCCCCGGTGTCTAGCACAATACCAGGCACATCATACGTACCTCATAAACATTTAATGATTGATTGATTCTGCCTGTATTTTGCATTGGCTGGAATCCATTCCCTCCTCACCTCTGTCTCTTAAAATCCTCAGCCTCCTTCAAAACTCTTCCTAAGTGTAAACTATGTGAAGTGCTTTCTGATCTCTCGTGCTATTAGGGCCTACTTCTCCTATCCAAATTACCTTGTATTTACTTAATATAGAATTTGTATCTACTTATGAGTACATATTGGTTACTGCAATTGACTATAAGCTCCTTGAAGGCAGAAAACCTTAGTGTAGTATGACTCCAGTACCTAGTACAGTATGGTTAGCAAATAGTAAGCACTTATATATGTGTGTTGATTTACTGATAAGTAACTTCTGGCAGTATCACCAATCCCAATTTAAATCACCAAGAGTAGGAAGCAGTTGTTAAGTTGGACAAGTGTAAGACAGATAACACATGGGAGACATAGGAGGTTTTTGGACTCCAGCCTCTAACAGGTTCACTCTTGATCCGGTCAGACAGGAAAGACAGGAAGACAGCTTTGGAGGGGTTAATAATCTTACTTAATTCTAGTCTATTCTTCTCAAAGCAGGTTGCTGATAATGGAGCACCAACACCTACAGCATTCCCTAATCACCCTTCTCACAGGGGCCGGTGTGAAGGGGGGCAACTACCCCTATGTCTTGATGAGGTCAATCAAAACAGGCACAATTTGTGCATTCCTCTAAATCCCCTCAAGCCTCAATGGAGGCTAGCTGAGGCAAACACAGATTCCCCCCAAGCCTTAATGGGGGCCAATCAAGGCATGCATAGCATTCCAACTTGTACATTCAACCCTAACGGTTCTCCACTCACTGACCAGTACCCACCTGCTTTTTAGGGCAACTGATAAAGAAGGCATCTTGCCAGCAGTAGCCTCACAAGTTTACATTATCTCACCATTATATCTCACTGCACAGTCACAGTGGATATTTACAATTTTAAGCACAAATGTTTATATTATTTATCATTATATAATGCTGGGCAAGCTTGGTGGAGATGTTTTGCACCATGATTGTGAGAACTCATATCTGACACCTGGGAACAAGAGATTGTTATGGCTATGGATCCTGGGAACTAAACTATAAGAAAGAATAACAAAAATCCACCTTACACGCACTAAAATCCACCTTACTTACAACAAGTTTTGGAAGACTATCCATACTCCAGAACAAGACTAGAATTATACTTTGATTAGTACAGCTTAAGATCAAGTTACTTTTTGGCTTCAGTGTTACAGTACTGTCTAACGTTGTTGTGTTGGCTTTGACATTATAGCATTGGCTAGTGTTGGATTTGTAGTTCATTAAAATGCTGAAAATTTTTTATGTCAATTTTTTTTAGCAGATGCTGATTTCCATTAATATTTTCACTGATGCTGGGTGCTAAGAAGCTGAGTCCCTCCTTTTGTGATTTCATTACAGGCTGAAGGACCTATTCAGTCACATTGGGCTATTTCTTTCAGAGTCTAAAGATATAATGGCCTTGGCAGCACCTTTGACAACACTTTGTGCCTTGGCTTAAAAAGGAACATCCAGATGCCATCACAATAAGTGTTTGTCCTTAAAAAGAGGATTGAATTAATAAAAATGCTTGAAGTGGAAAACATTTTCTCTTAAGAGTGAAAGAGGAAACATCATGAAACAGGCTAGTGAGTTTATTGGAGCTTTGTCAAAATGACACTTGAACCACGATGTGGATTTTTATTTCTCCGTTTCTGGTTTGTCAGAAGCCAAGTTTCAAACACGCAAGGCAGGGATTTCAGTAGACTCAACAACAGTGAGGGAAATGAAAAGCAAACACTATTAGCCAAAGAGGATATGGGAAAGTGATTAAGGAGACAATTTCATTTGTTGAACTCAGTGGTGGTTTTCAATGTTCTTATGGCTGATAAAATTAGTGTGGGATTTTCCTACTACCTCTTCTTGTCTATGGCCAACTATTTCTTCTAGATCTGAAAGTCATGCATTTGTGGAATGAATTTTGGACAAAACTTTAGTTTCCAGTTTTGTTGGAGTCCAGTCCTTTCACTTCTGTAGCTAAAATGTCCTTTGAATCCACGTGTACCTTCCCATTCTCAATAACATCACTTTAGTTCAGGCCCTTACTCCTTTGTGCATGGATTATTGTAGTAGCATTCTAACTGATCTCCTTGACTCTCCTCATTCCATTCTATAGAGTACCAGATTAATTTTCCTAAAGCAAAACTCTGGTCGTTTCATTACCTTGTTTAAAAATCATTAATGTCTCCCTGTTGTATACTAAATAAAGTTCAAATTTATTTACCTTGTATATCAAGGTTGAATTGGTTTATGGGAGCCATTCCATGGAAATTTCTCAAAGTTGTTAGTTTCAGTATGATGAACTGCATGGGTCTGCTTCTAGGTGTTAGGGACCCTGTGCTGAAAGGACTTGGCACGACATAGTGAGGGAGTCTCTCCTTGACCTCATGGCAGCAGTAGGAGGGGCATGGTGCTACATCAGTTAAAATATTAGATCACTTCTGGCTTGCTCCCTTGGCTTTAATTCTCTCCCATAGCAAGCAGTGTATTCTTTGCTTTGACTCTCCTGTGTAAGGGGTGGGGAGGGGTTGGGAAAGACTATCTTAAGACTGCTCCCAAGTGGAACATGGACTCTACTAGGACAATTTACCCTTGGAGCCCTACTAGTCTTTTCTGCTTTGTGTTTCCTTTCTTAAGCGGATGACTAACCGTCATTTTCAAAATTGACTTGTCCAAATTTGGAGGCAATCTTATGAATCTGAGAGATCCAGAGGTCCTAGGTCTAGTGAGAAGAAGTCCAATGGGAAGAACAGTCAGTTGTGGCAGGGATGACCACTAACCGTAGAGCTGTCCAAGCTTGTCTACTTTATCTGGTCAGGACTTGGAGTTGTTTAGAAAGTGATGAATCCAGATGAAATGAAAACAATCAAGTTAGCAGTCCTGCAAACTATTTTATGTTATGATGAAGTTTGTGTTAAGCTCCAAATGGGTAGGTGATCTAGAAAGCATATAAGATCATTGCTTTTCCGAATAATTCACATAACATCATGGAGAATATTGTTAAAGGGATGATTTGAGAGTACTTAGAAAGGGAAACATGTGTTTATTAAAAACCAATATGGCTTCATCAAGAACAGATGATGGCAGACCAACCTCACTTTCTCTTATGTATCTATGGCATCAGGGAAATGCCATAGAAACATAGTATATCTGAATCTGGGGAAAGTATTTGGCAAAATACCTCATGCTATCCTCCTGTACACAGTGTTAAGATATGGGCTAGATGATATCACTGCTAGGTGGATTTAGAAGTGGCTAAATGACTGAATCCAAAGATTAGTCACTTGTGGGTCTATGTCAGCTTAGAGGGAAGTCTATAGTGGAGTCCCCCAAAGAGCTATCCTTGGCCTGAAGATATTAAGGTCATAGATGTCGAACTGGAGAGAATCTCAGAGGCCATCTTATCCAGTTCTTTAATTTTACTGATGAGATCTTTGATGCCATGGGATATCAAGTGACTTGGCCAAGAATACATAAATAGAACAGCATTAAATGGCTTTATTCTTGCATCTAGCCAAATCTGCCTCTCTGGAATTTCTAGCTTTTTTTTTTTTTAAAGTTTTGCCTCCTAAAGTAAGATAAAATACTTTTAATCCCCCTCTCTTTTGAAAGACCCTCAGTTACCTAAAGGTAATTGTTTTGTTCCTTGGGAATATTTTCTTCTACAGGATAAACACCCCCAATTCCACCCTCCAATCCTTTTATGGCATGGTTTTCAATTCCTTTAGCAACTTGGTTGCCTTCCTTTAAGCACTCTCCAACTAGTTAATGCCTTTCCTTAAATGTGGCATCTAGAACTAACTGAATACAATTCACCATATGTGGCCTGACCAGGAATTAATCCCATGAGACTATAACTATAACCTTCCTATTCCTGGGTATTAAACCTCTCTTAATGTGATCTAAGGTCACATTAACTCTCTTGGCTGCTATGTAACAATGCACATGAACTGCTATCTGAAAATGGCTCATCGGCCAATATGTATGTATATATGTATGTATGTATAGGTATTATACATATTTATTTTTAGGCCCATGTGTAGTATTTTACATTTATTTCCATTAAATTTCACTTCATCAAGTTTTCTCCAGAATGCTATCCAGAGTCTTTTTGGATTCAGATGTCATTGTTCCAGATGTTAACTATCCCTTCCAGTTCTGCAGTATTTGCAATGGTCAGAAATGGGCCAATTATGTCTTCGTATAAATAAATTATTGATAGACCTTGACTCTAGAGTGAGACAACTTGGATTCATATCCCACCTCTGATAATAATTGTTCTGATAATACTTGTTGAATTGAATGTATCACTAGTGGCAGAATTATTTTTTTCATTACTACCAGAAAGAAGCCATCATCTCAAGAGTGGGATATCTGAGAGCAATAAGTTGTGCTCAATTCCATTTTCCATGTCTTTGGAGGCAAAGTTGGAAACAGCTGCCATTTTCCAACATGTTTTGGAATGGAGCTGTTTCTTTTTCTTATTTTTTAAAGTACTTCTGTTCTTTATAAAAATTATTTTCACTTAAGGCTGGAGGGGAGAAAAGACTTCCTGAAGTTGCTTACTTGAGGGCCATTTCCTGCTCAATGGCTGCTTCAAGTTACATCAAAGGACTTTAATTTGTAAAGCATATGTAAAAAGCAATGGAAGTTGACTTTTTGGAATAAAGATCAAAGAATTCACCCTATTGAAATAATGAATGAAACTGTGAGGATCAGGTTTTCTTTTTCCACTCATTTCTTCTCCTGCGTACATTGATTTTTCTTTCATTTAAGCCTGGCACAATTTTGTACACTATAACTGAGATCTTATTAAATTTCCCCAAACGACTTAGTTCTGGAAAGAATTCTGAGATAATCATAAACATCATACTTAACTGGTATATAGTGCTTTACAAAGCACTTTTCTTACCAGCATCATCCTTTTTTAAAAGTCTCTTTTGTTTCAGTCTCTGTCAATACTGAAGCCTCTCCTTGTATCCCTGTTCTCATTTCCCAGGTGGGAAAGGTATTACTATTTCCATTTTACAGATGAGGAAGCAAGTTCATACAGGTGAGGTCCCTTGCCCAAGGTTGCACAGTTAGTTATTGGCCAGCCTAAGAATAGAAGCTAGGTCTCCTAAACTTTTTAAGTCTACAGCATTTTCATAGACATACAATTTTAGCTGGAAGGGACCTTTGAGAACATCAATTTCAATCTCAATTTTTACAAATGAAGAAAGTAAGGACAATGATTAAACATCAAAATTAATATGTTATACTATTGAATATATAATCACAATAACTGGCACATATAGTTGGTATAGCGTATAGAGCACTTCTCCCCCCTCCCCCATGTTTGGTGATTATTTTTCAGGTTAAAAGGTTTCAAAATACGTATGTACAAGATATATACAACAAATTACATTCACAGAATTATTCTACTATAGTATACATAAATACACAAATCCCCTTTTATAAAGGAAAAGTGATTCCACTCTCATCAAAAAGCAAGAAAAACATTTAAAACAACTGTACATTCAGGTAATTGAGATGATGGAGTAGATGCAGCAACCCAGGCAAATTCTCCCAACAGTCCCCTTCAAATGACTTTAAAATTATTTTTTATATTGAATTCTGGAGTCACAGAGCCAACAAAGGTCAAAACAAGACATTTTTCCACCTAAGGCAATTAGGAGGTCAGTAGGAGAGGTCTGTGATAACAGCTTGAGGGCCAATTTGGAGCACACGCAGCAGCAACACCAGTGGTGGGCCTTGAATGTGCTGCATCATTGGCAACAGCAGCTTTAGGAACTCTTATCTTAGAGATGGTAAGAGAGTCAGATAACTGGTCAGAAAGAGATTACAGGGGACACTTTGCTGGCACTGGGTACAGGACTTGGTGCTGTTTGGCAACTTTATTGCCTACATGAAATTCTGGGTTGCTGTTCTGGGTCACAGTCCCAGGCAGAAAGGAGTGCTGGTGCTTATGATTGCAGGGGAACAGAGGTCCTTCCTGGGTAAAGACCAGAGTACAGACTAGGAGAGTAATGACCACACCTCTTCCTAGATGACCCCACCTTAGAATCACCAAAAACTTGAAGACTCCCATGACTAGCTCTAAAAACAACACCACAATTATGTCTGAGACTGAAGATAGTGCTTTCCTACCCCAAGGTGAACAGAGCCCAATTTTAACATAAAGTTCAAAGTAAAAAAAATAAGCTGGAAAAATGAGCAAGCAACAGCAAAAAGAACTTGACTATAAAAAGCTACTAAAATGGAAGAGAAGACCAAGACACAAATTTAGGTGATGACTCTGTAAAAATAGCTACAATCAGAGCCTCAAATAAAAAATACTTATTGGACACAAGCCCAACAAGAATTCCTGGAAGAGTTAAAGAAAGAGACAAGACTGGTAGAGGAAAAATTGAGAGAAGAAATGAGAGTAAAGCAAGAAAATTTGAAAAGGGAATTAACAGCATGTTAAAAGAGGCACAAAAATACTGAAGAAAGCAACACCTTAAAAACAGAATTGTCCTAATGGTAAAAGATGCACAAAAATTCACTGAAGAAAATAATTCATTAAAAAGTAGAATTGGCCAAATGGAAAAGGAGATGCAAAACCTCGCTGAAGAAAACAATTGCTTAAAAATTAGAATCAGGCAAGTAGAAGCTTGAGACATCAAGAAACAATCAATCAAAGTCAAAAGAGTGGAAAAAATAGAAGAAAATGTGAAATATATCATCAGAAAAACAACTGACATTGAAAATAGATTGAGGAAAAATAAGGCAAGAATTATTGGTCTAACTCAGTGGTTCCCAAACTTCCCAAAGGGGCCTATTGTCCCTTTTAAAAATATTACTCAGTACCCCCTAGAAATCTACTTTATTTAACCCTTTAATGTTTTTTTAAAAAAATTGCATCATGTCAAAAAATATAAATTTTTTTTAAAAAATGATGCATCTTAAATTTAATAATTAATTGTAAGTTCGTGAGTTTTTTCCTGCACTGAAATTTTGATGATGCAATATTGCATCATGTAACTATATAGTATCATATTGTAAACAAGTCATTACATGCACATATTCCTGCTGAGCATGGCACTCCTGACAACGCATGATATGCTCTCCTGCCAACACTTGCTTGTTAAGACCTGTCAGCAGACTTGACCACTGATTGGCTACAACTTGCATTTTGTGTGTTTGTTTGGGAAATAATATAATCACTACAACTTTAACTCTGTTATACAATAGATGAAACATGTATGAATGGCTTTTCAAAATTTTCTTCTCTTTTTTCTTTATGCTTCCATTGCCCCTTTATTTTTATTCAATGCCCTCCAATTGCACCCAAGGCCATTACTGCCTCCCAGATTGTTTCAACACCCCCAGGGGGCAGTATTGCCCACCTTGGCAACCTATGGACTCTAATTGAAAGCCATGATAAAAAAATAGCCTAAACATCATATACAGGAAAACTGCCCCAATATCTTAGGCCCAGAGGGCAAAATAAAAATAATCCACTGACCATCTCTTCAAAGAGATCCCAATATGAAAACATTCAGGAATATCATAGCCAAATTCCAAAGCTCCAAGACTAAGGAGAAAATATTGCAAATAGCCAGAAACAAGCAATTCACATATCATGGAATCACAGGATCACACAAAATTTAGGAGCTTCCATGTTAAAGGAGTATAAGGCTCAGAATGGGTGATGTTCTAGAAGGCAGGGGAGCTAGGATTACAACTAAGAACAGATAGTCAGCAAAACTGAGTATTATCCTTCAGGGGGGAAAATGGGTATTCAATGCAATTTCAAGAATTCCTTATGAAAAGGTCAGAGTTGAATAGAAAATATGACATTCAAACACATGACTCAGGAGAAGCATTTTCAGGTAAACCTGAAAGAGAAATCATAAAGGATTAAATAAAGTTAATTTTTTTATATTCCTATGTGGGAAGGTGAAATTCCTAAGAAATTTATCATTATTAGGGCAGTTAGAAGGATTCTATATAGATGGCATGGATGTTAAGCCAATTATGTTGGGATGATCAAAAAAATGAAGTGGGAAAGAGAAATGCACTGGGAGAACAGGAAAGGAAAAGAAGGATAGGGAAAATTTTTCTCATTAATAAAAGGTACACAAGGAAGAGCTTTTACTGTGGAGGGGAAAATTGCAGGGGTGGCAGGGAATACTTAAACCTTACCTTCATTGGAATTTGTTCAAAGAGGGAAGAATATACATACATACATGCCTAAACACATATACAAACATATATACACAGTTGGGTATAAAAATCTATCTTCCCCAACAGGGAAATAGGAGAGGAATGGGATAAAGAAACGGGGGATGATAAAAAGGTAGGTGGATTAAGGAAGGCAGTGGTCAGAAGCAAAAAAGACTTTTTAGAAAGGACAGGGTAAAAAGAGAGGGAGAAGAATAAACAGGAGAGAAATACACAGTTAGTAATCATAACTGTGAATGTGAATGGGATGAATTTACCCATAAAATGGAAATGTATAGCAGAATGGATTAGAAACTAGAATCCAACAATATGTTGTTTATAAGAGACACACTTGAAACAGAAAAGCCCACACAGAAAGTTAAAATAAGGGGCTGGAACAGACTTTATTATGTTTTAGCTGAAGTAAAAAAAAGGCAAGGATAGCAATCATGATCTCAGACAAAGAAAAAGCAAAAATAGGCCTAAGTAAAAGAGATAATCAGGGAAACTACAGTTTGCTAAAAGGTACTATAGACAATGAAATAATGACAAAACTTTTTACAGCAAATTTCTCTGATAAAGACCTCATTTCTCAAATATATAGGGAACTGAATCAAATTTATAAAAATAAAAACCATTCCCCAATTGATAAGTGGTCAAGGGATGTGAATAGGCAGTTTTCAGAAGAAGAAATCAAAGCTATCAATAGTTATATGAAGAAGTGTTCTAAATCACTATTGATTAGAGAAGTGAAAGTTAAAACAACTCTGAGGTATTACCTCATACTTATCAGGAATTACAAATGTTGGAGCTGATGTAGGAAAACAGGTATGCTAATGATCTATTACTGGAGTTGTGAACTGGCCCAACCATTCTGAGGAATTTAGAACTATTCTCAAAAGTCTATTAAATGGTGCATATCCTTTGACAAAGCAATACCACTACTAAGTCTGTACTCCAAAGAGGCCAAAGAGAAAGGAAAAGGACTTACATGTACAACATATTTATAGCAGCTCTTTTTGGGGTGGCAAAGAATTGGAAATTGAAAGGATGCTTATTGAATGGTATATCGCCAAGGCAGTATTCACAATGGTTATGATCATTATGGTATGCTGAAATGATTCTGAATTGCAAAATATAACATACTCTCCATATAAAAGACAGAAGCAAAACATTTATTCAGACACCAGAAGACCCAGTCCCCAAACCAGTAAGTCCAATCTATCCAAGTAATATAGAGGTTAATACACATTATCATAACAGAGAACCACTCCATCCCAAAGCCATCTGCCCCCCTGCTGGGGCCTTCCCGGAAACACACTCACAGCATAGCTAGCACACCTCCTCTCTCTCCCTCGGCTCTAACTGCTCTGAGCATGTCCTGCTCCACCCTTTCCTGTTCCTCTTGTTTAGCAAGCTCTTCCCACCACATGTTACTTAGGCTTCCTGTGACATAAGCAGGTCACATTGGCCTAGTAATGGATGGGGAAAATCTTCAAATTTACATTACCATTACAAATGGGAAATGGCTAAATAAGTTGTGGCATATTATTGTGAAGGAACGCTATTATGCTATAAGACAGGGCTGTCCAAAATGTGGCCCATGTGTTGCATGCAGCCCCCAGTGTGATTTATATGGCTCGCCTACAAGCATAGAAATTTACATAAATGCTTTAGTAAATGAAGCCAAGCTACCGCGGAGCTCTCACTAACATGGCAAATCAAAATATATTGCTATTGTTTCAATAAAAACCTAAGGTTGGACAACCCTGCTATAAGAAATGATGAGAAGGATGGCTTCAGAAAAACCTGGGAAGATATATATGAACCAATACAAAATGAAGTGAGCAAAACCAGGAGATCATTGTACACAATAACAGCAATATTGTAGTAATGATTGACTGTGAAAGAATTAGCTATTCTGATCAATACAATGATCTAAGACAATTTGGAAATTTCTGTCTACCTTTGAATAAATTACTGATGAACTCTGAGTACAGATTTAATTATAATTTTTTCACTTTTTAATTTTTCTTTTTTTCTGTGACATGGTTAATACAGAAGTGTTTTTCATGATTTTACCTGTATAATAGTTATAATATTGCTTGTTTTCTCAGGGGGTTGGGTAGGGGCTGGAGAGAGGGAGGGAATTTGGAACTCAAAATAAAAAAAAACTGTCAAAAATAAATAAATAATAAATTGAAAAGACTTATTTAAACAAAACAAACAAAAGGACTAGACATGATTAGAACCCTTGGCAGAAGTAAGGAAGACCTGAGTTTAAATCTGGCTTCAAACACTCACCAACTGTGTGACCTTGGGCAAGTCTTTTAACCACTGTCTGCCTCAGTTTCCCCATCTTTCAAATGGAGAAAATAATAGTTCTTACCTCTTAGGGTTGTTGGGAGGCTAAAATGAGATGATATTTGTAAATCATTTTGAAAAATTTTAAGGACTATATAAATGCTAGCTATTATTATTGTTGTTATTATATATATGTCTATGTGTACATTTGTATATATATGCACATATACATGCACATATATGTATATGCAGCTGTATATCTGTTGTATCACTTGATCCTTACAACTCTATGAGGTAAGTACCGAGTGGAAAGAATACAGGACCTAGGCTCAGGATTCCAGAATTCACTTGACAAAATTTCTCATGCTGTCTTCACAGACAAGATAGAGAGGTGTGGACTAAGTGATAGCACAGATAGGTGGATTTAGAACTAGTTTAATGGCTGGACCTAAAGAGATGGCATTAATGGCTTGAGATCAACTTAGAGGGATGTCTCTAAGAGAATGCCACAGATTCCCAACCTACTTCCAATGCTGTTTAATGTTCTCATCAGTGAGTTATATATCAAATTATATATTATATCAAATTGTATTATATCAAAGATATGCTTATCATATTTGTAGGTCACAAGAAGTTAGAAGAAATAATTAACACAATACGAAGCTGTTGGTGGTAGAAAGAGGACTTGGGGACCAGTATCACCTTTGATGCTTATTACCTCTGGGGCTTTGGAATGGGGGAGTCACTTAGCCTCCCAGGCCCTCAGTATCTTCATTTCCAAAATAAAATGGTTGGGCTAGATAATCTCTGAGGTTCCTTCCAGCTCTAGATCTAAGATGCCATGCTCCTACAGAAAGGGAGCATTGGGCTGAATCAAATAAGATAAAATTTAATATACAAATTTAAAGCTCAACATGTGGTTTGAGGAAACCAACTTCGCAAGTATAAAATGGAGAAAAATGGATAAGCAAATCTACCGGAAAATAAAAAGCTGTGGGTTTAAGAAGATTACAGTCTCAATCTGAGTCAATAAGGTGCTATGGAAGTCAAAGTGGATGATATGATCTTAGACTGCAATGAGAGAAGCACAGTATCCAAAATGAGTCAGATAATATTCTGTAATAACCTTCTAGCTCAGACTACATCTGGAGTATTGTGTTTACTTTCAGACGTCATATTTTAGGAAGGGAATAGATAGGTTAGAATAAGTCCAAAGGGTGACCATTAGGGTGAATGAATTGGAGAATATAGAAAATATATGAGAATCATGGAAAGGAAGTGAGGATGTTTAACCCAGAGAAGACTTTGGGGGACCTAATAGCTATCTACGAGTAATTTAAAAGTTACCGTGTGCAAGAGTGTCTAGGCTTGTTCTGATTTGCCCCAGAATGTAGAATCAGTAACAGTGGGTGAAAATTGCAGAGAGAAAGATTTAGGCTTAATGTTAGGACTAACTTTCTACAAATGTCCTGCCAAAGGGAACTACCCCTAATGGAATATTGTGAAGTATTGGGTTCCCCTTCATTGGAGGGTTGGAAGCAAATTCTGGATTACTATTTGTTGACTGCGTTGTAGAGGGGATTTTTGTTTGGTATAGGTATACTAAATGTCTCTGAGGTCCCTTTCACCTTTGAGGTTATGTGGTTTTGAAAAATTTGGGTTCTGCTATTAGCTATATTTGTCTTAGACAAATTCCATCATGTCTCTGGTCCTTAGTTTTCTATAAAATGAAGATGTAGTCTATGGCCTAGAACCAAGATCTGGGTTTATATAGATGAGTTTTAATTTTTCTGAGGCTTTCCACAAATCATTCTTTGGTTCAGGTCCCCACCAAATGCGTCTCTTGGTAAAAGAGACCAAGCCAGACGACAGATTAATTAAAAACAAAAGATATTTAATGAAATATACCAGCAAGCCAATAACAGAGAAGTGAATCAGGTAATTAACATCCTTGGCATTTATTTCTAAATGACCTCTATCCTCTCCAGCACACCCCCACCCCCAGTCTCCTGAAAATACTAGTCTCAGCTCTCAATTAACCTTGCTATTTTGACAATACAATAGTGACCTGTATAAATTCACTCATGGGAAGCTGTTAAGGAAACCACCTTTTTCAAGTACGAGTTAGACTAGGGGTTCTTAAACTTGTTTTTGTTTGTTTGTTTATTCTTGCTTTGTATTTCAGAGCCCTTGGAAGTCTTGTGAAGCCAGTGGACTCCTCAGAACAGTGTTTTTAAAAACATACAATAAATCACATAGCATATACGGGAAGCCAATTATACTGAAATACAATTATTGAAATATTAAAAACAAAAACAAGTTCACAGACCCCAAGTTATGGAACTCTGCCTAAGTCCACACAGCCACTGAGGCCTCTTACAATTCTGAGATTCTGTGATTATTTGAAACGTGCTGTAGATATGTAAAGTTCAAGCTGCTTATTCCTGTTCAGGTATCTCCCTTTTTCGATTGATTTTTCACACAGCTGCCAAATTAACTGGCCTGAAGAAGAAGTCTGACCAGGACATTGTTTTCTGAGTTGTTTTTCAGTCATGTCTGACTCTTTGTGACCCCATTTTGGATTTTCTTGGCAAAGATACTGGAGTATCTTGCCATTTTCTTCTCCAGCTAATTTCATAGATGAAGAAACTGAGACAAACAGGGTTAAGTGACTTGCCCAGGATGATACAGCTAGCAAGTGCCAGATTCGAACTCAGGAAGATGAGTCCTCCTGATTCCAGGCCAGTGCTTTATCCACTGTGCTCCCCAGGTGCCCTGCCTGTGATATTCTTTTACACAAAATCCGACAAGGCACAATCAGCAAAGATTACAATTTGTAAAGAGGCAGATTTTGGCTTAAGGTAAGGAAAAGCCTCCTAACAATTACAGCTGCCCCAAAGTAGAATGGGCTGTCCAGGGAGGTGGTGAATTAGCCCTCACTGGATCTCTTTAAGAAGAGAATATACCATGTCAGGATACTATAGAGGTTTAGGTGTTCTAGAATGATATCTGAATTCTCTTCCAAGACTGGCCTTTTTCATTGCTATAATTCAAGGTTTCTAATGGATAAAAAAAGATTGTACCTAGAGTCAGGAGTTCTGAACCCAGTTCTGCCACTAGCTTTGGAATTATGGACAAATCAATCCACTCTTGTCTCTAAAGCCTCAGTGTCCTCATGTGTAAAATGAGGAGAGTTGGACCAATAATCTCTAAGATCTTTCTAAGCTTAATGATTCTATATGTAGTTTTAAAAGCCATTCCTGTTGTTTACTTTCACATAAAATATTTAATAGACTGAGAAAAAGTACTTTGTGATTTTTATGGCTCTAAACAAAAAGTAGAAAAAATAAACTTCTCAAAATATGGCCAGGGAATGAAATAACAAACATGAAAAATGTGGAATTAGCTCAGAAAGCTAGGGAGTTTTGTAAGAACCTGATGTAATAAGCTCAAATGACTGGCTTCATCTCACAGTATTTCCCCCAAGATGCTAGTGCTTTAGATCTCTCTGTAAATGTTATGCATGACTCTGTCACTAGCTGGATATTTGTGTTCAGATGATATACCAATATATGTTTCCTCCTAAATTTAATGTGATGCTATTTTAGTTATGCTTTCCTTTGAGACAGGTATTGCCAAATATTCATAGGAATATGACATCTTGTTATGTAGGAAAAATAGTCAACCCGTCAAAAATGTAGAAGAAGAAAAACAGTTAAGGGCCATTTCTCAGACTATGGCATTCATTAGGAATATTCTGAGTCTAGCAGCTAGGGAATTATGCTTCCAAAGAACCTGAGAAAAGGCAAGTTTATTTAATGTTGTTTCCACCTTTGTCATTACCAGAAAGGTCAGAAATGAGCTCTAGTAACTCCTGGGACAGGCAGCATCTGAAGTGGGTGAACGAGAAATTGCAGCACAAGATAGAAGGATTCCAACATTATTTGGAGAAACCAGATGTGTTCCAGTCTGCTGGGTCTTTAAGGAATTTTGGGAATGAGGTAGAATCCTCATGGAGTCCCTAGTGATGATCTTAAACCATTTGCGGAAGGGTGTGCAGGTGCCCCAAGTTTAGAAAAGGGCACATTTCATGTGCATTCTTATGAAAGGGAGAAAAAGGAGGATAAGCCTGTTTCCCAGAGAGACTTCAGATTTCAGTCATAGTATGGAAGAAAGAACCAGATCATATCAACAGGAATCAATTTGTAAGTACTTAGAAGATCACAGGATATTGGGTGAAAAACAGAATGGTTTTAGGAGGGATCAATAACGTCAGAGAAAATTGTTTTCCATCTGTGACAGGGCAGTGGTAGAAATAGAAGACATACTGCACTTATATATATATATATATTTAAAATTATTTATTTTATTTTTGATTTATGGAATAATGCAAGCATTTCTATGACATAATATAATAAAATGATTGCAATTATATTTTGACTCTGGTGAGTTTTTGATTCTTTTTTATTCAAGTTCTCTAAATGCTTGATTCAATATACATATTGAATGTAAAATACAATTCATATTATATATATATATACACATTCAATATACATATACATCTCTCTATATGTATATATGTACAATATGTGTAAATATATGTCAAATATAATTTACACATATGTGACTCATTATATTTACAAATATTTTACATATATTATTTATTTTGATCTTCACAATGTACTTTGTGAGGTAGCTGCTATAAGTATTATTATTTCAATTTTATTGATGGGGAAATTGAGGTGCTGAGAGGAAAAGAGACTTTTCCAAGTTCATGTGGCTAATAAGTAGCTGAGTTAGGATTGAAATTTTAGTCTTTCGACTCTAAATCTAGGGATTTTTCTACAACATTAAATTGAATCTCCTTCTGGACCACCATGATACCTGGATTGTCTCACTGTGGTGTCCCCCTCATGTGTTTCCTACACTCTCTAACTTCTGCATCTTATGTTCAATGTGTTCAAGTCTCCCTGCTAGGTGTGAAAATTTAGTATGGTGAACTTACTTGTGGTAGAACTTTAATGGCTGGTAATGGCTTAATAAAGACACTGGAAAACATGGATCAAGAAAAGGAATGAAAAAGGCCAAAGACTGGTGGACACAGAGTCTCTTTCTTTGAGAGAAGAATCATCAGGAGTTGGACATAGTAAGTTCCAAATAACATCACAAAAGATAAAATTGTATTTTAATGGACAGAAAATGATTCTTTACTAATGTGGAAATCATTCCTAAGTGACTGTACTATTAGACCATCAGCTTGTTAGAACAAAGATCTACATTTTTACAAAGCTAGAGGAAAGGATAAAAAAATGAGAAAAAGATAAGACATACAATTTGAAACAACTCAGTCTTGACCTATTCACACAAACTGTAATGAAAAAGGGCAATGGGAAGAAGAAAGGATATAGACAAGAATTTAAATATTTTCATATAGAAATTCAACTGAATTTGGACTGTGAAGTTAAAATCCAACCAAGTACGGTGACTCTATTACCTATGGTGGTGAATGGAAAGGTATATTATAAAAAACTTGTAGATATTTTCCTTTTTTTGTCTGAAATTTTCTTTCATTTTCATCCATAAATATCCCTAGGAAGTCTTTTCTGCATCGAATCACTCAACAAGTTTTCTATAAACTGTTTTTATCTTCTTCTGTTACTCTGTTTTGAGGAAAAAATCTTCTATCATCTTTCTCAATAAGATTTTACATAAATTTATATTCTAACCCAATACTGCCTTTGGTTTTCATTTCTCCTTTCTTGTCAAGTAAATCAGGGATTCATTGGCTAGAAAATTTTTAAGCTTATTTAGTTATTATAGTAATTGATTTAAATCAGTTGAATTTGGCCTGGTTATACAAAAGATCATTCTATCAAATGGTGAATAAACCCATTATTCAAGCAAAACAGTCAACAGAAACCAAAGAAGTTATACCAAGTAATATAAAAGTGCATTCAACTGGGAGTGAGATTAGTTCACAGCTCAAACCAGAAGATAGGGCCAGATCTTACCTAAGGAAATGTCCTTTCTACCGAATCTTTAGGAGAACAAACTGGAAATTGGGTATGTTTTGAAAAACTGGCTGCTTTTACATGTCTTCGGTTTCCAAGGACTTTCTCTCTTTCTTCGCTGGAGTATCCTTTGTCCATTCCTCTCTAAAAAGAAGCTCTGGAGCCAACTTAGTAAATCCCTTATACAGTCATCAGGAAGCATGTCTCCTATATGCAAGTATGTTGGGTTGGGTTGCTCCTCTGCACCCTGCTTGGGCGGGAGTTGATTTTTATATGTGACTGCCAAAAAAAGTGTTCACCATAGTGATGAAAGAGGTCCAGGACAGAGCCCAAATTGAGGAGAGATTCTTTATGTATGGAGATGTACCCCAGATGCTCCTGATTGCTGATGATATCATTCTGGCACTCTAAGCTTCAGTTGCTTCAGCTCATAAGCTCCTTAGGTCCTTCCTGAACATTGATGGCAGGACCTCATCTGGGTCTCTGATACTTAGAGCCTGAGTCCCCTTGTTATTCCTTTGTGCAGGTGAGGATAAACTAACCTAAGTTCCTTGAGCCCCCCAAACATCCTCGTAATGTCTTAAAAAAGTGGCTCAGAGGATGTACTTCAGCAGCTCATATACTAAAAGCAGAAAGATACAGAGAAGATTGGTAGGGCCTCTGAAGGAAATTAATGCAGGTTTTCCTCCTCTCATATAGTGTAACTTTCAAAATGTAAAGATTTTCATAATGTTTCATATCTTTGTCAATTTGATTCCACCCCTATTTCACTGGATTTTTTAGTTTCTTCCCACCATTCTGTTAACCAAAGGACTATGCACTTAAAGATCGGAATATTTAAATAGAAAAATTGAAAATAAAAAATGCAAGATTAAGATTCCCCAGTGACTGATATAAATTTAACACGGACAAAATGAATAATTTTTGGAAAATATTCCTGTAGCCTTATTGCTAATATTGTATTTAATATTTTTGTATCAACTGACTTTAGTGATATTGTTCTATAATTTTCTTCTCCCACCTAATTTCCCCCTAATTTGGATATCAGGACCAAATTTATTTCATAGAATAGACCTGGAAAGATGCCTTCATTCATTATTTTTCATTATTTTGGTTTACTTAACAGGAAATTTCTGAATTTCATTATTTTGGTTTATTTAACAGGAAATGTTTATTATTTAAGGGCTTGATATAAACTTACAAATTCATCTAGACCAAAAGTTTTTTTTATTTTTTTCCTCTTATGAATTAATTTATGGTTTCCTTGTTTTCTTTTGGAGGTTGGGGTATTTAGATTCTTTATTTCCTAATTCGTTAGTTGTATGTTTGTGTTTGGTGAATATTTGTTCATTTTATCTGATATCAGTTTTCGGTGTTGTAGTTTTTGATATTATTTTAATTCCTCTCTATTAATTATTAATTCTCCTCTCAGGATTATTGCCTATGTCCTGGAAGAGACCTTAGAGGCCTTCTAGTTCACCTCTTATTTTACAGAAGAGGAAAACAGGACTCAGGAAGGCAAGTAAGTTGCCCAGGGATCAACCCTCAGAAGCAAGATTTTAACTCAGTTTTTCTTTGTTGCTTCAAAACCAGTGCTCTTCATGATATACTATGATGTCTCTCTTTTTAAAACATTAAATTAACTAATAGTTAATTAACTTGATTTATATTAGTTTTTTAAACAAGCTCTTTGTTTACTTGCTGGACTCTTTTGTTTTCAATTTTTTTATCTCCCTGTTGATTTTAATAATGTCTGTTTCTGTTCTTATGTCAGGATTATTAATTTGTTGATTTTTCTAGTTTTTAAGCTGCATACTTAACTAATTAGTTACCTTATTATCTATTTTTTTATATGAGTGTTTGTACATATACATTTCCCACTAAGGACTGATTTTACCTGAATCTCATAAATTTTGGTATGTTATATCATTGTTATTATTTTCTTTAGTGTCACTAGTTCTTCTAGGATTTGTTCTTAGAACCACCAGTTATATAGGATGAAATAATTTAGTGGCCACTAAAATTGTTTATTTTGTTCATACTTTCCTTATTGATAACATTTTTTATTGTGATATGCTCTGTAAAGGACATATTTAATATTTCTGACTTTCAATATTTAGTTATTACTTGTCTATGATAACTCTTTATATGATCAGGTTCTATAAAGGTAAACTAGGTTATGCTCCTTGAGATTTCCATTAGGGACTAGACAGAGGAATTTCATATTTAATTTTGCCAATATTCTGTTCAAAAGAATTAGACCCATAGTTTTCTCTTTTTAAATTTTGTATTTTAAGAGTGTTGTGTGAACACATCTTTTTTTCCTAATCCATTCTTCACTGCTTTTGTATTTTATGGGTGATTTTATCCCATTAATTTTTAATTCAATTCAGCTCAACTCAGACATTTCTTAAGTACCTAGTACCTTAAGTACCTAGTACCATGAAAGTCACTGTACTAAGTGCATATGGATACAAGGAGAAAATAGAATATAGAGCTGTGAGGGGTAGATATATTATTTACATAGCTAAATAGGTACAATGTAATTTCATGTTAGAAAGGTTATGAACACCTACAGAGATCAGGAAAGGCTTTATTTAAGTGATGGTACATGATCTGTATCTTGAAGGAAGCTGTGAATCCTAAGAAATGTAGGTGCTGAGGAAATGTATTCCAAGTATGTAGGACAACCTGTGAAAAGTCATAGAGGTGAGAGACAGAATATTAAATTTAGGAAAGGGAAAGAAGGTAATTGCCTAGGATGCAGAGTGTATTTAGAAGAATGATCTGAAATAAATCTGGAAAGATCCCTCCTCAGCAATCTCTGCTTCCAGACCAGCAGAGACTGATCTGCTGTAAAGCAGCTAGAAGATGGATGTACCCTGTTGAAATACAAAATCCAGAAAGAACCTATTCTGCACTTGGTCCTTTGTCTCAGGGGTGTGATAACAGATCTTTTAGAAGGCCTTGACTGGTAAAACCATTACACTTGAAGTGGAACACAGTGATACCATTAAGAATGTCAAGGCAAAGATCTAGGACAGGGAGGCATTACCCCGGCCATTAGAAGTTGATCTTTTCTGGGAAGCAACTGGAAGATGGGCATAACCTATCTGAGCACAACATCCAGAAAGAATTCTCCCTGTGTTTGGTTCTGTGCTTGAGGGGAGGTGTTTTTTTCAAGCTTCTGTGTAATTTCCTTACACTTTTCTTTCAACAAAGTTGTTGCATTCTCCTCTCTCTCCTAAAAAATTAGATTTTAAAATGTTTTAAATACCATATTTAGGGGCTTTTTGAGCAGGGGAGTAATTTAAGAATAATGATTTGGCAGCTGTATCAATCATAGTAGAAGAGAGGAGAGAATGGAAGCAAGGTGAATAGTTAGGAGTATTTTGCAATAATACAAGAAAGAGGTGGTATGTTTTTATTATCGATCATCAAGTATTTATTGAGCTCCTACTACATTCCAGTCATTGTACTAGATACAAGAGATACAAAGATTAAAGCCAAATAGTTCCTTCCCTCAAGGAGTATACATTGCATCAAAGGATTCCATCATGTTATTACATGAACATATATAAATGTGATTGGTGTTATGTGCTAGTATACTTGTTTTAATTTGTTGAAGTTACAACCAACCTCATTCCTCTGCTTTCTGTCACCTCCAGAGGAGCAAGGGAGTACAAGGAGCTGTCACTGAACTAATTAATTGGACAGTTAAGTATACGGTTTGGCCAGTAAGTGGTGATACCCTCAGCATGTCAGACAAATGATTGTCAGAGGATATTCAGTGTGAATGAACTTACTGTCCAAAAGTTGCTGATCCCCAGAAGGCATACACATGTACAATAAGTATATGTACACACATGCACACATATATGTATGCACACATACATGTACGCACACATATACACTCACATATACTTGTATATATGCAGGCATATATGTATGTATGTACACATGCATGCATGCATATATATACTCACTGTGGAGTCCAGACCAGAATGTGAAATACTTGTGGGTAAAAGTGAGATTCAATGTCATTCTTGTGTGTGGGGCCATCTCTTGAGTGCAAGTATTTCAATCAGTCAGTTAATAAGTATTTCTTAGGCACCTGCTATGTGCCAGGTACTGTGCTAAGGAAGTACTGGGGATAGGAAGAAAGAAAAAAGGAAGTCCCTGTCCTTGAGGAGCTCACCTTCTAATAAGGGAAGTAACATGAAAACAAATAAGTCATATACAGGATAAAAAGGAGATAATCAACAGAGAGAAAGCACTAGAATTAAGAGACATTGGGAAAGGGTTCTTGTAGACCGTGGGATTTTTAACTGGGACTTGCAGGAAGCCAGAAGTTAGAGATGAGGAGGGAGTTCATTCCAAATATGGAAGACAGCTAGAGAAAATGCTCCAGAACAGAGAGATGGAATGTGTCTTTTGGGAGGGATATGAGGTGTAAGAATATTGAAAAGGTGGGGGCAGAGGGCTAGATATTATGCAGGTCCTTAAACAACAGAGGATTTTGTATTTCATATATATGACTATATAATACACACATATATAATACACACACACAATACATAATATATATGTATATATATTATAATATATAATACATAATATAATACACACACACCCCCATATATATGTATATATATACATACATATATATATATATATATATATGTATATATATATGGAGAGAGAGAGAGAGAGAGAGAGAAATCTTGTTCGTACGTAGCTATTTGCATGTTTTATCTCCCATTAGACTCTGAGTACCTTGGGAGCAGGGATCATTTTTTGATTTTCTTTGTATCCTAATCATTAGGCACAGGGTCTAGCACATAGTAGGCTCTTAATAAACATTTGTTAATTGTCCGAGGTGGAGGCTGAAGAATTAGGTGGTCAAGGAATTAGAGGGAATATTGTCAATATTGAAATCCCTTAGTATTAGGGCAGGGAAATTTTGATTAAATGGACTTCAAAGGAGGAGAGATTCTGAGTGGTGGAAGTAAAGGGAGAGTCTGGAAGTGGCAGGAGGGAGCAAAGATTATTCTGACTCCCAATTTATGCTCAATGTGTTGAAGTGTGTGAGAGAAGGGACATATAGCCAGTGCTAGAGAGCATAGTTAGGGGCGCAGTATCATTGGGGGTGTATTGGGGGAGTAGGTGAGCCTTTGTTTTACTAGATTTTGAAAAGAATCTAAAAGGGAGAGAGAAGGGAATTTGGTTATTATGGAATGGAATTTCAGAGGGCACAGTGGAATGTGTGGGCGGGTTCCCCACTAAAAGTGGGGCATTAGTGCCATAGAGCTGAAGAGTATGGAGATAAGAGAATGGGAGGTGAGGGTTGGGAATACTATTCTATCTGATCAGTAGTTGGTAATCTGTGTATTAGCAGGAATAAGGGGAGAAATAGGAGCGGAGAGATTGTAAGCCATAGAAGCAGTAAAAGGTGACAGATTAATAGTGAAACTCAGTCTTCAAGTGGGTATTGGACTCTGCCCTTGCCTTGGTTTTCTTTCTCCTCCTCCCTTAGCTGTTCTTCGAAGATGGCTAATTTAGGGTGGGGGTGGTGGTGTTTGGGAGTGGTTGCTTTAAAAATAGCTTACATTTCAATTTTCACTTTATATCCCCCAATTACCATGTACTTATTTTGTATGTATTTTATATGTAAGATATTGTGTTTGTGTGTGTGTATGTTTTGACCATGTCAGTTATATACCTATCCACATGGGTCAGTCCCTTAATAGGGAAGAAGTGTACTAAGCAAAATGTCCAAAGGCTTGACTCCCTTCCCACCCAATGCCATACACAAAGACCATACATAACAACTGAGAAACTGGGAAACAAATCCATTTATCCAAGCTAATAGCAAACAGAGATTAGAGAACTTATACAGATGGGAATATACTACACAATACAGAGGGAATGAAACCTCCCTCTAGGAATAAGATATCTTAGTTCATCCCAAGGGAAATTGTCCCAGATCTCACCCAAGTGGATATTCCCCAGAATTTCTAGTGTAGTAAGTTTGGGATAGGAACGTGATCAAGGCACTAGTTCTTCTAAATGTTGACTTCTTCCCAGTCTCTCTCTTTCCCTTCAGAGACCTCTCCCTGAACAGAATCTGGACCATATGTCTTCTTTCTCCAAGCTGGAAGCTGGAAGATCAGGATCTTTTTCTTTCAGTCTCTTGCCCACTCTATCTCTAATGCAGGCATGGAACACTGAACACTGAATACTCCACTAACGAGGAGATTCTTATGCAAGTAAGACTGAGTGCTTGATTACACATTCTCTCCCTTGAAAGTGTGTAAGCTCTTTGAAAGTAGGGACAATTTAATTTTTGTCTTTGTAAACTTAGTGCCTAGCACAGTGCCTGGCACAGATTAGGGGGTAAATTATGTTTGTTTGATTGATTGGCTTCTTTACATACTTTATGTCAATTAGTCCTTAAAACAACTTTGTGAAGTAGGTAGCATAGGTGTTACTATCCCCATGTCATAGGTGAGCAAACTGGATCTCTGAGAGGTCAAGAGACTTAACGAAAGTCACTCATCTAGGAAGTGGCAGAGCCAAAGTTTGAGTCCACTGTCAGTTTAGTGTTCTCACTCCCATTCCAATCTAGCTTAGCACAGTGCCTAGCACATAGTAGGTGCTTAATAAATATTTATTGAATTGAACTGAATTGATCCATCACTACACTGGAGGCGTCAAACATTCCTAAGTGTCCCCATTAACTGGAGTAAAATATGATTGGAAAATATTTAATAAAATAAACAAAAATACAATAGAATATAGATAATGTTAATATGTAATTTCCTAAGTCAATATGTGATCTGCATGGATCAATATGTATGGGTTGGTGGTTATCCTTTCTATTTGGGTTTAATACCACTGCACTGCACCATATCACCGTAAGAATTATCCATAAAAATTGACAATTTTATTGAATATACCACTAAGGGAGACTGGTTTTTGAGGATTTTAAAGAAAGATAGATTGCTGCTTTCTTTTGTTATGGATGAATTCAGGGGGGTGGGAGATCTTTAATTTTTAAATCCTTAGTATTGATTGGTCAAGTCAAATATAGCTCATTTCAACTAATTTTTTAGGAGGTGACACCATAATAAAGACTTATGGTTAGTAGAGTTATTTCAGGGAGACGCAGGAATAGGCATCAGTGAGCAACCAGGATATACCCTGGACTGGTAACCCAAATAGCAAAGTATTGGCCCTGGCCCTAGGTTCCCAATTTCTAGGGAATAAGGTAGATTCTATGAATAATCAATCAACCATGAGTGTATGATAGCAGTTTGGATCAGTACTTCAGGTCTGAGTGACTGAATTTCCTGCTTCCCACCTCCACCCCACCTGTATGGAAAGGCTTTTATACCCTCAGAAGATGGGTGAAAAGGTATTGACATGGATGGGATTTTTCAGTTAGATTGGTTCCCACAGGATAGAGGAAGATAGCTGAACTTTGGACCCTGGATTTGGGGCTTAGTCATTTTTTAAAAAATGAAATCTTCTCTTTCTTGCTTCACAAAATTGGGAGGCATGATCCACTCCTTTCACAAGATAGGTGGGGCACTTTAGGTGTGAAATGTTGCACATACCCCCAGACATGGTTGGGCTGCCTTTTTTTCCTTCTTGATTTATAGGGGAAGACTCACTGGGAGTTGGGGCTAGGGGAAGGGTATAGTAAAGAATGACTATGATATAAAAACTAGAGGAATAAATAATTTTTTTAAAAAAAATTTAGGTGAGTGAGTGCAGGCATTAGCTGGGGGAAATTATTTATATAGACATGTAATTGAAACTATGGGAGTTTACGAGATGACTAACGGTATTGAAGTAACTATCTCTGCTTAAGAAAGCCAGTTCCTAAGAGAAGCTAATTTCTAGTGTACCAAATATATTTTCCGGGCTCATTATCCTAGATTCAAGCTTCTATATCTCCTCTCAGAGTTAGAGTGTCTCTTCTCTAATGTCATCAGCTTACACCCCACCATTTTAGGTGTCCCCCCTCCCTGCTGTTAGCCACCAGTGACTAGTACCTCAGTTCCATTTAATCACTTAATATTGATTACCTTTTGCCAAGGGATATTTACTTGAAAGACAGAGTGAGAACAAAAACACTAGTGTTCTCTAATACCTTGGGGATACATACCCCCCTCTACTACTTTGGTCTCTGGAGAAATATGAACTTAGATTTAGTTGTCATACCATTAGCACTGGTCCCACCAAATTCATGTCCAAATTCAACATAGCTACTGAATGAGTCCCAGCTACCAGCTGAGCCGGTGTGGGGTGTTAAAGTCACTGTTTGTTCCTTGGGTCATCAATGTTGGGCTGCCTGCAAAGTCCATTGTGGACTCAACTCCTGAACTCCTGGACTCCCGGCTTCCTAGACCTTGAAGTGTTTGCACTCCTACCTTTAAAAATTCACAGTGTTCTAGCCTTCAATCCCTTCACCTAAAACATAGAACTGAGGACACATTTTGGCCTTGGATGGGAAAGAGGCCCAAGACCTTTAAAACATTGTCTCTCACTGGACATCCCATATTAGGAAGGAGTCAGATGAAATGGTGACGTTAAATCAAAAGAAGAAGCTGATGCCAAGGCCTTCTGAGAACATCCCCAGGTCTGGTTATGCAATTGTAGTCAATCAAAGAGATTGCCATTCACCATGTGGTTAGCAGAACAGAGCTAGGTATAGAATGTCTATGCATAATTTAAAGTCTCCCTGAGGTAATTCCATTATATGACACCATGATTCTTCCAGAAGCAGGCTCTCCAGCATTTTCTAACACAGGGAATTGAATCAGTTATCATGGTGATATGCTGTGTGCAGGCTCATAGGGCCTGAACTTATTGTCCAGTTCCCTGTTGTGCTCAGAAGTAAAAATTTAAGCAGAAAGGGAAGAGTTAAGACTCCCACACAGAAGGCAAATAGATTCTGTATAGGATTTGGACTCTTCAAACAGCTTTATGAACCAAATAATATAATTGCCATCTACCACAACAATTTCAGCCTACTCTCAGGAAAATAAGATATAATTTTAGACTATTGCTTTAATAAGTCATATGTTCTACTTTTTGTTAAATGTGTTAGCATCTCAATATATATGTGTGTGTCTTGGAAAAATTAGGTTACAGTTTTCTTTTGGATTTATTCCTTACTTTTTAAATATAATTTTTATAGGTTTTTTGATCTGCAAGGTGTAATAGAGCACTGGTTTCTGTTTTTCTTAATTGAGCATTGGAATTTAAGGAAAACATTTAAAGAAAGTAATAACCTTTCCCTATTCTCTTGCTGAGAACTTTTTCCTTCCTTCTTGCTGCCTAACAGATGTCATTATGGAAGGCAATATGGATCTGGAACACTTTTTACTCCCATCTCTTTTTAGGGAGTGAGTAGAGTTGATCTCTATCCACTGAGGACCTACTCTTGAAGCATTGATATCTTTACCCTCCTTTCACCTGGGGAAGGGATGGAGAAAAAGCACAACAAAAGCTTTTGGTGTGAAGTACCTAACTGCTTGGAGATGATGATAGTTTGGACTGTTTTCAATCTAGAACAAGGATGCCAGCTCCATGTGACTTCCTTTCCCTGGGAAGCTAAGAAACTTAAACTCTTCTTTCCAGTTCTTATCCCTTAATAGGTATATCCTTTCCAGAATCATGAAGTTCATTTCCCAGGGTCTTTAGTGACATAGTATGACTTTGAAGGGGCCTTCTGGAAGTACCCCACCCCCCACCCTGGGGTGTGACCTTCAATCATGAAGGCCATCTGGTGGTGACAACCCCCAGTGGGTCATCCACCCAGACTGCCAGTCTGCATACTTTTTGGGGTCAGAGGGCACAAGCAATGGACCATTCCTGTACCCTCAGGGGGTCACAGTGGACCCAGAAGGACACATCATAGTTGCTGATTCAAGGAACCATTGGGGGCAGATATTTGAATCCAATGGCAATTTCATTTGCAAATTTGGTGTTCAGGGAAGCGGCTTTGGCCAAATGGACTTCCCCTTGGGCATTGCTGTTGCTGTAGATGGCACATGATTATCATGTCATGTTGATTTCTGAAATAATCGAATCCTCATCTTTTAATAGAAAGTGTTGGTTTTGTTGTTCTTGCAATTGTTTTTTGGGCAAGGTATATATTCCCTGCCCCCATTTCGAATTTTGAGGAAGAAACTGTCTCAGGGAATTTTTTTTTTATTACAGGAACAAGGCACTAGACCAAGCTTCTCTAGAATGACTCTTTAAAACTGTTGTTTTAAAAAAACCCACCTCCACTAAATAGAGGTGCCCATTCCATAGCTCCCTCCATAATCATAACTGTCTCAATGATTTTTTATTTCATTGGTATGGGTACTCACAACACTGGTTAGTCATTAGAACCGGTGTTACTCTCAATTTACAAATGAGAAAACTGAAGCTTGGAGAGATTAGATTACTTGTTCAAGGTCATAGGATGATAGTTTTAGAGCTGGGAGAGATCTTAAAAGTGATCTCCTCTCCCTCTATACTATTTTTATTAGTGATCTCATCACCTCCCATGGATTCAATTATTATCTCTATGCAGGTGAATCTCACATCTATTTGAACATCCCTAATCTCTCCCCTGAAATCCAGTCATTCATATCAAAATGCCTATTAGATATCACAAACTGGATGTCTTATAGGTATCTTAAACTTAATCTGTCCAAAATTGAAATCATTATCTTTTCCCCAAAACTTCTTCCTAACTCCCTATTACTGTTGAAGATACCATCATCCTCTCAGTCACCCAGGCTTGAAACCTAGGTGTCAATAATTGCGAAGTCCCATTGATTCTCCTTTCATAACATCTCTCAAAAATGCTCCCTTCTCTCCTTTGACATGCTCACCACCTTGATATAGGCCTTCATCTCCTTACACTTGGATTATTGTAATAGTCATCTGTTTGATTTCCCTGTCCCTACTCCAGTCCATTCTCCACTTATTTGCCAAAGTGATCTCCCTAAAATGTGAGTCTGGCCATTTCATCTCCCAGTTCACATAGACAGCTAGGGGGAAATGTGGCCAGAGAGCTGGGCTTGGAGTCAGGGAGACCTGAGTTCAAATCCAGCCTCAGACACTGGCTGTGGGACTTTACACAAATCTCTTCATATCACTGAGTCTGAGTTTCCTCGTCTATAAAAACTGGGATATACAACAGAACCTACCTCTCAGATTTGTTGTAAGGATACAACGAGATCATATTTGTAAAGTGCTTCACAAACCTTAAAGTGCTACATAAATCCTAGCTATTATTATTCACTGACTCCCTACCACTTCTAGTATCAAGTATCCTTTGAATGGCTTTTAAAGCTCTTTATTTACAAGCTTTATTTTTCTAGTCTTTTTATACCTCCCTCCCCTCCAAGTACTAGTGACATTGGCCTCTTTGCCATTCTTCACACAAGAACCTTCATCTCCCAACTCCATGAATTTTCACTGGCTGCCTCCCATGTCTGGAATGCTGTCCCTCCTTGTATCTGCTTCCTGGCTTCCTTGGATTCTCAGCTAAACTCTCACCTCCTGCAATAAGCTTTTCCTGATGCCCCTGAATTCTAATTCCTTTCCTCTATGGTTGTCTCCATTTTACCTTGTATATACTTTGTGCAGAGTAGTTTGCTCATTGCATCCCCCATTAGAGTGTAAGTTCTTTGAGGGCAGGGGCTATTTTTTGCCTTCTTTGCATCCCCAGGACTCAGTACAGTGCCTGGCACATAGCATGTGTTTAATAAGGGCTTGTCGATTTGACTTGACTTGATTGTTCAACCTCTTCAGTTTATACATATGTAACCAGGGATTCAAACTTTCGCTTGGGTGGGTTAAGAATGCTGAAACCTTAACTTTAAATCCTGATCATTGCCATCTTGGAGGGACAGCATACCCTTTGAGAACTTGGACTGTCATGGGAGGAGCAGGTGAGCAGACTTTGGTCATTTCTAGGAGTTCAGATGAGTCAATCTTCTGTGATAGAGCAGCATGGGAGGTGGAGTGGAGTGGAGAGAAATGTTAACTGTTGCTGAATGATAGAGGTAGATGCAGGTCTCTGTAGGCATGGTGGGGTGTGGATTCCTGGAAAATGGAATAAGCATAGTAGACTAGCTTCAGGCACTGAATGGAACATAGTACTTGGACTGAACCTGATGTTTTCAACCACCCCTTTAAAAATTGAAGAAAAGCTCTGAAGGATTTTATTCTTTCCAACTCCCCTGCTCTGCACCTATTTGGTAATAGGCACTTCTAGGTGATTCCCACCCTTCCCCCCACTCTTTCCTTAAATAGTATCTATTTTTTATTTTATTTCATGTAAAAATTCATAATTGATCATGAATGCTTTGTGCTGCATACTTATATATTTATTCGGTGTTGGGTAAGTACAATGGTAGGACACCAGGGGCTAGTTAAAAATACATAAAATTTAACCAGATCATGATCTATCCAAAAACATTAGGGATTTTCACTTTTACTTGGGATCCAGTGCTGTTATGTGGGAGATGGTCTTGTAGTGCTGAGAAAAGAGAAAGAAACTCATTCACCTCTGAGCCAAAGTGAGTCATTATTGTAACAAGATAAAGTGACTCAGATCCTAGGTCTCCCCTATAAGACTCCTATTTCTGAGTGGAGGGAGTGGGGTAGAGGGAAGATCATGCTGTTAGACTACCTAGTAGAAGGAGAAATTATGGTCTGGAGGGAATCATCTCTTTATCAAAATTCCCTGGGAAGAAGGAGTTAAAAATGTGTCCAGCCAAACTTTGCTCCAAAGAGACAGATAAGGAAACTGAGGCACAGAGAGCCATGTAGGTAAGATGGCAGGGATTGGATTTGAATCAATGTTCTCTGTTTCTACCACTTTCCTCACTGTATTATGCTTCTTCCTGATGTAACTAAGAAGTAAGGAATCTAAAATTTTAACTCAGGTCTCCTCATCAATCAATCAGAATGCATTATGCCAAATAAGATCAAATTAGATTAATGCAGGTGAAGGACTTTGCAAACTTTAAAGTTCTTTGTAAATATTAACTATATCATTGTTATTTTTAGTGTTACAAAATTCAGTGTATTTCCATTATATACCACACTTTTCCTTATAAACTAATGTAAAGCCTTTCTCCCACTTTTTGTGGATTTATATTTGTTTGTTCAGGCTAGCCAGACATCTCTATTTTTTTCCCTGTTATGTGTTTCAGGCTCTCAGCTCTCACTTCCATTTGAAGATGAATAATGATGACTATTTAAGGATATGTGGTTTTAAGAGACCAAAAAGCCAGAGTTTCAGAGAAGAGTTGGCAGTCTCAGGCTCCTTTTGAGACCCACATTTGCTCTAAAATACTAGTAATCTTTTCTATCTGGTTGACATGTATTTAATTCTAACATTATTTGAAGGCTGCTGAATAAGACCTAGGATCTAATTCTAACTTGGACTGAACCTGATGGTTTCAACCACTCCCTTAAGAATTGAAGTAAAGCTCTGAAGGATTTTATTCTTTCCAATTCCCCTGCTCTGCACCTACTTGGTAAGAGGCACTTCTATGTGATTCCCACCCCTCCCCCTACTAGCTGTGTGACCTTGGGCAAATCACAATCCCTGGGCTCTATTTTCTTTAGTTCTTCATCAACCTGAAAGGGGTGGACAAGATGACCTCTGAGGTCCCTTTTAGTGGAGAATCTTTGTCTGACGATTCTCTACTCTTCTCTAAGAAGCTGACGTACACCTGAGTTTTCTGTTCCTGGAGCTACTCCTCCTGACTCCCCTACCTCCTGGATTTTACTTTCCTTTAAACAGTCAAGAAGAGTTCCAAGGTTAAGTGTGCTATTTTTTCCAAAGTATGTTTCTCTTCCTTACCTTATAACTTTGTGTTGGAGTCACTAAGGAGGCAGCCCCCACACCCAAAGCCTGCCTTATGTGTTGGTGGACTCAGTTTTTGATTTTAAGTCTTAAAGGATTAACTGAGCTAATAAGGTCTGAAGCAATCTGGATGTAAACAGAGGACAGAGACTCCAGATCAGTCATTTAACCTTTCTAAGCCTCATTTTCTTAATTTTTAAAAGAAGAAACTGGACCATGGGTGGGGAAACCTGCGACCTTAAGGCCACATGTGGCCTTTTAAATCCTTAAGTGAGGCCTTCTGACTGAATTCAATTCTGTAAAATTTGGATTCAGTCAAAAAGCCTCAATTAAAGATTTAGAAAGCCACATGTGTTCTTAAGGCCACAGGTTCCCCACCGCTGGACTGGACTCTACAGCTTCAATGATCTTTTCAAACTCTAAACCTATGATCCTATAATCTTAAGCAGCACAAAAAAGGTCTAAAAATCATTAAAGCAAAAGGAAAATAATATGTGTTGGTCTTGTGGGATAATAACTAATGGCTATACTGTGTTCTGCATTGCTGTATATATACAACTTAACATTTTTATCCTCACTTTTGCAGAATAGCAACATGAGAGTCAGAGCAGGTACGTGGCATATCTAGTATCATGCAGCTAGTTAGGATGGTGTAGCTCAGTAACGTCAGACTCAAATAGAAATGTAGGCCACTAAACCACATATAAAGATGCCTGTGGGTCCCACATTGATGTAGAAATCCATATTCTACTGTATTTAATTTATTTGGTTAATTTATTTTCTTATTACATTTTAATCTAGTTCAGGGACATTTGGGAGTGTTGCTGCAATAGCCATCTGTTTGATGCGACTGGTAGAGTGGAAAGGCACTGGACTTGGAGTCAGCAAGACCTTGGGTTCAAAGCCCACCTCAGAATATCCTAGCTGTGTGATGCTGGGCAAATCATTTAACTTCTCTGCGCCTCAGTTTCCTCATCTGCGAAATGATAAATTAGGCACAATAACATCGGAAGTCTCTTCTAACTCTAAATGTATGACCCAAGAACCCAAATAGTAAGTACTTTTTCTATCACATTATGTTCCTTTGCATAAATTTTGCAGTTGCTCAATGAACCTCAGGAAGACTTAGTGACTCTTTACTGAGATCTCTTCCTTCCCTGTATCCCACCAGCAAAATTCAAGGGATTTGGGGGCCATGGCCTGGAAGAAAGTCCTTGGGAAAAGTTGGTTATGGTTCTTGATATTCTGTTTTTAATTTGTTTTTCCTTTCTCTACTTTTAGGTATAGATAACTAAAATTCAGTGTAGCTGGTGCCTTTCAGTTATCAAAGCAGGGTCCCTGGTGCATTTCACAACTTACAAATTGAAGCCAAACTCACAGTCATCTAATCTACTAGTGAGATGTAACTAACTGCTTAATACAATACCACAGGGCTTGCTGAAAATGCGATGGAATTGCCACACAGTGGTATGCCATTGCTCTGAATGGAATTAGTAACCAGAAAAGCAGAATTTACCCAGGTCTGACTGCCTCCATCTGAGTCTCTCTTCCCAAATATCCAAATCATGCTGCTACTGTTGTGGCTATTCCAGGCATAACCACATGGACAAGCAAATGAATTATGGTCATTAAGGATGCTTAAAAATAAACCCAAACAAAAACAAACCATCAGATATTTATAGGCACAAAAACATGAATATTGTGTCTTCATAGATCTTTAAAAATGGCTCACTATTTTTTCAGGTCTGCTGTCTCTTTTTCTCCTCAAGAACCCAGTGAGATAATTGGGCTGCTTTTGCTAGTCCTGTTTTCCAGGTGGTAATTGGAAGCTCAGAGAGAGAAGGGACTTGTCACAGATATAGTCAGTATCAAAACTGGGCATGACTTTTAAGCCAGAACTGGAGGTAGCATTGTGTCAAAATGGAATAATTCTTCACTCCAGCTCTGTAACTAATCTGCTGTGGGACTATGGACAAGCTAATTTATCTCTCTGGGCCTTAATCTTAATCTGTCAAATAAAGGGGATTGACTAGATGACACCTTAGACCCCCTTCCAGTTCCAAAAACTTATGTTATTCTATATGACATAGTGTCTAGAGTGTGTGATGTACTCAAGAAGACCCAATTTTGGATCCTGACTTAGACAGTAGTAGCTGTTTGACCCCGGGCAAGGTCATTTTTTCAGTATTGGTTTCTCCCTATCTCTTCATCATACAGTATGTATGATGCTACACGTGCAGCATGGGAGTGTCATTGTGTGGCTGAAAGGGAGGCAGAATAAACACCTCAAGACTCTTCTCTTCTCACCATTTTCTAAAGGAGACTTTAATTTCTGTCAGGAGGGAAAAGGAGGAGGTTGAAGCCAGAGAGAGGAGTTTCTGGGCTGAATTAGATCTATGTGCTCTCTTAAACCTATAGAGGATATCACTTTCAGATTCAAGCTAAAATTTTGATCGCTGTCCATTAACTGAGGGAAGCAGGACCTCAAGCTTTAAATTCAAGGCTTCACTCCTTTTCCAATAAATGCTAGTTCTACAATGAACAAACATAGTTGGTAACAAAGAAACCTATTTATCCAATTCAATAGTAAAACAGAAATCAGAGAAAGTATACATAGGAGAATATGTACCAGACAACACAGAGTGAAGGAGCTCTGGGATCGACCCCATTGGGAGCAAGGTAACTCAGCTCATCCAAGAGAGTCCCAGAATTCATCCAAGGGGATGTTCCCCAAAAGCCTCTAGTGTAGCAAACTGGGCTAGAGACACGATGGAGATTGCATTCTTTTTTATGTTGGCTCAATATTGATCAGTAGTATGACGTGGCAACCAAAATAAGCTAATACGTTTTTAAGATGAATTAATAGATGTATACTGTTCAGGATGAAAGGAGTGATAGTCTTCTTGTACTCCTCCCTGATCTGACTACAACTGAAGTGTTGTGGTCAGTTCTGGACATATGTTTTAGTTTATTTTTAGAATAATTTACTTAAATTAGGAGTTATTCCTGAAATCAGGTAAAGGATTGCACATTGATAAAATAAGTAAACAAGTAAAAATGAGTAAAATTTATAAAGCACAGGATTTAGTAATTAACAAAAGCTCTCTGGGGGGAGTGTTATTATGAATTATAATTTTGGTAAAGCCTTTAATGTATTGAATTTCATGTCTTGTATTTGATTTTTGCTCAGCGTGAAATCATCTATTAGAAAACTAGTCTAATTAGTTCATTTATTAATATAACAATATAAGATCAGGAATCTACATTTGGAATAAAGTGAAGGTTTGAGGAGATGATGTCAATACTTGGTTATATTTTCTCCTTTGCTCTAGAGTAACTATTCATAAATGTCTATTATGCAAGAAATTCAATGTGATGAGTCCATATTTTTATATGTAGCAACTTACATTCAATTTATAATTTAAGAAATTTTGGGCAAAAGTAAAATGGAAAAAAATCACCAAATATAACTGAGAGCTGCAAACACATATCTTTCCCATTAAAACCTCTGACCTAACCTCCAGTTAAGAGATTGTTTTGATTATGACTAATTCCTTACTCTCTTATTCCCACTCTCTCTCCTGATTCTCTGTCTAGTGTACCATATTTCCACAGCCAATTGTGCATGTATTCTTCCATCCTTTGACTAGTCTAGATGAAAGTGAGGTTCACGTGTCACTCATTTCTTCTACCCTTTCTTCCTCATACAAACTTTATATAATTTTCTACTTGTATACTGATTATGTGAGAAAATTTTCTCCCACATTTTCTCTCCTTCCCCCCCCTCTCCTCTTTCTTCTTTTATGATCATCTAAAGGGGCAGCTAGGTGGCACAGTGATTAGAGCACTGGCCCTGAAGTCAGGAGGACCTGAGTTCAAATCCAGCCTCAGACACTTGACACACTTACTAGCTGTGTGACCTTGGGCAAGTCCCTTAACTCCAATTGCCCTGGCTTCCCCCCTGCAAAAAAAATATTATGATGATCAAAAATAACAAAACCATTCCCAGTCCCACTGTCTGGATATATGTTTTAGAAAGGACATTGACAAATATGAATGTATCCAGAAGAGAGTAATCAGGATGGTGAGGAAACCATAAACCATGACAGAAGAGGACAGGTTCAAGGAACTGAGGATACTTATCCCGTACAAGAAAGACTTAATTGCAGGAGGAGAGGTAATCCTTATAGTTGTCTTCAAGTATTTAAAAGGACATTATGGGAAGACAGACTGAACTTCTGCTTAATTCCAGAAGCTAAAACTCAGAACAATGGGTGAATATTTCAGGGAGGCAGATATTGGCTCAATAACCAGTTGAACTGCCCCAGAATGGAATGGACTTCCTTGGGACGCACTGTGTTTCCATTACCAAACAATCTTCAACTGAATTTGTTAAGATTGTTATAAAAGGGATTCTTCTTTAGGCATATAAACTAGATGATTTCTGAGGTCCCTCATTTCACCTAAGTGTTCCATGTTCTAACATTTTATATTCCAAGGGCTCTTCCAGTTCCAACATTCTACACTTTTGTGAGATTGTATAGTGAGTTTACATAGCATAGTGGATAAAGAATGGACCACAGAGCCAGGAAGTCTTAGGTTCTAGTCTGAACTGTGACACATACTGGTTGTGTGACCCTGGGTAAGTCAATTAATCTCCAAATGCAATTGGTGACTCTATAACACTATGAATTAGAGAGAAAGGGCTAATTTTCAGTCATAGAGGGAGTTTCCTTACTGATAGCTCATTATATCAAACACATCAAAAAAGTCTTTAACCTTATCCCTTAGATGTAGGCTTGTTGTAGTGGAAGGACCCATGGTACTTGGAATAATGGCATTGTCCAGAGCTGAGCTAGAGGTTCCTTCTGACAGACAGCTCTGGCCTAGTCTCACTGCTTCCCATGCCAACCTCAACTAGAGTGAGGGTGCTGAGGACTCTGACCCTGCAATCCAAATTGGATTGTAGTTTCTTTTAATTTGCCCACAGATGTTACAAATGGTCTCTTTCGAATTCCCTTGGTGCTCAATAGGCACAGCCTGGGCCTTTAACATTTTCACAACCTGCTGATTTTTCTTTTTAAATTTAGGGTTGGCATTTCCCCAGTATGAAGTCTGAACTTTATAAAGTATTATTTTTAGGCTTCTAATTTTGGAGATGGAAAAACCACTGTTCTTGTAGGTAAATTTCCTTCTCTCCTCCAATTCATCCTTCCCACTGTGGCCAGATTAATCTTCCTAATGTACTGCTGTAATCACATCAGTCTTTCCCTTAAAAACTTCCATTGCCCACTGAGCAAGTTTAGGCTCCTTAACCTGGTATCCAAGACCCCCATTCATTCATTCTGGCTTCACCTTACCTTTTTCAGCTTGTAAAGCTTTTTGTTCTTAGAATCGATTTGGCCTAATGGATAGCAGCATGCTGGTCTGGCAGTCAGGAAGACTTGGTTTCAAATCTTACCTCTGATACTTACTAACTATGAAATTATTAACTTATTGGAGCCCAAGTTTATCTGTAAAATGAGAACAGTAGTACTTGTAGACTATGCCTTGCAGGATTCTGGTAATGATCAAACTAGGTCCTATAAATCAAATTTAATGAATTATTGTACCATATTGTTCCTGTTGTTTGGTCATTTCAAACTCTTTGTTCAAAATCCATTTGGGATTTTCTCAGCAAAGATACTAGAGTGGTTTGTATTTCCCTCTCTAGCTCATTTTACAGGTGAAATAACTGAGACAAACAGTGTTAAATGGTTTGCCCAGGGCCATATAGCTAGGAAGTGTCTAAGACCAGATTAGAACTCAAGGAGATGAGTCTTCTTGATTCCAGGCCAGTGATCTATCCACTGTACCACCCATCTTTTCCTAACTTGTTGAGGAGCAATATGAAATAGTAAAAAGAGAGTTAGCTTCAAAGCTGGAGGAAACAGGGTGTAGATTCTGGCCCTCACAATACTAGCTGTGTGACACAGGGCAAGTGATTTAATCTCTCAGTGTTCTAAACCAGTGGTATCAAACTCAGACAGAAGCAGGGACCACTAAAACATATACAGGAATCCCTGTGGATTGTACAATGACTTGGAAAACCTCACAATAACATTATGTTCTGTTGTATTTTAATTTATTTTGTTAAATATTTCCCAATTACATTTTAATCTGTTTGGGCTCCATTCAAGTATGTTTCAGGCTATGATTGGGTTGTATGTTTGACATCTCTGTTCTGGACAAATCTTTAATTGTTTAATTTTAAATTTAAAGTCTTTCAGGCTTTAAGCCCCTAAAGTTGCAGAGAAGTTGTTACCCTGCCCTGATAGTAGGGCATTCCTTACCTGGGAGGGTTCCCTAGATCAGTGAAATCATAGATCCTTTAGCTCTTCCTTACCTATTTTATGTTCTAGTCAAGGTGAAAAAGCCTAGTAAGATGTCCCAACTTTTTTTTCATTTGCAGACCTTTACTCACATCTTCCTCATGCTTTTAATGTCCTTCATCAATCTTTGACTTAAAATTTCACAAATCGTTGAAGGTCCAACTTCATGATGCCTTTCATGATCTGCTCCCACTCCCACAGTGATCTTTCCCTTATCTGATTTCATAGCACTTTGTTATTCTTCTCTTATGCATTTATCCTGTAGATAGATTTAGGATTTGAACTCCAATGACCTTAGAAATCATCCTATCTAATCTCATTTTGGGGCAGCTTAGGTGGTGCAGTGGATAGAGCACTGGGTCTGCAATCAGGAAGATCTGAGTTTGGATCTGGCCTCAGACACTTATTAGCGATGGGACCTTGGGCAAGTCACTTAACCCCTATTTGCCTCAGTTCCTCATCTGTAAAATGGGGGCACACTGGAGAAGGAAATGGCAAATCACTCCAGTATTTTTGCCAAGGAAACTTTCTAGGCAAAGTCCATGGGGTCATGTAGAATTGGACATAACTGAACAACAATTTCATTTTGCAAATGAGGAGCATGAGATCCACAAGGATGAAATGAGTTGCCTAAAGCCACACATGTGGTATGCTGGAAAAATGAGTCCTCAAACCTTTACCTTCTAATTCCAAGCTTAGTGCTTTTATATAGCATTTAATGTATGCTGTCTCATTTGATCCTTCCAATAACTCTGGAAGGTAGATACCACTATTATCCTCATTTTGTAGATGAGAAACTGAAGCAGAAAGCGGTTAAGTGACTTGTCCAGGGTAATATATCTAGAAAGTGTCTGAAGCAGGATTTTGACTCAAATCTTCCCGACCCAAGTCCAGACCTCTATTCATGGTGATGCCCACTGTGCCACCTAGTTGTCTATGCTATGTTGTTTCTCTAACTGGAAGCGTTGCTTCCCTTCCCTTCCCTTCCCTTCCCTTCCCTTCCCTTCCCTTCCCTTCCCTTCCCTTCCCTTCCCTTCCCTTCCCTTCCCTTCCCTTCCCTTCCCTTCCCTTCCCTTCCCTTCCCTTCCCTTCCCTTCCCTTCCCATTGTTCCCAGGAACAATGCTTATTTATTTCATAACTGTACCTGGTAATATAACTATATTCATTTTGAATAAAAGTTTTTACTTTTGTGTGCTCTGGCTTTATGGAATTTACTCCTGCCATGTGAGCTTTGTCCTGATTTCACCTTTATGGAAATGTGGTTATTGATCATAATATTTTGGGTGCAACTATCAGCAGTTAGATCTCCTGTTTGGAGCAAACACTGGGGAAAAGCTTTTATTTTATTTTATTTTTTAATGGTGTTGCTATGTCAAGGCTGAAACAATTCCAGAACCTTCTGTGAAATCTCACTTGGAAGCTAAATTCTCTAAACTGTCACATCCATCACTTTTCTCAGCTCTGTGAATTTTGCAGTTGCCTTTGGTCAAAAGCAATAGAGTTCTGACCTACACTTCCAATAACTGTCTGCAAGAGGCCAAGATTCTCCTGGCCACCTTGGGTCAGGACTCTGTGTGTCTTAAGCTGAATTTTCAATGTTTCAAATAATCTTACTCTTCTGACTTCTTTTGGCCACCAGTCTTTTTATAAGTGTGAGAAATGCTCAAGTAAACTTTGCTTCTGACAGCTCATTATACTAATAAATTAATCATTTTCTTGGTACAGTCCTACCTTCACTGAAAAGGATAAGAATTCCGAAACTTAAAATGTGCAAAGCAGAGAAGGAGCACATTGTGGTAGAGAGAGAACGGGCCTTAGAGGCAGGATGACTTAGGTTCATGTCTCCCCTTTGATAAGTACTGGCTCTATGACCATGATAAAAGCCAGAGAATTCTCTGAGTCTGAGTTTCTCCATCACTAAAACAGTGATAATAATAGCATCTAATTCATAGAGTTGTTGTGATGACCAGGTGGGATAGTATCTGTGAGGTACTTTTGCAAATCTTGTTGTTTTGTTGTTGAGTTGTTTCAGACGTGTCTGATTCTCCATGACCCCATTTGGGGTTTTCTTGGCAGAGATACTGGAGTGGTTCTTAATTTCTTTCTCCAGCTCACTTTGCAGATGAGGAAAGTGAAGCAAACAGGGTTAAGTGACTTGCCCAGGGTAACACAGCTAGTAAATGTCTGAAGCCAGATGTGAACTTCCAAGTCCAGTGCTCTATTCACCAAACCACCTAATTGCCCTTTTGTAAACCTTACAGAAATATAAATGCTAAGTATTATTATTATTATTTCCTTTCCTGTGAGGTCGATGTTATTATTAGTTCTATTTTTATATATCGTGGAAACTGAGAAGTTTTCAGAACAATTAAATGATGTGACTAGAGTCTCATAACTAGCAGGTATCTGAGGATGGATTTGAAATCAAGGCTTCTGGCCTCCAGCTTGAACACGAACCAGTCCTACCATGCTACTTCTTAAAACCACACTACTTCTATTTATCAAGACAAAATAGGACATAGTCTCTGCCCTCAAAGAGATTACGTACTACTAGAACATAAGGACAAGAAGGTGTATATATAGAGAAGAATAATACTTATATGTAGAATGTGGAAATTAGGAAATGTAAGAAAAACGATGCTCCAGGAAAATTTGAGATCGTAAGAGTGGGAGGTAGGAGTGGAGTGAAGTAGAGACACCCTAGGTCTCAGCTCCAGACAAAATTCTGAAATGGACTGTCACTCTCCTGCTGAGTTTGTCCTGGGTTTTGCCTCATCATGCTCCAGAGACCACCTAGAATAAGCCCCAGATTGGAAGAGTAAGTAGTGGTGGATTCTGTGGTCAGAGTTATCCTCTGATCTCTGAATGAGGTCAATTGAGTTCAGTCTCTATTTTTCTTCTCCAGAGAAAGGTATGCAGCTGTGGTCATTGAAGTGACATAGATTATCCATTTTTATCCTTTTAAGGCCCTGGCCTTTTCATACTCTGTTTTGATCGCTTTGTAAAATTTTTGCCCTTTTTTAGAAGCCTGCCCTCAAGCATCAAGTCCTGGGCCTGTGGAATACTGCACTGACCAGTCCTGTATAGTGGGTTCAGAGTCAGAGGAATTGGGTTCAATTCTGTCACTATATCTTTCTGGGCCTCAATTTCTTCATCTGAAAAATCAGAAGAGCTGGGCCAGATGACCTCTAAGATTGATTCTGCTACAAATCCATGACCTTCTGCTAGGACTTCATGGTCTTTGGCTTGGCATGTCCCTCTCCAATTCCTAGTTTTTAATTCACTAATACCCAGGAATACCAAGTAGGACAGAGAATAGTCCCATCCTTCTAGCGGTCAGACCTAAGAGCAATGAGTCAAATTTTCCAAGAGGTTAATTCAGGAAAAAAATTCACAACAATTGGTGCTATGCAAAAGTGGAATGTGCTCCCTTAGGAAGTAATAGGTTCCCCTCATTCTAAACCTTTAAGTAAAGGATGGATGACTTCTTGTTGGACATACTGTAGAAAGAATTCTTTTTTTCCAGTTATATATTGAATAGGACAAAGGATTCTTGACCTTATAAAAATTTTGTTTCATAGAAGTTTTAGTGGCCTGATGAAGGCTATGGACTTTTTCCTCAGAATAATGCTTTCAAATAATTGATGGAAATGTTAAATTTCAGTTATAGTGAAAATAAGAATGTGCTTGTTTTCTCATCCAAATTTATAGACCTACTGAAATCTCTCCCAAGATCCCTTGGACTAGATGATCACTCAGACTTGTTTCAACTTTTAAATTCTGTAATTCTATGATCCTTTGTTCATATCCTGGTAAAGTATTATTTAGTGGAAAGCTTACCATACTTGGAGTCAAGGCCTGATTTCTGATCCCAGCTCTGCCATTTTCTAGCTTTGTTCCTGGCCCTCAGTTTCCTCATCTGTAAATAAGGAAGTTGGACTCTAGTTCTAAATCTATCACTGTCTGGGTAGACAAAGCTGTCATACTTCAAGCTTGGTGCTCAATTAACAGAACCTGAAAGGATGCCTTTTGGTAGCCTACCTATGGTATTTGACCTTTCGGTCCTGTCTCCCTACCCATTATAGGATCATGGCTTGGTGTCAGGATTGCTGCATATGAAGTCAGAAGACTTAGATTTCATTTCTTGTTCTGACACTAACTAGTTATATAACCCTGAGCAAGAAACTTTGTTTCTCCGAATTTCAGATTCTTTGTTTATAAAGTGGGAACCCTACTACTCATTGTTGCTACCTGCCTTACGGGGTTATTATGAGGAAAATGGTTTGTAAATCTTAAAGCTCTATAAAATGTGGTTTTAATAACCATTCCCTTCAGGTGTCTTCTTAATAGACTCATAGTCCTAGAATCTGCCAATTCAATTAAATAAAAATTTTCTTATTAAATCTTCGCTGTATATAAACTGGTATACTATGTATAGATACAAGTGGTGTATTTCACTTTTAATTTACTTGGCATCTCTTATAGCCTGATATAGACCTGTCTCTGATGCTCTTAAAAAAACTCTTCCCCAAGTGACGTTGTTGAGGAGCATGGAATCTTAGACTTTGTAGGATTTGTTGGCAAATCATGCATCAAATACCCTCTCACTGTGGAATATACATATCTATTTCTTTAGCCTTAGGACCTCCTACTTCCATGTTCTCCCACGATCAAAACCTATTCCCAGACTTTAAGAATCAAATCATTTTAGAATTGGACAGGACTTCAGACAGTTTAGACTAAATTGTGTAACTAACTTTTGGCTGTGACCACAGAAAGTAGAGGGATTCGGGCAAGAGATTGACCTGCTGGACAGGCGATATAACCTTGGTCCCAAAGTTTCTGGGTCACAGTGACTTTGATCCTTTTAGGGGTTTGTGGGAAAGAGAAGATAAAATACACAGAAGAAGGAAGGTACTATCAAGATACTCCCATCTTGCTAAGTCTTCTGGGAAGAGCAGAGCTGGGAGTGGGGTGGGTAGGGATATGTCTCCTGTTATGGGCACCAGTCCCAGTTTGCAAAATTTTTGCGATATTTCTTGAATGTACCCCCTTCTCTTCTCTGACACTGCCATCACTCTGATACAGATTCTCATCACCTTATGCTTGGATTATTTATGTAGCTTCCTGGTGGGTCTGCCTGCCTTAAGTCTCTCCATACTCCAATCCACTCTCCTTTCAGATACTAAAGTGATTTTCCTAAAACATCGGTCTGACCATGTCACTCCCATAATCAATAAATTCCAGTGGTTCCCAATTATAGGATTGCAAATGCAAAATCCTCTGATACTCAGTTCCCTTCATAACCTACCCCTCTCCGTCTTTCCATAACCTAGCCTTTCTTCCATCTTTTCTTACACCTTACACCCCATCACATACTCTTCATTACAGTGATACTGCCACCTTGCAGTTCTATGAACAAGACATTCCATCTCTTGTTCCCTATGCCTGGAATGCTGTCCCTTTTCATTTCTACCTACTGGCTTCCCTGACTTCCTTTAAGTCTCAACTAAAATTCCATTTTCCACAGGAAGCCTTTCCCAAGTGCTCTTAATTCTAGTGCCTTCCCCTTGTTAGTTATTTCCTATTTTTCTTGTATATATCTTATTTCTACATATTTGTTTGTCTTCTCCGTTAGAATTGTGAGCTCTTTGAGGGCAGGCATTATCTTTTGCCTCTTTTTTTGTGTCCCTAGCATATAGGACAATACTTGGCACATAGTAGGTACTTTATAAATGCCTTTATATAATTTAGCTCTTGTTATCCAATATCCACATCAGCAACTGGCCAACTCAGTCCTGGAATTGAAAGGAATGAAAGGTACAGGGTGCCCAAAGATGGCCATAGCTCTCTATCTCTCAGCCCCAGTCCTCCTTGTGGCTTAGAAAGATGTATTTTTCTTTGTGGCATCTTCCTCTTTTTGTGGAATTCATATCTTTTCTCTGAGACCCTTCAAGGATCATAGTCAAGGCAGACCTAGAATTTGAGGATCTGAATAAGTTATTTATCTAGTAGATCAGGCCTTTCACCCAAACCTCTTTGCTCTCTATGGGCAAGGCTAAAGATAGGCTACTTAACCCCTTACAAACTAACTTCTGACCTTATCATTCCACTAAATTATTCTCTCTGAAGTTATAAATAATCTCTTAGTTGCCTTTTATCAATTCTCGTTCTCCTTGACCTCTCTGCAACCTTTAATGCTGTTGATCACTTTCTCCTCCTTTCCACTCTCTCCTCTCAAGGTTTTTAGGATACCACTCTCTCCTGGTTCTCATCCTGCCTACCAGACTACTCTTTCTTTGTCTCCTTTGCTGGCTTCTCTTCTGGATTATGCTTTCTAATTGCAGGTGTCCCTCACAATTTTGTCCTGGGCCTTCTTTTTTTCATTTCTACAACTTCACTTGGTGATCTCATCAGCTCCCATGAGTTTAATTATCATCTGATATGTATCTACAGGAAGTTTTTCCCCTTCTCTTTTTAATTATAGTAGTAGTGGTGGTGGTGGTAGTAGTGTTTACTGCTGTTTTTGAAGATGAGTATTCTTGACTCCAAACCCTACCCACCCCACTTCCATCATTCTGATGATTCTCAGATCTACCTTTCCTGCCCCAACCTTCTTACTCACCTCCAATCTCCCATCTTCAACTGCTTTTCAGACATCTCAAACCCAATATGTCCAAAACAAAACTCATTATTTTTGTCTTGATACCCTCCCCATCACTACCTTCCTGATTATTGTAGAGAGAAACACCATCCTCTCAGACCCTCAGGTTTACAACCTAGGAGTCACCCTGGACTCTTCACTATCTTTCACTCCCAATATCTAAGATGTCACCGAGGCCTGTCAGTTTCACCTTTGAAATGTTGACTGGTCCCCCTTCTCTCCTCTGACACTGCCACTACTCTAGTGCAAGCCCTCATCACCTTAGACTTATTTGGGTCATGAACTCCTTTGTTGGTCAAGTGAGTCTATGGACTCCTCAAAATGTTTTTAAGCACATTAAACAAAGCACATATTATTACAAAGGAAGCTAATTATACTGATATATAGTCTATAGACAGGAAGATGGGGTAGCTAGGTGGCATAATGGATAGAGCACTGGCCTGAGAATCAGGAAGATTCATCATCATGAATTCAAATCTAGCCTCAGACACAAGATGTGTGAGCCTGGGCAAGTCACTTAACCTTTTACCTAAGTTCTTCATTTGTAAAATGAAATGGAGAAGGAAATAGCAAAACACCCCAGTATTTTTGCCAAGAAAACCCCAATTAAGGTCACAGAGTTGGACAGACATGAGTGAAACAACTCAACAAAAAGAAGACAGGAAGACTAAAAGCAACAACTTTTTCTAATCTCTTTCACAGCATAACCTACCATATTCTCTATAATACATTGGCATTGGTCTTCTTGCAAACAATCATCATTCTACCTGATAGCTCCAGGCATTTTTGTTTGCTGGCCCTCATGCATGGGATACTCTTCTTCCTTATCTCTGCCTTTTGGCTTCTTTTGCTTCCTCCAGTTCCCACCTAATATACAAACTTCTACATGAAATCTTTCATGATATCCCTTAATTACAGTGTCTTTCCACGTTGACCATTTCCATTTATCCTGTATAAAGTCAGTCAATAAACATTTATTAAGTGCTTACTATGTACCAGGCACCATGCTAAATACTAGGTATACAAAAAAGACCCGACAGACAATTCTTCCCTTTAGGAACTCACAATCTAATAGAAGGAGACAATGAACAAATAAATATGATCAGATGAGCTATATAAAGGATAAATAGTAAGTAATTAATGGAAAGAAGGTACTAGAATTAAGGGAGCAGTTAGGTGGCACAGTGGATAGAATACTAGGCTTAGAATCAGGAAGACTCTTCTTCCTGAGTTCAAATTAGATCCCAGACACTTACTAGTTGTGTGACCCTAGGCAAATCACTTAACCTTGTTTGCCTCAGTTTCCTTATCTGTAAAATGAGCCACAGAGGGAAATAGGAAACCACTCCAGTATCTTTGTCAAGAAAACCCCAAATGGAGTCATGAAGAGTTGGGCATGACTGAAAAGACTCAACAAAAACAACAAGCTCTAGAGAGAAAATGGGTCTCAGAAATCATTGAGTCCAACCTTCTCAATTAACAGGACAGCTAGGTGGCACAGCAGATAGAGGGTGGGGCCTGGAGTCAAGAAGACTCATCTTTAACAATGACAACAACAAACACTACCACCACCACCACCACCACCATCACCACCACTAGAATTTAAAGAAAAAGGGGAAAGACTTCCTGTAGAGTATGTAATTTTGGTTGGGACTTAAAATGGAGCCAGGGAAGCCAATAGGTAGAGATGAGGAGGGAGAGCATTTCACTAGTGTGAGATAGCCAAAGAAAATCCCTCAAGCCAAGAGATGGAGCATCTTGTTCATTGAACAGCAAGGAAATCAATGCCACTGGCTTGATGAGAGCATGTTGAGTAATGTGTAAGAAGACTGGAAAGGAAGAAAGCGGCTAGATTATAAAGAAGTTTGAGTGCTAAATGGAGGATTTTGTGTTTGAGGCAATAGGGAGCTTGTTTGCACGTAGTTGTTTCTATATTGTCTCCCACATTAGAATGTAGGCTCCTTGAGAATGGATAGTCTTTCGCCTTTTTTGTATCCCCATTATTTAGCATTGTGCCCAGCACAGAGTAGGCTCTTGATGAATTTTTATTGATTGATCATAGAAATTTCTATTGGTGGCAGATTTATAAATACTGCATGGGGGGGGTCTTTGTGTGGCTCAAAGTGAGGTGAAATAAACATCTCTAGCCTCCTCTCCTCCTCCCCCCTACTCTTCTCCAAGGAAGACTTTAATTCCTACCCAGAGGAGAAGTAACAGATTGGAACCAGATGTTTGGTCACTTTGGTACCCTCAGAGAGAGAGGGTACAGGCTGGAGCCCATTTGTTCCCTTAAATACTATTAGTTTAGGGGATGTGGTTTTTAGGTTCAAACTAATTTCTGACCCATATTTCATTAATGGAGGGAAAAGAGGACCACATGCTTTATATCTAAGATTTGACTCCTTTTATACCAAATTCCCATTCCACAATGAACATATGTAACAATTATAAAAGAAACCCATTTAACCAATTCAATTACAAAATAGAAATCAGAGAAACTACATATAGAAGAATATATATCAGGCAATAGAGTGAAGGAGCTCTCCTATTGTGATAACTCAGCTCAACCAAGAGAGAGTTCCAAAGCTCATCCAAGAAGAAATGCCTTGAAGTTTCTAATGTAACAAACTGGGTCATATCAATAGGTTTTATGACTCATATTATAAATGTTTGACTTATTACGGCAATTTCATAGCAACCATGAGCATTAACAATATTTCAGGATATGTACAACAAATACAATGTGATACGAAAATATCTCTAATTTCTATTGGTGACAAAGTCACAAGAACTGCTAATACTAGTGTACTTTTTTGTCTATATTTAAAATGGAAGGAAATGCTAAATTTCAGTTATAGGTTAATGAAAATGAAGGTATAATTTCTCCCTTCCTCCTCAAATCCAAGCTCATGGACTTCATGAAATCTATTTCCAGACCCAAGTTGAGAACCCCTGACTTAAAGCATTGGAATATGTATCACCTATGACATTTTAATAAATATTAAAACCTAAGGTATAAAACTCTGATAGTGGAGTTTTGATGTCATTAGGGGCTTTTCAGGTCTTCTATACAGTTTATAGTTAAAAGATAAGTGGTAGAAGGGCCTATCTTCTATCTCTTGCCAATGTATCTGTTCTAATGTGGGAGAGCTGTAGGACACAATCTGTCCTCCACCTAGTTCCTGCCAGTACGGGAAAGCTCCTCAAAGAGTCATGGGATTGAGGGGAGGACTTCTTAACATAGAAATATAGAAGGATCCTCTTGATCCAGAATGAGGTTTCAAAAGGGATCCTCCTTAATGCTAGTGCCTTCCCTCTGTTGATTATCTCCAATTTATGTTGTCTGTATCTTGCTTGTACATAATCGTTTGCTTATTTTCTCCCCAATTAGACTGTGAGCTCCTTGAGAGTAAGAACTTTTACCTTTCTTTGTGACCCCAAAGCTTAGCATAGTGTTTATTATATAGTAGGCACTTAACAAATGCTTGTTGATTGACTGACTAGCTGATAGAAGAGGTAGCTTTCCTCTTCTTAGTAGGGTTATATTTGTCCTGGCAGACTTGCTCTTTCCTTTCTATACAATAACAGAAATTTTAGCGTTTATTAAGTAATTTATTAAGGTGTGAATGACTACAGGTGGCTGAAACTGATATCCCTCCTAGTTGGATTTGCATTCTAATGGCAGGCAAACCTTAAGCAAAAGGGTTAAAATTCTCATGCTTCTGATTTCAGCCCTTGGTCAAGGAGTGAGGGAAGTGTCTCCTCATGGTATAAAGCCAGATCTTGTTCAGAGTTTTAAGAAGCTTAAGGTTAATTCTTCTATCCTGGCTTTTCAGAGTTTGTGCCTTCATGAACCACAGTGCCCATGAGAATCATGGAACTCAATATTCTGATAGTGTGTCATTCCAAGGAAGATTTCCCTCTCTAATCTTACAGCCACCCAGTACTCAAAGACTGACTGTTAAAGGTGTTAAATCTGGGGAAAAACCAAAAACCCAAAGCCTCACAGTCACCTAGTTTAGCCCATTTATCTCATAGAAGAGAGACCTAAGGCACAAAGAAGGGAGATGAGTAGTCAACAGACAAAAAAATCGTCACTAATCTGGGACAGAAACTTAGTGTCCAGACTGTCAGTTCAGTGTTCTTTCCACTATGCCGCAGCTGCCTTGCTATTGTTTGAATGGGTTTTCCACACATTCTGTTATCCTACTGACCACTGGAATGGCTCCTGGTTATATAACCATCCTGGGGCAAAATTTGCTACATAGCCTATTGTTAGAAGTACTATATAATGGCTTCTTGCAGTGGCTAGGAAGTACCCTCTGAGGTCCTGTCCAACTCTAGTTTCAATGAATGTGTTGTTTACATCCTTTAAGACAATGGTTTTTCAGTTTTCATTTTCCTGCAGTAACTATCCCCTCAGTTATAAATAGCACTCATTCCTTCCTTCAGAGGCCAACATTCTCCTTTGCTGGGTTTAGTGCAGAGAAATGCTTTGGTTATTGTGTGCTCATGTTTGGTAGCTCTTCTTTCATTTTCTGCTTCAGCTCCTGTAGGGTAATTATCCCTGTATATTATTGCTGCTCATAAAAATACACATGACCAGTCAGTGTCTGAGTGAGGAGAGATGCCTAGGTACCCCGCTGTCAGGATTTACTTCTTACATATTTTGCTGGGTTTGTGTAAAAACTGAGAGTGCCTGAAGTCTATGAGTAAATGTAATTAGGGTATGGAGAGAAAGTAGCTAGATGGGGGAAGAGACAAAAGAGATCCATCTCTGCTTAGATATGCTGCCTGTACATAGATGTACATTCACATATGTATATACACACACACATGCCCATATATAACTCTGTCTCAATTTCCAGCTTTCCAGCTATAAGGGTGAGATTCTTTTGTCACCCCAATGAATATAATTATAGAAAGCCCAGACATCTCAAATGACCTAATCAAAGTTCTAAATTAGGTATGAGTAAATCTGTAATATATTTGAGAGGATTGTGGTGTTTTGAACACTAGATAAGGGCAAATGAGGTTACACAGGAAATATGTGGAATTTTGCTGAAAGAATCAGATACACCTTTGGGCCTATGTTAAAAAAAAAGCTCTCCCTCTAGCTATGAGCTCAGTAAAACAATGAACCCATCAGTCTAGCAAGGGAAGAGTTCCAGTATGGAAGATTCCATTTCATGAGGCAAAGCCAAACATCTGAGAGGAACTGATCTGAGGGAAGGGAAGATAGAGTTTTTCTTTCCCTTTTTCTCCTCTTGCCAACTTCCTCTAATTGACAATTGTAAGGGCAAGCAAAGCGGGACTTTTTGTTGTCTTTTGTTTTGGAGTGCTTCTCAGCACTAAGGCGATGAATGCCTTTGATCCAATCTTGCCTTTGTTTGTAGAAATGCCCACACCCTTTTGCTAATTAGGTCACAAGAGGTGTGATGCCCTCGAGAGGTGTGAAGTACTCTGACCCTGAAGAAGAATATATATAGCATTTTGTTAGCATTTTGTTTGGGGCTTACTCATTGGAAGAGTGTTGGTGTGGAGACTCTGGGTAACTGTTAAGGAGCCTCCCGGTTTTGAAAACCCAAATGTGATTCTCTCTCTGGTAACTATGTATGAATAGCTTTGGTTAGACAACTAGAAGCCTGTCTGTTGATTTGTGTTATTTGCTCTGTTTATATAATTTCTGCTTGTAATTTGTTTGTATTTGCTCTGAAGTTCAGGGGGGTGACTTTTCCCACCCTGAATTAAGTGAATGACATGTGTATGTTTGATTAAAGTGAGATTGTAAACTCCTTAAAGTTGCTTTCCTTAGAAAAGCAGATCGAAGAACGTGTGCTAGCAGCCCTTCTGTATGCTGGTGTTATTGGTCTTATACCCCCACAGCAGCTGCTAGCAACATTGTTGTTACAACAATACCATTGGAGGTACTGGACCAGTAGCAGAAGTAATCAGAGAGATTGTAGTAGATGTAGTAGTAGTAGTAGTAATAGCAGCAGCAGTAGTAATGATAAAACAGTGAAACAGTGCCTGGCACACAGTAGTGCTTAATAAATGATTATTGTTTAGTTGAAATGATGATAAGAATAACTAATATTTATGTAACATTTTAAGGTTCATGATGTTCTTCACATATTTTATTTCATTTGACCCTCACAACAACTGCCTTTGAGGCAGATATTCTTATTATCCTCATTTTACAGAAGAGGAAAGTGACAGTGAGAGAGGTTAAGTTGCCCAAGGTCATATAGCTATGGTCAGAGACAGGATTTGAACTTAGATCTTCCTGATTCCAGGTACAGTGCTCTATTCGCCATGCAGCCTAATAGGAGATAGTGGGAAGAACATTTGGTTAGGAGTTATAATTACTTGGGGAGAGGAAACTTCGAGTGTGACTCCATGTAGCAGTGAGAAGGGCTGGCTATGCACTCTACCTTTGGAGCCCATTGGAGTTACACCGAAGGCCAATTTTATACAGACTTTACAAATGGAGAAAAGGACTTTTAGTAATCAGAAATTGTGAGTTACCGCTTTGCCTATACAGTCAATCCTCAACATTCACAGATTTAATTTCCATGATTTCAAGCATTCCCATGATTTCATTAATAATCTTATTTTTACTTTTATTTTGGAAACCTCACACATTTCTGGCACATTTCAAGCAAGTTTGTAAAGAGGCTGGTATCCTATAAGGCACTTCACTGAACTAGTTCACTCTATTATTACAAAGAGCTCCCTGTGCATTCCTTGTATATTTTCATTGTTTGCCTGTAAAACTCAAGTTTTGTGTTGCAATTATGCCCCCAAGTCTTTTGGGCTCTAAACCCAAGCATGCAAGGCCAGTGATCTGGATTAGTGAGAAAATGAAGGTTTTTAGATAACTTTTTTTTTTTGCCAAAAATGTCAGCAGTAGCTGTTAGCTGCTAGTTTAGTGTTAATGAGCTGCTAGTTTAGTGTTAATGCATTGACGATTCATTATATATAGTACAATGCCCTTACATTGTCATATAACACAGTGGAAGGTAAGATTCAGGTTAAAAAATGTTTTAGTTTTAAGAATTTTATTTGCTGTGCAGTATTTATAGTATCATAGACTTCATGTGTTATGAAAACTGAATACTGTCTGAAATCATTGTGTTTTTTTAATTGAGATGTTAGCACAAAGGGTCACAGAACTCTAGGGAGTCACTTGCAAGGAAAAAATGTTTTGCATATTACCAATTTTATTTTGTGTACTGCATTTTATGGGTTATTTCATGGTTACAGTGTTAGGAAAAGTGAATATTATCAGAATTAATGTTTTGTTATAAAGAATTATACGGAGAAAAGTGTATTATCAGCACTCTAATGAAAGATTACAATTTTGATGGTCACAGGAACCTAACCCCCTGTTTCCTGTAGGTTTCAATGAATCAACATTCACATTTTTTACTTTATTGCCATTTTCTAGGAGCATTCCCCTTGTGAAAGTTGAGAATTGACTGTGTTTTCTACGGCTGTGACTCAGTACATTTGTACCCTAAATTCTTGCTCACTTTCAGTATGGACCCTGTATTTGTGGGACAGTGTACCCCAGATTTTTTGAGAGGGATGTTTTTATAACTACTGTTACTGCTATACCATCTTGATAAATATAGCTTTGCTAAAAAGGTGTATGGCAGCAGAGAGGATAGAGTTGCTAAAAAGAATTAAATTTGGCTGATTGTTTCCAGGAAGCACAGTGATGGGAGGGTCGTTAATAATAGTACTAGAAGTCTAGTCCCTCAGAGTTATCTCTAGAACCATGATAGAATAGAGAGTAAAGAAAGAGTAGCAGCCACCCTTTCTGGCCTTGGTCAGCCAACATGAGTGGGAGGTGGAGATATAACCCAAGCGGAGATGCTACACAGTCTTATTATACATAATTCCCCTTCCTGCACTCTACCATTAAAATAAACTTCCCTTCTTGCTTATCCTCGCAAACAGTATTTTATCTCCCATCTCTGTGCTTTTGCAAGGGTTATGCCCCATGCCTGGAATGCCCTCCCTCCAACACTTCTATCTGTTAGAATTCCTTGTTTTCTTTAAAACTCAGCTCAAAGACCATCTTCTATGTGAAGTATTTCCTGATGTCCTCCAGTTGCTAGTGCTAAACCTCTGAAATTACCTTGTATATTTATTTTGTATACTTTTGAAAATACTTATGTCTATAGCAAAGAAATGAATTTGATCCACCCTCCAAATCACTCTATTAATTTGCTTAACCCTCTAATTCTTTTATTTATCTTCCTTTGTCATTCCTACTACCTTTTCCTTACTAAGTCTTCCTCTTTAGGTTCTTTCCCCATAATATTTAATGTTTCTTAATCCTCCTTAATCCCTTTAAAGACTTCTTAATTTCTTTTGATCTTGCTCCTTCCCTTCAACCTATCATAGGACCCCACCTAGATGAAAAACATGGACAGGTATCTGAACCAACTGTCCTTAATTTCTCCCTTCTACAAATTTAAATTCAAATTCTGGCCTTCTGGAACTGTGCAAATCCCTCCAAATAATCCACATACTTTGCTTTTCCTTCTTTTTTGGCTCAAATCCTTCTCTCTTTCTCTCTAATTCTTCCTACAACCTTTCATGGAAGTAAAAAATAGATTTCTTCTCCCACAATCTTCTCCCAGGATAGCATCTAGTAGAATTTGTAGTCAGTCTTTAAGAAATATTCTTCTTTTCCAACCTAGTCACTTCTGTCTTTGTATCCTCAGCAATGCTTGGAACATAGTAGACACTTCAAAAATGGTCCTTGAATTAAATTGAACATCACAGGCAACCAGAGTCTTCCTTCTCCCTCAATTACCATTTAGTTGACAGATCTTTTTTTCTATTCAGCTTCCATAGTATCTCTTGCTTTGCCCTTCCATCCATAAAGCCAATACACTAGTAGAAGCTATCATTACCTCTTGCTTGAACTATTCCAATAGCCTCCTAATTGGCTTCTTCGTTCCCTGTCTCTTTTCAATCCATTTTTTTGTTTCTTTTTTTAAATTAACATCTTTTTCAGTTGTCAAACATTTATTTTTCTTCCCTCTTCAGGACAAAAAGACAAATAAAACCCACGTCATAACTGAGCATAATCAAGCAAAACAGATTCTCATGTTGACCATGTCTAAAAAATGTATCTCATTTTGCATATTAGTCTACCACGTCTCTAACAGAAGGTGTGCATTCTTCTTTATTAGTGTTACTTTGTAATCATGGTTGATCATAACATAGATGAGAGTTCTTTTTAAGTCCTTCAAAATAGCTCATTTTTTACATTATTCATGTTACAATATAAATTGTTCTAGATCTGCTCACTTTGCTCTGTATCAGTTCATAATAGGCTCCCAGGTTTATATGAAACCATCTAATTGTTTCTTATAGAACAATAGTAATCCATTATATTCAAATATCATAATTTTATGGGCTTATCTTTCAATTCTTTATCACTGCAACAAGAGCTGCTATAAATATTTTTGTATCTACAAGAACTTTTCCTCTTTAGTTGATTGCTTTTAGTAATGGGATCCTTGGATCAAAGGATATAGATAATTTAGAAGCGTTTGGTTCCACATTGCTTTCCAGAATGGATCAATGCATAGATCCACCAACAGTGTATCAGTGGGCCCATTTCTGTCTCCAACATTTGCCATTTTCCACTTTTTGGGTCAATTTTGACAATCTGGTGAGTATAAAGTAAAACTTCAGGGGTACCTCAATGTGCATTTCTCTATTAGTGATTTAGAGAATTTTTCCCTTATCACTGTTGACAGCTTGGATTTATTTCCTTGAAAACTATGTTCTTTGATCATTTATCAGTTGGCAAACCAATTTATCAATAGTCAAATTAATTATTCTTATAAATTTGAATTGGTTCTTTATATATCTTAGATATGATACCTTTATTAGAGAAGCTTGCCACAAATACTTTTCCCCAGTCAAGTGTTTATCTTCTAATCTTAGCTCGATTTAATTTGTTTGTGCAAGAACTTTAAATTTTTATTTAGTCAGAGTTGTGCATTTGATCTTTTGTGATCTTCTCTATCTTGTTTGTTCATGAACTCTTTATACATATATTGGCATAATTATTTTTTCCTTGTTCCTATCATTTGTTTATCATATGACTATTTATATCTATGTCATATTTCTGTTTGGAGCCTGTCTTGGTATATGATGTGAAGTATAAGTCTAAACCTAATTTCTGCCAGATTGCTGTTCCTTTTTCTTGGGAGTTTTTGTCTTATACATTACCCTTTCCTTTCTTCCTCTTCACTCCTGTTTCTTTGTTGGATTGAATGTATTTGTGTGTGAGTGTGTGTTGGGGTGGGCGTGGTGTGAGAGATGTCATGTCTGTGTTCTATTCTCCTTTGACCAGTTTGTGTCTATTATATTCCAGGCATTGTGCTAAGCATTGAGAATACAAAAAGAGGCAAAAGACAGTCCCCATCCTCAAGGAGCTCAAAATCTAATGGAGGAGACAATGTTCAAACAAATATGTACAAACAGGCTACATGTGCAAAAAAAGGAAATCAAAGAAGAAAGGCACTAGAATTAAGAGGGGTTGGGAAAGGTTTCTTATAGAAGATTTGTTTTTAGCTGGGAATTGAAGGAAGCCACAGAAACTAAAAAGTGGAGAGGAGGAGGGAGATCACTCCAGTCATGGGCAACAGCCAGAGAAAATGGCAGGACATGGAAGATGAATGTCTTGTTTAAGTAACAGCAAGGATAACAGTGTCATTGGGTCGAAAAGTACATGGCAAGGAGTAAGTTATAGGAAGACAAGAAGAGTGGAGTGCTAAGTTATGAAGGGCTTTGAACATGAAACAGGATTTTGTATTTGATTTTGGAGTTGATAGAGAATCACTTGAGTTTATTGAATGTGAAGGTGACATGGCTGAACCCGATTTTAGGTAAATCATGATGATAGCTTTGTGGAGGATGGATTAGAGTAGGGCAGCACTTGAAACAGGTACTTGTTCACCCTGATTATGTGAGATAAGTTCCCTTTCCCCCCACATTCCCCCTTGTGTATCCTCTTCCCCCAAACTTTCTTATTTTTTTAATCAAAACAAAGCAAAGCCACTCCCAGGTCTTCAGTCTTGTTTTACTCCCTTGATGATCTCAGATGGCATGGAATTCTGAAAGGACGCTTGTACCATCCATTACCCCAATATGATATAAACACTTCACCCTTATAAAGCCTTTTCTGATTGTTCACTTGTATTTATCTTCTTATGTTCCTCTTAACTCCTATATTTGTATTTCAAAGTTTCTACCCAACTTTGGCCTTTACATCAGAAATACTTTAAAGTTCTTTATTTCATTGAAGGTACTGTTTTCCCTGTAGGATTATACATACACACTTAGTTATGCTGGGTGTGGTATTCATGGTTGTAAGCTCACATCTTTTGCCTTTTGGAATATTGTATCATTGTTGCTTAATCTTTTGTGATCCTAACTTTGGAACTTGGTACTTGAACTCTTTCTTTTTGGCCTTTCACAATATTCTATCTTTGATTTGAAGGCCCTGGATTTGGACTATGATGTCCTGGTAGTTTTCATTTTGGGATTTCTTTTGGGGAGTTTCTTTCTATTTTCATTTTGTTCTCTTTTTCTAGTATGGCTGGGCAGTTTTTCTTCATGATTTTTTGAAATTTGATATTATTCATTATTTTCAGATAGTCTAGTGGGTCTTAAGTTATTGCTCCTTGATCTGTTTTCCAGGTCGGTTATTTTTAATATGAAATTCCTTATATTTTTTCAATATTTTGACATATACATACATACATACATACATGCATACATATATATAAATATATATGTGTGTGTGTGTGTATATATATATATATAATTTTATAGAGCCAACTTCTATTCGGTCTGTTTTAATTTTCAGGGAATCTTTTAATTGGGTAAGATTTTGTATCTCCTGTTAATTGGTGAATTTTTTTGAAGTCTTTTAGAGTTCTCATTTCTTTTCTACTTTTTTGCCCAGACTTCTCATTTAAGTTATAATATAATTTTTAACTTTTAAAAAAATAAAAAAAACCAATAACTCAAATAATTTGATCTAGAAGTTCTAATTAATCTTGTGGCTAAGCTGTGTTCTTTGAAGATTTGCTTGTAGGTATTTTGGCATCATTTTCTTCTTTTGGGTTTATGTCTTGAACATCCCTGGGATCTTTGCCCTTTTTATTTGTTTGTTTGTTTATTCATTCTTTTAGCCTTACTTTTTATATTGGGACTTTGTGTTAGTGCTAGGTTCTGGGCACTTCTGGTGGCATTGTGGTGACTTTGTATGATCCTGGCTTGTCTTATATGGTGTTTTGTGGTTGGTGCCAGAGTAATAATCCCCTCATCTGCAACCAGAGGATTGGCTCTGAGATCCATTTTCTTTGTTTAGGGTGAAAGATCTGTAGCCCTCTTCCATATACTCTGCTGGTTTAAAACAGTTGTAGAAATTTGAGATCTCTTCTTCTGGTTTAGAGGACAGCATCATGGCTTTTTTTCACTCCTGAGGGACAGATTCCCAACTATGTTATATAGATTCTGTCTTGGTAGTTTGCCTGTAGGATGAATATGTGATTTTGTGCTGAAAAGATGACCCATTGTGGTTTCTCCTTTGATTTCTGACTACCATTTAAGATGGTACTCAACTGAGACTGACCTAGGAGTGATTACTGTGGGGAGCTAGGCTGCACTACTCTGTCATCTTGTCAGTTCTGATAAATTATCACATTTCCCAACCATTGTCTATATACCAAATTAATATTCCTGTATCACAGATCCAACCATATCATTAGTCTACTCAAAAACTTTCAAAGGCTTCATATTTTTAAAAATTTTTTTCTTCTCATATAAAAATATAAATTATTCAACACGAAATTTAAAGCCACCTACAATATGCTCCCATCTGCTTTTCAGACATTTCATATTACTTATCTTTACTGACTTTACATTCCACACAAACTGGCCGACTGAGTGTTCCCTGAACTTGACATATCATCTCTCATCACTGTTCCTTTTCAAAGACTTTTGTCTGTAACAATAGCTAATATTTATGTAGCACTTACTATGTGCATTTGATCCTCACAATAACCCTGGGGTTGTTGTAGAGGGTATTATTATCCCTATTTTAGATATGAGGAAACTGAAGCAAACAGAAGTTAAGTGACTTGCCTAGGGTCAAAACTAGTAAGTGTCTAAGGTCAGATTTGAACTCAGGAATATAAGTCTTTCTAGCCACTGCACCAGCTAGCTGTCCCAAACATCCCTAAGTTACATAAACCATTTGTATGGCACTGTATCTAAATTTCCCTATTCTAGTGCTTTTTTATTATTGTAATCTCTGGACACACCCAAATTAGGAAAGATATTTAAGGTATTTCCTGATATGTCACCCTAAAACTCAATCACCAAGCATTTATCAAGTGTCTATTAAACACCAAGGATGATGCTGGGTGCTGTTGAGGGTACAAAGATAGAAGCAAAACAAACTCTTTCCTCAAAGAGTTCATTACCCTTATGTATGGTCTGACTGTAGAGCAGACAAAGTACAGCTGGATTCTCATCTCTTTTCTCCTGGGCATTATCTCTCTTTTAACGCATCCAGAGAGTATATTAGCTGTCTTGGCTGCCAAATCATTGCCAAATCAAAGCTGTTATTTAGGGAGAATTGTGCATGTTGCTAGATTGGATACACTCTGGAGGTCTTCTCCTCTGCCATGGTGGACCAACCCAGAAGAACAATTCCTTATACTGGCTGCTGGGACCTGAGGAGGAGTCATGACTGGGGATTGCTGCCTTTTGGGAGCTATGGAAAAGAACATCACTTGAAGATACCTTCAGGGGAGCAATACAGACCTGCAGCTAACCTAAGGTCATGAGACAGGTGCTACTAGATATAGCTTGCTGGGAGCTACTCAGAACCGCAGGAGGAGACACTTGTATGTTAGGGCAGCACTACCTGGCCATGACTATACATTCCCAATCAAGTTTTGGGGAAATGACCATTCCCTGGAATTGTCTTTATTTTCAAAGACTATAGAATCATAGATTTAGAGCTAGGAGAGTCATTAGAGACTATCAAGTATAGCATACATGTTTTACAGAAGAGGAAACTGAGTCACATAGAGATTAAGTGGTTTTCTGAAGGCCACATATGTAGTGAGAATAAGAGCAGAGATTTGAATCCAGGTCCTCTTAGTCAACATTGAGTTTCTTTTCTGCTTTTACCATGTGGTTACTTTTATTTTGCTTTAAATTTTTCATTTTTTGGCACGGGGTTTAATCATAAAAATGCAAATATTTCTTCTTTTAAATTAATTTATTTTTATTTTTAGTTTACAACATTTAGTTCCTCAAGTTTTTGAGTTTCAAATTTTCTCCCCCTCCCTCTTCTTTCCCTCCCCTCCCAAGGCAGCATGAAATCCAATATAGGTTCTACATATACCTTCGCACCAAATGTATTTTCACAATAGTCCAGTTGTAAAGAAGAACTATAACCAATGGAATGAACCATGAGAAAGAAGAAACAAAACAGAAACAAAAACAAAAATAAAAAAGAGAGCAAATTGTTTGTTTCAATCTACATTCAGACTCTGTAATTCTTTATCTGGATGTGAATGGCTTTTTCCATCATGAGTCTTTTGGAGTTGTCTTAGAACCTTACATTGCTGAGAAGAGCCAAGTCTATCAAAGTTAGTCACCAGAGATACTATGTGTCTGTAATTGTGTATAATGTTCTCCTGGTTCTGCTCCCCTCACTCAGCATCAGATCATATAAGTCTTTCCAGGTTATTATGAAGTCTGTCTGCTTCTCATTTCTTACAGCACAATAGTATTCCATTACATTCATATACCACAACTTGTTTAGCCATTCCCCAGTTGATGGGCATCCCCTTGATTTCCAATTCTTTACCACCACAAAAAGAGCTGCTATAAATATTTTTGAACATATGAGTCATTTTCCCACTTGTATGATTTCTTTTGGATACAGCCTTAGAAGTGATATTGCTGGGTCAAAGGGTATGCACATTTTTATAGCCTTTTAGGCAAAGTTCCAAATTGCCCTCCAGAATGGTTGGATAGGTTTGCAACTTCACCAGCAATGCATGAGTGTTCCAATTTTCCCACTTCCTCTCCAGCATTTATGATTTCTTGTTTTGTCATGTTAGCCAATCTGACAGGTGAGGTGTGGTACCTAAGAGTTGTTTTGATTTGCAATTCTCTAATCAGTAGTGATTTAATGCATTTTTCATATGACTATTTCTTCCTCTGAAAACTGCCTGTTCATATCCTTTGACCATTTATCAATTGGGGAATGACTTGTATTCTTATAAATTTGACTCAATTCTCTGTATATTTTAGAAATGAGGCCTTTATCAGAGACACTGGTTATAAAAATTCTTTCCAAATTTTCTTCTTCCCTCCTGTTGCATTGGCTTTGTTTGTACAAAAATTTTTCAATTGAATGTAATCAAAATTATTAATTTTGCATTTTGTAACACTCTCTATCTATTGTTTGCTCATAAATTCTTCCTTTCTCCATAAATCTGACAGGTAAACTATCCTTTGCTCTCCCAGATCGCTTATAGTATCAGATTTATTTCTAATTGTGGACCCATTTTGACTTTATTTTGGTATATGGTGTGAGATATTGGTCTATGCCCAGTTTCTGCCATATTGTTTTCCAGTTTTCCCAGCAGTTTTTGTCAAATAGTGAGTTTTTATCCCAGAAGCTGGAGTTTTGGGTTTATCAAACAGTAGATTACTATAGTCATTGACTACTGTGTCTTGTGTACCTAACCTATTCCACTGATTCAGCACTCTATTTCTTACCCAGGACCAAGTAGCTTTAATGATTGCTGCTTTAGAATACAATTTAAGATCTGGTATGGCTAGGCCACCTTCCCTAACATTTTTTTTCATTAATTCCCTTGATATTCTGGACCTTTTGTTCTTCCAGATGAATTTGGTTATTATTTTTCTAGCTTTATAAAATAACTTTTGGTAGTGTAATTGGTATGGCACTAAACAAGTAAATTAATTTAGGTGAAATTGTCATTTTTATTGTATTAGCTCAGCCCAACCATGAGCAACTGATGTTTTTCCAATATTTTAGATCTGACTTTATTTGTGTGAAGAGTGTTTTGTAATTATATTCATATAGTTCCTGGGTTTGTTTTGGCAGGTAGAATCCCAAATATTTTATAATGGTCTATAGTGATTTTAAACGGAATTTCTCTTTCTATCTCTTACTGTTGGGCTTCATTAGTAATATATAGGAATGCTGAGGATTTATGTGGGTTTATTTTATATTCTCCAACTTTGCTAAAGTTATTTATTATTTCAAATACTTTTTTACCTTATTCTCTAGGATTCTCTAAGCATATCATTATATCATCTGCAAAGAGTGATAACTTAGTTTCTTCTTTGCCTATTCTAATTCCTTCAATTTCTTTTTTTCTCTTATTGCTAATGCTAACATTTCTAGTACCATATTGAATAACAGTGGTGATAATGGACATCCTCCTTTCACCCCTGATCTTATTGGAAATGCATCTAGCTTATCCCCATTACATATAACACTTGCTGTTGGTTTAGGCAGATGCTATTTATCTTTTTAAGGAAGGTTCCATTTATTCCTATGCTCTCTAGTGTTTTTAATAGGAGTGGGTGATGCAAACATTTCAATAGATGAAGGACAAAAGAGATGATTGTATATAAAGATGTGGACAATTATAAAATTTGTTTTTCTAATTTGTTTTCCTGATTTTTTCAATAAAACTTTATTCTATGGAATGTATGCTTATAAGAGGAGTTGCTCTTAATATGCTGAATATACTCAGTATGGGGGAATACCATGGATACCTACTATTGGTTATGCATTAAAATACATTTTGTTCATGCCTTCTGTTATTATATCTCAGTCCTTTCTGGAAATACACTCTTCTCCTCTCCTCCAAATTGAAACCTTCCTTATGTAGCACTCTTTCCAGAGACCAGAGAGAATGTTAAAGGTTTGGGAGCTAGACAAATGAAGATGTTTAGTCTGGGCTGCCTTCCAGCCTGGATTGCCTTTGGGAGAGTGACAAAATTCCCCACTAGGAGGGAGAGAAGATGAAAGCTTTGACCTTGAGAAGGATGGAGAATGGCAAAGGCTAAAGCCAAGACGTCATCTTAGCCTGGGACCATAAGCTAAACTTTTCCAGCGTGGTTTGAACTATGGACCAAATAACCCATATCTCTCTATGAGTAGGAGACAAGAAGAGGCTGAGTGCTGGGGATGTTGCAGTTCAGAAAACAGATCATGCAAAGCTCATACATGTAGAAAAAGGTACATTTTTGTGTGTTTCTTCTTCCCTACTGGTTGCTGGGGGGGCATTCAGCCCTGTTAATATTATTATTTCTTTATGGAGTATTTCTTGGTGTTTTTGTTTGTTTGTTTAAACTATGTTAAAAAAAACCCAAACCAAAATAGCTATCTAATCTGTTTCAATTCTAATTACTTGAATGCATGTGGAAGCATTGTAAATGAAGGTAGAAAGCTGAGTGGAGGGGAGATCTAAATTACTGAGATTTTGAAAATACACTTTCAATGTGGAGGGTTCAAGAGCCACACATTTAATAGAGATGAGTTTACTACATTGTCTGGGAAAATGGCCGTTGGTAAAAATGATGCCAGTATAAGCTACCAAGGGTAAGTGTGATATAGGCAGCCATTCTGTACATTAGGTTTGAAAGGGAAGCCACAACCATGAAGAGGAAAGAAGGGAGGTATCTATTCTATACAAGGGGGGGGGGGAACTAGTTCTTTGGGGAGTGCTCAGTGGACAACTTGGTCTCTGATGTTTGACGGTGGCACATGGTGGTTGAACTCATAATAAAGAAAAGCAATCCAGCTGAATCACTTGACATAATGATCTTGTTGACAATATATGTATATATAGTATCCTAACATAGTAGTAATAATATTCTACTTTGCATCTGCTGCTCTGCCTGGTTTCAGCATGATGGAACAAGATGCCCCTACTAGGGCAAGCTCATTACTTTTAAATTCACCACCACGTTGCTAACACAATGATTGACACCATCTCCCTTAGCCTCTCATCCTTCTAACAGGAGAGCTGGAGGGCAGAGTACTCCTTCCAATGCCTTCCTTTGTAGAGGGCAGAAACTGGACTCAGCTCATTCAGCTTTGCTTCTGTTGCTCTGCCTGTTTCAACTCCATGGAACAAGATGCCCCAGGCCAGGTAGCCCCTGGTATCACATCCCCTCCCTTCCTTAAATCTCCCCCTTTAGAGTGTAAACTCCTTTAGGGCATGGATTGTCTTTTCTTTTCATTAATTGCATCTCCAGCACTTTTCACAGTGCCAGACACATAGCAGACTCTTAATAAATGTTGACTGGATTGGATAATAGCTACTTTATTTACATTTTTATTTATTTTATATAATTCTTTATAGTTTGCAAAGTACTTCACATGTATTATCTCATTTGATCCTCATAACAACCCTCTGAGGTAGATGCTATTGTTATTCTTATTTTACAGGTGAAGAAACTGAGGCAAAAAAAGAAAGGTCACTTGATTTGCCCAGGGTCATACAGCTAGTAAGTGGCTGAGGCTAGATTTGAACTCAGGTCTTCCTGATTCCAGGCCCAGCACACCATGCACTGACCACCTACTTTTCTCTGCATAAGTATCCTACCTGCAAAATCATAGTTTTCCCTTTGCGATCACCTCACTCAGTAGCAAATGAGTCCTAAAGAGCAATTAATAAGGGGATTGTAATATGGCATGATAGAAAAGCAGTTTTAGGTATCACCATAAAAATTCAAAATAACCCAGCATGCTTTGCGACCCCAGATAACTTTGCCTTTTTCTTGTCACCCTAGAGCCTTACTTCTATAAGGGCAGCAGGTAGTCGACTCACTTGATTCCTATTCTAAATTACATTAATAGATAATTATTCTACAGAGTAAATACTCTGGCTTCTTGATTGCTATCTCAGAGTAGTGTACTGTGGAAAGCAACGGTTCTTCATCTGTTAGATTTTAGATCATTAGGAAATCTTATGGTTAATTAGAATCTGAAATTGCAACTTTATTATTCATCAAAATAATCTTCCTAAAATGAAATTTTCAAGGTCTCAGAAGAATCAATCAGTCCCTTGACATATTCAACCCCAAACATTGTATGTGTGTGTGTGTTTTGCTGGGGAGCAGCTGCATCAAGCCCTAGATCCAGGGATGCAGAGAAAACTATCAGAGATTGTCCATAGTGTTTTGTGAGGTGAAGGGTTAATCTGGTCTATTACAAAATCTAACAGAGGCAGTATCTGCTAAGAGACCCTGGTACAGCCTGCTAGGAAAGATGGTGAAGATAGCTGGGATGATGTCAGACAACTGTAAGGACAACAGTCAGTCAACAAGTATTTAGTAAATCTCTATTATGTGCCAGGCACTATGATGAGTTCTGGAGATACAAAGAAAGGCAAAATACAGTCCCTGCTCCCAAGGAACTTCCACTCTAATGAGTAAGAGAACATAAAAACAACTACATACAAACAAGATACATACAGGCTAATTGTATTCAATGATACTGAGTGATTTTGCCCAGTGCAAGTAACTGTGGGAATTGAGATGTCAGTTCCAAGGGGGCAGATTGTGGTGTTAGTCAAGTAGCAGTCTAGTCTATGGTATAGCAAATAGGGCATTATATCAGAAAGGAAGGAGGCTGGATTCAGGTCCTATTTTAGCCACTGACTAGCTGTGTGATCTTCAGCAATTCAGGTCATCTTTCTGGGTCTCGGTTTCTTCGTCAGTAATGTGGTTATGTTGTACTAGATTATGAGTTCTCAGAGTTGGAAGGCATCTCAGAGCATCTAATCTGACATTAAACCTGAAGTATTCCCTCTATAATATGAAATTATATAAGACCAAAGAGTTAGAAGGATTTCACAGATAATCTAGACTAACATATACCTGCAAAGGAATCCCTTTTTGCCATATTCTTTGCATAATGAATTCTTATCTAGTCCATGTGTCTCCCATCCTATATGAAAATACTTATTTTTTAAGCAAAGTGTATAGTATAAACATATACATAAACATATAGATATACATTAAGTATATATAGACATACACATATATATATAATAGATCTTTCTCCTCCTCCTCCTCCTTCTTCTTCCTCTTCCTCCTCTTCCTCTTCTTATTCCTCCTCCTCCTCCTCTTCTTCTTCTCTCTCTTTCTTGATCCTTTATACATATCCATATATGTGTATATATGTGTATGCATATGTACATTTCGGCATGATGTAAACGTCATTTTAGTAGCCATTCAATACACTCCCAATTTACTCAATTGTACTGTCATTTAGCTCTCATTCTTCATCTAGTCCCCACATTTTTACAAGAGACTGTCAATTGATTTGCAGAAATCTAGGTATAACCCGACTATGGCATTCCTTTCTTCATCCTGATACCTTCCTTTGCAAGATGATCTCTGTTGGCCTCCAAATGTATTGTTGTGGGAGTGGTGCTGGGTCAACAGGAAAGAGAACTTGTGTTCTAGAAAAGCAATAGAACATATTCTACAAGCTGAGTTACTTTAGAGCTTTTTGGGGCTGGCTTCTCCCATAGGCACATCAGGCCTCTGTAATACCCAACTCTAACCTCATTCTTTGACAATGTTGCTGTTACTCTGCACAAGGTTCTCTTGGTATCACTAGTTTTACAGAGATCATAGAAAGGGGCTCAGCAAACATACCTGCAGATTCCTTTAGTATCCTAGGGTGTGGTTTTTGCCCAGGCTTAGGTATTTAAACATACTGAGAGTAGCTAGGTGCTCTCATTATCTCTTTCCTTATCTTGGGGTTCAATTCAATTCTTGTGTCAATTCATAACTGACCATTTTTGTTCTATCTTTTCTAGTTCAAAGATTGGCAAAGAAAACAGAAAGAAAATTAATTGTTTTTCCTCTATTATCCATTGTCTTTCCACCTGTCCTGAGTAGCAGTCTTGTTCCTCTTTTGATTTTCCATTTTTCCAACATAACTAAAATGGTCCTTTTTTGTGTTTAGCATTTATTACCAATCTCAGCTATTTCTACCTTTATTTAGCACTTCTGACACTATCTTTACTGGACCATGTCATCCCCTTGTATCTACCTTCTGTCATATATCCTTGCTCTGTAATGACTTAAAAAAAATCTGGGTTTGTTGATGCATCCCTGTGCATCCACTCCAGTTTCTTTAGACAGATTTCCATTTTCCTCTTCATTGGAGTTGTTCTATTTTGTGTCTTCAGAATTTCATTACTGAGAATTTCTTATCCCTCTTTAGCTGACTGTCTCTGTAGCATTTTAGGACATGGGATCTTAACTATTCTCCCTCTGTTTTCCCCAAGTCGATGGTGCATGTCAGACTATTCCTGGCCTTCTTCTCCTTCATCACAAATTCATATTTATCTTTGTAGCAAGGGAAATAGGGGAACCCCTTATTAATTTTGTGGATCTCCTATTCACAAAAAGGATGGGATTCTCCATCCATTTGATGATATTGCAAGGTGTAGACCTTTGCTATACTGGAGTATTTCCTATGGAGTTGAACGTGAACAGTTGATCCCTTGCTAAGGAATATGTACCTTGTGGGGAGGACAACACACAAGCCCTTCTAATTTGAGCCAACTGAGTGGAACTATCTCCTTTTGATTGATTGATTGACTGAATAAGGCCCAGGAGAACAGAGTTTTTTCAGAGGATCCTCACCTTTTGTGACCTAGAGGAGCTCTTAGGAGAAATAGTTCCATCCAATCATTTTGGATTCTTCTCAAGTACCTTTTCTCCCTTGTATTACAAGAGAGATATTATTTGAGCTGGGGCTCCCTTTAAGAATGGCTAGGATGTCAACAGGTTTAGAAGGAAAGACATTCCTTATGGGGTTTCCTCCATCCCCAGTCTATTCCAGTCTCTCTACAACTGGTAATAATTCTTAAGGATGTTTCTATGTCCCTTGCAAGGTAAGGGTTGGGGAGGGCATGGACAAACAGTTCTTAAGGCTCCTCTCAAACCTCTAGGTACATCATCGGGATTTTTGTCCTTGGACCTAAGCCAGTTGTGTCCAGGCCATCTTGTTCTTCTCAACTCTTAGTCAATTTAACTCTTTAGTTACCATAATAGTTGGAAATAGTTTATTATATTTTTTAGTTTATTAGATTAGTTAGTCTCTAAGAACAAGCTTACCTACACTTCTTTGTGGCTTTAGCACTTAGCCTGGTGCCTGGAATATAGTAGGCACTTAAAAATGTCTGACTGGAAGGAATGGGACACAGGGAAAGCATTTTTTTTTGCAAATGTTGATGGGAAGGGTAAGGAGAAAGATGTGTAGGGAAACTCTGGTTCACTCTCCCAGATGTTCCATATTGATTTCTCTGGACTCTAAGGCATCCTGAGGGACCTGTGGAGTTTGTTTATTTACTGTTGCTATTTGCTGTCAGCTTGAGCCCCATACCAGCTGCATTCCTTGCAGTGTTATGGCCTTTGACTAGCATCCCAGTTTCATTTAACTGTCTGCAGGAAGGAATGCCAACAGCAACTAGTCTAAAGATGTGTGGGGTTATGGGTTGTTGTTTTACTCATGTAGGTCATAAGTTTCCACATGTGTCTGTCTAGATGTGGCTCACAAGGCCCCCAGAACAAATGTCCCTAGAGCCTCCTTCTCCTACCTTTCTCCAAGGGAGACTTGTATTCCTGTTGGGAAATAAAGCAAGAGCTTGGGACCAGAGGCTGGCTACTCTGCTCTCCTTGGAGAGAGATTGTACTAGGATAGACTTGTATTCATCTGCCTTTTAAAATATTGCTCACATGGGGAAAGATTTTTTAGGTTCAAGTTATAGTCCTGATTTCTATTCCTTAATGGGAAAGGATTTATGTATCCAAGGCTTGAATGCCTTCCTACCAAATATAATCTCCACAATTAACACACATAACAAATAAACCTAATTATTTAAATCAATAGTATAACAGAAGCTAGAGAAAGTTTACATAGGAGCTTATATACCAGACAATAAACAGAGTGAAGGAGCTTTTCCATTGGGAAATGAGGTAACTCAGTTCCACCAAAGGGGAAATTCCTTGGAGTCTCTGGGTTAGGGACATGATGGAGACTGCCAGGTCTTCTCATATAAACTTTTTCCTATATTCAGGGACCTGAAGAGAGCCTGGAATGGGATTCTTTCTTCAATCTGGAAGCCAGAAAATCAGGATCTCCCTTTTCTAAAGGTGAGAGACCCATACCAATAGCTTTGGAACTGGGGCTACACTGTTACCTATGGATACCTACATATGTAACACAAGTGGATAGTATAGGGGATAGAGCACTGGACTTGGCATTGAGAAGAGTTGAGTTCAAGTCTAGCCTCAGACATTTAATGTATAACCCTGGTAAATCGCTTAACCTTCATCTACCTCAGTTTCTTCATCTGTAGAATGGGGATAATAATAATATCTACATCTCATATTTGTTTTGAGGATAAAATGATGTAATATTAGAAAGCACTTTGTAAACCTTAAAGCACCATATAAAGATTATTATTATTATCAGTCATGGACCTCTTTATCTGGTAAAGTGTATGGACTTCTCAGAATAATGTTTTTAAATAGATAATATAAAATATTTAAGATTACAAGGGAAACCAATAATATTGAAATAGTTATCAAATATATATGTATATACAGATATAATATATGCATATGCACATGTATATACATGCATGTACATATATACACACATGCATATACAAGTATTTGTGTATATGCATATATACCTGTATATATGGATATACAGATATAAATACACATTCGTATATAAATATAAAGTATATAAATTCATATATGTGTATATAGCATATATACCTATTTGAGTATATACATGTATACACAAATGCATGTTCCAGGTTAAGGCCTCCTGGTCTATCCTTCCTAAAATATGATGCTTACAACTGACTGTCCTCTAAAAACATTTTGAGCTTAGCATAGTGGGACTATCATGTCCCTTACTCTGGAATATACACATAATACACATACACACATGTGCATATATACATACATATGTACACACATATTTAGATACATACATATGTATGAATATGTGTATATATGCACACCCAAAAATGTGTCTCTCTCTATCTTGAAATGAAATTTGCCTAGCGTCAGTCATGAGTCTGCTTACAATCTGGCGTTCTGAACTCTTAGAATGGCAAGATCCATAAAGCTCTCCTGCTTTTTCAGAACAATCCCCCACTCTTCTCTTGTTATTCTAATGGTAGACATTTGATGTTTCTATAGCCCAGTCCCGGTGTGATTCAGGGTTCAGGACAGAGATTCAGAGAAACCTCAGTGTTTTTCATTCAGTCTCACACAAACTGAGAAGCCTGTATGGCCTAGACGTTACGGAACCAACACCTCCTTGAAAGGTATCTAGACCTTGTTCTATCATTTGTTAGGATGATTCCTAATGTTCCAGAGAACACATTTTCAACACCAAGGTACGTGGGTATAGCATTAAAGATCAGGACCTCGGACAAAACACAGCAGAGCATCTCTATTCCCAGTGCAGCCATTTCAGCCTGAGAAAGAGATATCCCATTTTCTAAGCAGAAGGTGAACCCGAATGAGCCAAATGAGAAGGTATGAGCTTAATTTAGCTCATTAAGCCAGAATCTGATGGAGTGTGTGTGTGTGTGTGTGTGTGTGTGTGTGTGTCTGTGTGTGTGTGTGTGTGTGTCTGTCTGTCTGTCTGTCTGTCTGTCGGTGTCTGTATACACCTATCACCAGTGCTTGGTTTATTTTTAGGCACCCACAAAATATGACCCAGAACAAATGAAATGAAACCCAAAAAACAAATGCAGAGCTGTAGGACATTTCAAGAACAAAAATAAAACTAATCTCTGATCCACAAGATTGGCTAATATGAGGGCATAAAAGCAAATTTCTCCTGTAGGCAAAGGATCAGTAGAGAGTTAGAAAGATCCAGGAAGAAGGAGAAGAAAGCAGGGGTGTACTATTTTCTTTTGTTATTTCTTCATTTGTCTAAATGCTGTCCCAAAGAGGCTCCCATTGCTTCCTTCCCCACCAAATTTTATGTGCTTAACAATTATAAATGTTTATGAATAAGCCCATTTTGTTCTTTAGTTATGGGAATGAGACTATTTTAGTAATGGAAAAGTAGCTCCCTCCCTCAAGTAGGCTTGAGAATTGATTAAGGGACTATTTTCCCTAAAACATGCTACTCCTTCTACTATTTTAGATTTTTCACAAAAGTAATGCATGATGGTCATGATGACAGAAGACTATACATGCTGACAGGTGCTGTATAGAAAGGCCTTGAAGATAGCCTCAGAGCAGGTTGTGTGTCTGTCATCAAGAGACCCATCAAGCTAAATGCAGAGAACCTCAGACTCTGTTAGGTAGTTAATTCTTTGGCCCTTTTGACCTATGAAACAGATTTCCCCTTATAAATATGTAAAATGGGATTTGTTAAATTTACGTTTACTGCCTCAAAAAAGAGGCAGCTTTGACCTGGAATCAGGAAGAACTGGGTTCAAATGTTTACCTTTTGATCTTAGGGGTTGTATGATCACAAATTACTTAAACTCTCTGAGCCTTAGGGGTTTCCCCAAAGCTATGGCCTGGTGAACAGTAGGCACTTATTAGCTGTTGGCTGATTGATTAGGGCAGGTAGATGGTGACAGGGCCTGGAGACAGGAAGACCTAAGTTCAAACCTATCTCAGACATTTATTAGCTGTATGAACCTGGGCAAGTCGCTTAACCCTGTTTGCCTCAGTTTCCTCATCTGTAAAATGAGCTGGAGAAGGAAATGGAAAACCACCCTAGTATCTTTGTCAAGAAAACCATAAATGGGGTCATAGAGTGTTGGACATGACAGAAAAGACTGCACAACAAAAATGGTTTCGCTATCTATAGTATGGTAATCTTCAATGAAGGGAGTTCTTCCACCAAAGGAATTCCAGATCTTTGACATATTGATGGACTACCACATGGGACTGTGAGGAAAGTGCTTTGTAAAGTTCAAGGTACAATAGAACTATGAATTATTACTATTGATAATGATAATAGCAGATGATGAAAGTCAGCACAGCATAGCGGATGGAAGGTTAACTTCGGAGTTAAGAAGAACTGGATTCAAGTCCTGTCTCCGACAAAGTGATTAACCTTGAAGTACCCTGGACAACTGTTTAAGGACCTAAGTTATAATTTGATGATCTGCATCAGCAGAAAGAGTTTTCCCAGTGGGAATTCTCTACACATATGAAATCAAATTCAAGTGGTTTATCTTTTGAAATATATCTGTGTGTATATGCATTTATATATATACATATGTACAAATATATTCCATAATATGTGCATATACACACATGTATACAATATATGTATATATTATATAGAAATACTTTATCATAATATAAAGTATGTATATATAAAATATATTATATAGAAATCATGTAAATATTATAGTTGTACAGTCATTTTAGTTGTGTTTGATTCTTTGTATCTCCATTTGGTGTTATACTGGCAAAGATTCTGTAGTGGTTGCCATTTTTTTCTCTAGCTAATTTTCCAAATGAAGAAAGTGAAGTAAACACAGTTAAGTGACTTGTCCAGGGTCACCTAGCTAGTATGGGTCTGAGGCTGGATTTGTACTCAGGTCTTCTTGAATCCAGATCCAGTGCTCTATCCACTGCACCATCTAGCTATCCATATACATAAATACATTCATAATACATAAACGTACATATATGTATGTATATATATGGGCATAGGGTGTTCAGGGAAGACTAGTATCTCTGGTGTGAGGGCTGCTGAGCCCTTTTTAAGGCTGTTTTTCACCTTTGGTGTCCATCTGATTCACCCAACTCTCCAAGAAGCTGTAACATGTGCAGTGGCCACACCCCAGTAAACCAATTTGACAGGCAGGCTAAACCAGGTTGAGTATAATTGAAGGACCTCAAACCAGTCAGTGAGTTAGAGGAGTGTATACCCCAACCATGTGAAGACTTCCCCTGGCAGAACGGGTGGATGAGAATAGTTTGTTGCAACACCCATGAAGGCAGATAAAGTAAGTGCTGTGGAATGCCAAGAGCCTAGTTAGACACCGAAAACACTAAGGTCATCCACTGCATGTAGAGCCATTGCTAGTTGTCTTGACTTTTGTCTTGTCACTGGACTCAGATGACTCTGGAAGAGAGAGTGAGGCTGATGAGTTCAAACATCTCTGTCTCACTTAAATCCAATTTATGTGTGAGTCAAAAGACATCACCCATACAGTTTTAACATTTTTACCTACCTCGAAATCCTATGGCAACAGGCAAGTGATCAAGCAGCACATGTGGATACACTGGGAGCTGTAGTCACAAGTCTGCACACAGGTGGCACAGACTGTAGGGTCATCTTCTCCCTGGACTGAAGCATTAGTGGGATTCAGCAGCCCCCTGGATCTGTGGGCAGCCTTTTTGAAGTATCACACTGCTCACTTCCTGGCATGAGGAAGAGGCTAGAAAAGGTGCCCTAAAACGTCTATTTCATCCAATCCTGTCCTGCTTGCCATGGCAGGTGGGGATCCCACCCTGAGGTTGAAACACACAAAAAAGTACAAAAACTTTGCAAAGATGATTCCATTCACCATTGGTACATGGAATATATGCACACTTGTGGACAACACAAAATCTGGTGGATCTGAAAGATAAACATCTCTTGTCGTGAGAGAACTCAGCAAGTATTGCATCCAAAAGCAACCCTAAGGGAAACAAGGTTGGCAAAAGAAGGCCAGGTTACCGAAGTTGGAGCTAGACACATGTTTTTCTGGAGTGGCTGCAGTGATGAGGAGCACTGCGGAGCTGGCACAGGTTTTGCAATCAAAACTAATCTAGGGGGTGGAGCCAAGATGGCAGAGAGAAGCCAGGAAATTGCCTGAGCTTTTCTTAGTTTCCCTTGGAAACAAAATTAAATCAAGCCTCTAAAAGAATTCTGGAGTGATAAAATCCACAAAAGACAGAGTGAAACAATTTTCCAGCCCAAGATAACTTGGAAGGACTTCAGGAAAGGTCTGTCTCACTTGGGTAAAAGGGGAGCAGAGCCAGTGAAGGGCAAGCCAGTGAGAGGCTGTATTAGGAGGGCAGAGTTTATAATCTCAAAGAGGATCATAAACATGTCTGAAAGGTTCGGAACCGCCGGATATAAGAAACTCTCAAAGTAGAAGGCAGAAGAATCAAAACATTTATTTAGGCTCCACAGTAACCAACCCATGAACCAGAAGCCCCATTTTGATATGTTGATCATAATCTTCCAGGCCCAATAAGTACGCCTTGAAAGAGTAACCAGGAGGCTACAGAGAAACATGATTGCGTAAAGCAAAATCATGTTTCCCCCTCGATGGTAATAAGATTACCCACTGGCCTGAAGTCTTTGTTCAGCTTCCTCCCGTAGATCAGCTCTGCTACTGGCAGCTCCTGCCTCAGCTGTGTCTGTGTCTGTAACTGAAGCTGCAACTGTAACTGACGATGTAACGGTCGCTGTAACTGACGATGTAACTGTCGCTGGCTCCAACCGAAAAAGGAAAGAGAAGATCTTCAAGCTGTCCTCTCCCCTCTTATAGGGTTTTTGACATCATCAAGCTCCGCCTGAATGACCAGGGCTGATTGGTTCTTGAGTTGGCCCCTCCCCCTAGGGTAGAGGTTAACACCTCCCCTCAGCCAGCCCCATGACTCATCACACAGGAAGTTGTCTGCTTCCCGGCATGCTCCCCGGGCCTCCTGCCCCGGAAGAGCAAGCCACAGTGTCCAGAGGCTCAATGAGGTAAGCTGAGTCATTCAAAGAAAACAAAAGCCATTCTGGTTACAGAGGCTCTTAGCCACAGCACAGATCAGCACCCAAGGCCCTGTGGTCCTGGCTCAGGAGACCAGCGGCATAGCAGGCCAGCTGTGAGGGCTTCGGCACCAGCACAGCAGGCAAACTTTTCATCCCTGGAACTCAGGGCATAACAGGCATGACTAGTCCGGGCCACTCTAGCACAGTAGGCAAGCTGCCAGCCCCAGAGGCCCCTGTGCAAAAAGTCAGTGACTAGGCCCCTGTCCCCAGTGGAAGAAGCAAGGGACAGTGCTCCCTGTGTCCCAGGAGCAGAGCTCAACTTTAAAAAATGAGCAAAAAACCAAACAAAACCATGACCATAGCAGCTACTAGGGTGATAACGAAGATCCAAACACAAACTCAGAAGAGGGCAACGATGTCAAAAAGCCTCAAAAGGGAATATGAATTGGTCTCAAGCCCCAAAAGTGCTCTTGGATGGTCTCAAAAAGGATTTTACAAATCAAGTAAAAGAGGTAGGAGAAAAATCAAGAAAAGAAATGAGAGTTATGCAATACAATTAGGAAAAAAGAGTCAACAGTTTGGAAAAGAAAGCACAGAAACTGACTGAAGAAAACAACTCCTTTAAAAGTAGAACTGGCCAAATGTTCAATGGGGTACAAAAGCTAAAGGAAGATAATTCCTTAAAAATTAGAATTGGGCAAGTTGAAGTTAATGGCTCTATGAGACATCAAAACTAATCTAGTCAACAAGCTTTTAAGAGTAAGTGACAGAATAATGACAATGCAATTGCCCCTTGCAGGAAAGTACAACACCGCCATCATCGGTGCATATGCTCCCACCATGATGAACCCTGATGTGGTCAAAGAAAAAATTTATGAAGACCCGGAGAACTTTACCATCAATGTGCTGAAAAAGGGCAAGTTTATAATTCTGGATGATTTTAACACCAGAGTAGGCACAGACTATCAGACATTGCAGGGAGTCATGGGAAGAATGTAGTAGGAGAAAGCAACAACGATGGTCACATACTACTGAGGACTTATGTCTCGTGACCTTCTCATCATCAATATGGTCTTCTATTTCTCTAAATGCAATAAAACTTCATGGATGCACCCTTGCAGCAAACATTGGCATTTAATAGATTATTTCATTGTAAGGAGCAGAGACAAAGAGGAAGTGAGAGTGATGAAGGAGATGTGTGGTACAGAGTGTTGGATCAATCATAGATTTATACTCTCCAAGCTAAACATTTTCATTCAACAATAGCAGTGGCCCCAAGCCAAGATGACTATCAGAAGATTTAACGTCAACTGAATAGAGTGCTTCTTTGAAGGTGAATAGTTCATTGCTAACTTGGAAGGAAAACTAAGCCAACATGCAGTTGCCAGCAGTGGCAGAGAAAAGGAGCGGGCAGTTTTCAGAGATTTGGCGTACAACACCACATTTACTTACCCGGACCGTAACACTGGCTAACATCAAGACTGGTTTGAGGAAAATGAGGAGGAAATTCAGAAGCTATTAAATGAAAAATGAGAACTCCATAGTTTACCACCAGGGTAGTTCATCTGTCTCTAAGAAGGCAGCATTTAACTCCATCAAAAGTAAAGTGCAAGCCATGCTTAGAGAAACATAGGATTCTTGGCTTAGTAAGAAGGCAGATGAGATTCAATTTTCTGTTGCTAGTAATAATCCAAAGTGCTTTTATGATGTCCTGAAGGCTATTTATGGGCCCAAGACCTATGGTGCATCTCAACCACTCAGTGCTGATGGAACCACATTGATTAATGATGAGGACACGATCCTGGAGAGGTGGGTCAAACGCTTCCATAGTGTTCTCAACAGACTACCATCAATCAATGCGGAAGCCATTGACTGTATGCCTCAGGCTGAAGTCAATTTCTCTCTAGCCAAACTTACAGCTGAAGAAGAGGTTTTGAACGCCATTTGGCTTTTCTCATGTGGCAAAGCACCTGGTGTTGACTCTATTCCAAAAGATATTTACAAGGCAGGGGGTCCACCGCTCACAAAAAAGCTAACTGAAATTTTCCAAGTTATCTGGCAAGAAGAGGTTATTCCCCAGGTGTTCAAGGATGCCTCCATTGTCCATTTCTATAAAGGAAAGGGAAATGGGTTATGCTGTGACAATATCAAAGGAGGGATTGCTCTCTTAGTCTTTGCTGGCAAGATTCTTGCCATGGTCCTTTTATTTTTAGTTTTTTTTTGACAGGGCGATTGGGGTTAAGTGACTTGCCCAAGGTCTAGTACATGTGTCAAGTATCTGAGGCTGGATTTGAACTTAGGTCCTCCTGACTCCAGGGCCAGTGCTCTACTCACTGCATCACCTAGCTGCCCCTATGGTCCTTCTTAATAGGCTGATTCTTCACTCAAAAGATGATCATCTCCTTCAGAGCCAGTGTGACTTCAGAAAGGCCCATCCAAGGGCCAAGGAAGGGTTAATATTTCGTTAATGGATGATATTTGCTGCTCAACAACTCCTGGAGGAATGCTAGAAGCAGAACAGAGGTCTGTACACAACATTTATTGATCTGATCAAGGCTTTTGATACTGTCAGTCATGAGGTCTTCTGGAAAATTTTGGCAAAATTTGGTTGCCTGGAGTGCATTAGTATCGTACATCAGTTTCATGACAGCATGCCTGTCTTTGTTCTGGACAATGGATGATGCTCTTGTGCTGTCCCAGTCACCACAAGGTGAAGCTGGGTTGTGTGCTTATTCCCATGCTTTTCATCACAATATTTTCTGCGAGGATGAAAATGGCATCAAGGTCAGCTACCGCGTTGATGGTGAACTATTTAACTTGAAAAGACTACAAGCCAAGACTAATTGGAGGTTTGAGGTGGTCTGCAACTTTTTGTTCTCAGATGATTGTGCACTCAATGCAGCCTCTGAGGCTGAGACGCAACAAAGTATAAATCAATTCCCTGCTATTTTGTGCTAGTTTTGGCCTAACAGTTAACACCAAGAAAACACACGTGCTCTACCAGCCAGCACCACACCATCCATATATGACACCATCGGTTATAGAAAATGGAGAAATTTTGACTGCTGTGGTTGGCAGTATACTTTCCACTGATATCCACATAAATGATGAAGTTTATGCACACGTTGCCAGAACCAGTTCAGCGTTTGGGAGGGTCCCAAGGAAAGAGTGGGAGAGAACAGTGCCTACCAAACTGAAGGTCTGCAGAGCTGTGGTGCTGACCTCATTGTTTGTTTCTGTGAAACATGGACAGTATACCAGCACCATGCCAGGAAACCAAATAACTTCCATTTGAATGTGTTAGGAATATTCTGAAGATCACCTGGCAAGATAGTGTACCAGGCATTGAGGTTCTTTTTCCAGCTGAACTGCCAAGCATTCAAACTCTACTGTAGAGAGCACAACTTCAATGAGCTGGCTAAGTCATCCAAATACCAAACATATGTTTGCCCTAACAGGCTATTTTATAGAGAGCTCACATAAGGCAAGCACTCACACAGAGGTCAGAAGAAGCAATATAAGGACGCTCTCAAGTTCTCTATGAAGAACTTTCGAATCAATTGTGACTTATCTCCAGTCATCTTGACTTTTGTCCTGCCACTGGACTTTGTTGACTCTGGAAGAGAGAGTGAGGCTGATGACTATGTGCAAATCTGCCTTACTTAAATCTGACTCACATCAAGTCAACACATCAACAGATCAGCACCCAAGGCCCGTGGTCCTGACTCAGGAAGCCAGCAGCAAATCAGGCTTTGGTGCTTTTTGAAAATGAAAGACAAACATCGACAACAACAAAAATAATTGTCTTTGCATGAGCTAAACTTTGATTTTAGAAATGTATCTAAGCAACAGGGAAGCTCCCTTTGACATGTCAGCTTTGTCTTACCTCTGAATAAAATGCTCAACTCCATTAACACTGAACTGACTCCTGTTCACAGAGTCTTCTAAGCCTGGCTCTCTGACTAAGGATAAGCATAAGAGAAGCCAGTGTACTAATCTGGGCCTGATTTCCAGAAAAATCTTTTTCTGTATTGACTGAAATTATATTGATAATGCTGTAGGTGTCTCTCTTGCCTCTAAAACTTTCTTAGATGGAATCTTTCCTGAGCTTAGCCTCTTTCTCATTCTGGAAGCCCTGATGCTTGAAATAATGTTGTCGGCAGGGGCAGATTGGGTCTCAAAATAAATACTTAAGATAGTTCTATAACATAGGACCCAAGACTGACCGTATGTTCTGAGACTATAAGTACATGCCACTTAGCACCCTGTTTTCAAAATGATTTTCGTGTTCGGAGAATCTCATTTATAATAACTAATAATAATTCACTAAAAGTGACCTCTGAAACTAGGGACACTGGGCAGCTTTTCTATCCCCAGTAGTAATAATGGCTCAAGTGTTCATCATTCTTTAAAGCTTACATAGTATTTTCATTATGAAAACCTTACAAAGTAGGAAGGTAGGTAGGTAGATGAGGAAAATGTGTTCCAGAGTTATTAAATTATTTGTCCAATATTAAATATTAGATTAGATATTAAATATCTAATAATATCTAAGGCAGATTAGATTAATATATCTAAATAATATCTAAAATAGATTAGATATTAAATAATTTGTCCAATTATTTGTCATTTGTCACATGATGTTGGAGCAGAAACTGAACTTAGGGTATACGGGTCTAAGTTTCTTTCTTTTTCCATGATATCTTCCTGCCTTTTACATACCTTTTAGACCTCTTATTACAGTACCTTCCACTACATCTATCTTGTATGTACATAGTTCTTTTTATACTGCCATCCCCCTGAGCTCCAAGATGGCAGGGATTGTTCTTGCTTTTCTTTGTATCCTCAGAGCTTAGCACAGGACTTGGCATATGTTCAATGATTCTTCAGTTGTGTCTGACTCTTTGTGACCCCATTTGGCATTTTCTTGAGAAAGATATTGAAGAGGTTTGCCATTTCCTCCTCTAACTCATTTTACAGATGAGGAACTGAGGCAAACAGGGTTAGATGACTTTCTTAGGATCACACAGCTAGTCAGTGTCTGAGGCTGGCTTTGAACTCAGGGAGATGAGTCTTTCTGACTCCAGGCCTGACTCTATCCACTGCACTACCTGGCATATAAGAGGCACTTAATAAATTCTTGTTGATTAGGTGTCTGACTTAAAAAGCATAACCTACATTTTTATAATTAAATATGCATTTTTGAAGCTTAAAGCTTTGTCCCTTGTTCAAAAGCAAACACCTTTAGTTGTCTACTGCCTTGTGGATTCCTTGGAGACTAAGGAAGGTGGCAAAGGGATGGGAAATTTTCCAGATAAAGGCTGCTAGATGAGGCTAGAAGGGAAAACTTGCTAGCACCTATGAGACTCATGTGTGTCAATCAATCAGTCAATTGACATTTTGTAAGAATCTACTATGTGCCAGGCACTATGCTAAGCACTAGACAAGACTGTGACAAGTTGAGGCTATTCTTTGTCTAAGTTGGCCTGTACATTATTATGCAACACTAAGACTCTTCAGAAAGAAATTTGGGTCTTGTTTTCATTACCTTCCAACATAGACTTATGACTCTGTCAAAGCACTTGTACTGGAGAGTGCAAATTATAGACCTTTTTGTGACTTCTGCTTTTGATCTTGCGTCTATCCTTGATACTACCTCTCTTCTCTCGCCCTTTCTCATTTGTTGCATAAGGCATTGATGAAAAGAACACTGGATTTGGTGGGAGGAAATCTGTGAAAATTCCATTTCTGCCATATGGGTAACCTTGACTAAATCTCTTCTTGTCTTTGGCCTCAATTTCCTCACCTAAAAATTAGAGGAATAGACTAGGTTATTGATACTGTCACAGGGGTATTGGGGACTGAGTCTTTACATGGTCCATCTATGGTGACACATGTGCTCTGCACCCATTGCTAAAGAGTTGTTGACTCTTTTTTCAGTCATTTTCAACTCTTCATGACCCCATTTGGGGTTTTCTTGGAAAAGATACTGAATGGTTTGCCTTCTCCTTCTCCAGCTTGTTTTACAGGTGAGGAAACTGAGGCAAATGGAGTGAAGTGACTTGCCCGGGGTCACACAGCTAGTAAGTGTCTGAAGCCAGATTTAAATCCAGGAAGATGAGGAAATTGAAGCCTACAGAGGTTTAAGTGGCTCACTCAAGGTCATTTGGTTTTCAGTCACTTTTTAGCCTTGTCTGACTCTTTGTGACCCCATCTGGGGTTTTCTTGGCAAAGATACTGAAATGATTTGTCATTTCCTTCTCCAGATCATTTTCAGATGAGGAAAGTGAGGCAAATGGGGTGAAGTGACTTACCTAAGATCACACAGCTACTAAGTGTCTGAGGCCAGATTTGAAATTAGGAAGATGAGTCTTCCTGTCTCTAGGCCCAGCACCCTATCCACTGTACCACCCAGCTTCCCAAAGAGTATGAGCAACCAAAGGAAATAACTTGACCTAATGCTCCATCCTATCATCCTTCTTATAATAAGATCTCTTCTAGCTCTAAATTCAATAACCCATTACTTAGCTTCCTGCTTCTTGATACTGGCTTAGCATACTGGGCTTATTCAACTCCAACTGGGCTGGAATGTCTCTGCCACTATTTCTCCTGCCACTATTTCTCCCTAAGGAAGGGAGGATTCAATAGGCACTATAGTCCAAACTCAGCTGAAGTGCCCACCATCCAGTGGCAGGGCCAGATGAAACAATAAGTGCCTTGGCAAATGAAACCTATGAAATTTTTGTATAAATAACTTCCTTACAACCTTTCTTGAGAAGGGAGGCAGACCAACTTGGGGAATAGTAGATGACTCTGAGAAGAATCTGGATTGGGACATATCTCTGAATGTAATGAATCTCAGAGGAGGAGGGATTGCTGAATGATGGAAGCAGATGGAGCATCTGGAATTACTAGTGAGGAGGAAGTTATGTGCTTACTTCTCTCTCTGCTCTAGTGTGTTGGAGAGCATGAAGAAGTCACATCCAGGACCTGGGACAGCACCCCAGGGAAGCAATATCTTCTGGGAAAGGCTTGGTTTCAGTGAGTGCCAGAAGATGGAAGAAGATCAAGAGGAAAAGGTTTAAGATGAAGAGAAGTTTGCTAATGATAGAATTTAGGAGTTTCTGAGAGCACAATGGAAGAGGAAGATAAAGCTGGAGAGGGCCTTGGGAAGGGGAGTGACTGAAGAGGTAAGCATGACCGAGTGGAATCAAAACTGATGTTCAAACCATGCTATATCCAGTAGGGCTAGTCATTAGGTAGATTCAGAGACTGGGGAACTACGATTTGACTTTGTTGTATAGAGGGAAGATAATTGATTCTTGAGTCAGAAGATTTGGCTTTAGATTCTCCTTCTGATCCTGACTAAATGACTCTGGATAAGTCATTTCTCCTTGGTTTGCTCATCTGCAGAAAAAAGGGGGTTGGATTCACTGTCTTCTAAGGTCTCTTCCAGCTCTATATCTATGATCCTATAATGATCCACATCCTCAGCACATTGGACATAGACTCTGGACTTGGCGTTTTTCAATTCCATGCCCTGTAATTAGCAGAGACCTCCAATTGCATCTGGATATAGCTGGTTCATCACTCATAGAACAGAGGGAATGGACTCAGTGGCAGGCACCAGAAAGGAGAAGCCTGCCATCGCCATTCTGTCCAGGCATCCATGACTTTGAGTCCTTCTGTTTCAGTTTCTGGTAGCTGATACATACTACATGGCCAGATTTTGTCCAAGATAACTCTCTCTGGCTGTCTTATCTCATCATTTCAGCTTGTCTAGTTGCCCTCTCACTCCTCAAAAGCCAGCCAAAGCTAGACAGCAATGTGCTGTAGAGGGAGGGGAGAAAGAATGAGAAGAGAGAGCTATATAAGCAACAGAAAAATGACAATAACAATCAAAATAGAAATTGGCTTCAAAGACTTGGGATTTCTTTGGTGTGATCACTCCCTCCACTTATGCAGATCTCAACCCTTCATGTCTTAATGGAAAGTGTGGTGCAATTGTTCTGGGCCGGGCCCAACTCAGAATAGTCCAATGGTTCAGGTTTGAGATAGGAATGAAATGAGACACTTGGAGAAAACATAAGTTTTAATAAAAAGAAGCTTACTTAATTCACAATAGCATAGAAAGGTGATTCAGCAGAGATACTGCATAGCACTGGCTTGGTTAAGTGTGTTTCTACATTTTCACTGTGGCTTGCCTACTTAGAAGGCTATCCTTACCCACAGCAGTGAGACATCCATTGAGTCTGAGGAATGCTGACTATTTGCATGCTGACATTTTATGCTTTTACTTAGATAACTGGCAAACCACATTTGTGGTTTGAATTATATTCTCTTCAACCAATTAAGTCTTGAGGACATTCTCCTTTTAAAAAAACATTTTTTTAAAGCATACGGTGTCCCTATCTTGAACTGGTTAGAAATTCAGGGGCCACTTACAAGTTTGTTCCACTCTGATCAGCACTGGGGTTTTTACCTGCTCAATTTTCAAGCTGGGCCAGTCTTCCCTTCCTTAGGCCACCTGGTAGTCCCTACTATATTAATATTGAATGTAGACTAGACACTTGCTTTGCTTAGCCTGCTGTGGAGCAGAACTTCCCAGAGGTCTGCCAGCCTCAGCCTCCCCAGGAGCAGGGATCACAAGCATGTGCCACCATGTCCAGCCTTTCTTGCCATTTTAGGGGAAAAAAACCTTGTCTGTGTGTCAAACAGCTTTCAGCCTTCCTGCCATGGGTCCCAATCAAATAGGAGGAGATGTTGCAGAGGATCTAGGTTTGAATCCCAGTTCTTCCATGTATGATTTGTTTGACTCTATCCATGTTACATATGATTATATTTATGATTATATTTATATTATATTTATTTTATATAATTTATATAATATACCTGATTTAATTTTAAATACAAAATATTATTTCTATACCATATATTTATTTTATGTATTATATATTTTATATTATATTTATGCCTACACGTGGGCATGTTTGCATTATATATAATAATAATAGTGAACATTAATATAGTGCTTACTATGTGCTAGGCACCATGCTAAGTGCTTTACAATTATTATCTCATTTGATCCTTACAACAGCCCTGGGAGAGAGGTCATATTATTGTTCCTATATTACAAGTGAGGAAAGTGAAGCAAACAGGGGTTAAGTGACTTGACCAGGGTCACGCAGCTCATAAATATATGAGATAGATTTGAACTCAGGTCTTCCTGACTTCAGGTCAGGTGCTCTATCTAATGTACTTCCTACCTGATCCAGATTTTTGTGAGCATGTATGTGTGTGTATGTATGTATTGTACATGAAGGCCCCTGGGTGGTGCAGTGGGTAGTGTGTTGGGCCCGGAGTCCGGAAGATACATCTTACTTGCTTCAGACACTAGCTGTGTGACCCTGGGCAAGTCACTTAACACTATTTTGCTCAGTTTCCCATCCGTAAAATGACTTGGAGAAGGAAATGGTGAATCACTCCACTATCTTTGCAGGGAAATCCCAAGTGAGGTCCTGAGGAGTCTGACGTCACTGAAAATGACTAAACAACAACAAAGGCATCTTAGATATGTATGGGCACATACATATACATATACGCTACGTATTTGGGATACTTTAACATATAGATGTACTATTAGTCATCTGTTCTTCTGTTTGCTTTTTTTGGACAGAGAAGTTAAGACCTATGCAAAATCACTTAGCCTTTCTGGGCCTCAGTTTCTTCATCTGCAAAATGAAAGGTTTGGGTGAGATGGCATCTAAGATCCTTTCTAATGCTAAACCAATGATCCTACGGTTATGAGTTGCTGGGGTCAAAAATAATTTAATCCACGAATGGTTCAAGTTCTAATGAAAAGTCTATCTGAATTTAGCAAGGCCTATCCATAGTCCAGCTCTGGGCTCACATTGGACGCCTTCCTAGCTTGGTATAGGACTTTCCAGGGCATGTGCCCTAAAGAACCGAAAATCAGCTTAGCGTCATAATGCACCACCAGGTAAGAACCTAAGTAGAAGAAACCTAAGTAGAACGTGTTTAGAACAACAGCAATACAATACTCCTCCACCTCTGCCATGTAAAAATATCCATAGATCTTGACCGTTGGCCAAACACATCCTTCACTACACCTCTGGGGTTTAAGCAGTGCTAGAGTTATTCTTACTATTCAACCAATGAGGGAACTGTAGCTCAGAGAGAAGCCCAGTGACTTGGCCCAGGTGGAATGTCCAGTGAGCATCTTCATCAATATTGCCATCATCTACCTCATCGTCATCATGGCTAACATTTATAATGCACTTACTGTTTGCCAGGCACTGTGCTATGCACTTTACAAATATCCTCACAACAACTCTGGGAGGTAGACGCTGTTACTGCTCCCATTTTAAAGATGGGGAAACTGAGGTGCAGAGAGGTTAAGTAAATTGTCCACGTTCACACTGCTAGTAAGTGTGTAAGGGCAGATTTGAACCCAGATCCTCTTGACTCTAGGCCCAATGTCTATCTGCTGTGCTACCTAGCTGCTCAATTGGTTTATTGATGTTCGGTTCTATTTATTCCTGCCTATAGACTTCCATTACGCCTGCTCTTCCACGAAGACCTACTTACCACCATGTGTTCAAAAGCCTGAGCTGTCCTCCCTCAAGGTTTTAAGATTGCTGAACTTTTTCTCTTAAAAGAGAAACAAAACAGCTCTGATCCGTCTGTTTTGGGGACTGTTCCAGTTACAACAATTACCTTTTGAATAGAAGTCTCAGTGTATTTCATCTTGGGCATACAGGGGTGTGTGTGTGTGTGTGTGTGTGTGTGTGTGTGTGTGTGTGTGTGTGTATGTGTGCAATTCTGCTGGGTAGGGCAGCATTTTTGTTCTTTTAAAATTCTAACATTAAATCAAAAAGAAACCCATGCTCTGGGGACTTAATAACAATTCACCTCCTTCCCTTTTAGCCATTATCTCAAACTTCTTTGATAATCCACAGAATGAGGGATTTTTGTCAAAGGTTTCTGAGTATACAGAACTAACCTTGCTGTCATTCAGTCATTTCAGTTGTGTCTGACTCTCTGTGACTCCACTTGGAGTTTTCTTGCCAAAGATACTAGCATGGTTTGCCATTTCCTTCTCCAGCTCATTTTATAGGTGAGGAAACTGAGGCAAACAGGGTGAAGTGATTTTCCCAGGGTCACACAGCTAGTAAGTATCTGAGGCCAGATTTGAATTGGGGAAGATGAGTCTTCCTGACTTCAAGACCATCACTTTAGCCACTGTACTACATAACAGACCTTCAGGACTCACTTTATGTTAGATAAAGAGCCAGTTACCTACCACAGGAATAGACTCTCCTCCCCTGACCAGAAGAATTTTCTCTTTTAGTTTACCACCCCAAATTACCATTATTAGCATGGAGTTTGGGCTGTAATCTTCCTTAATGGAGAGAAAAGCCACACTATTGATATAGTGCATTAAAGGTTGCAAAGTATTTCACATACATTATCTCATTTAAGGCCCACAACAACTCTGTGAAGTATGTATTACAGGGATTGTTATCCCCATCTTACAGATAAGGAAGCTGACATTCAGGAAAGTTAAGTGACTTGCTCATGGTTCCACAGCACAATTGTCTGGGACTGTATATCTGTCTGGATGTCCCTTACACATTTCAAATTCTATGTGATCAAAAGAGAACACTTTATTTTTTCCTCCCAAATTTATCCCTTATTCTCAACTCCACTATTTCTGTAGAGGGCACTGTCATCCTTTTCAGTCACCCATGTTTGTTGCTTTGGTGTCATCCTTGGCTCTTTCTCTCTCACTTCACATAAACAATCAGTTTCCAAGTCTTGTCATTTCTTTTTCCACAACATCTCTTGGACATATCCTCTTCTTTCTACTTACACAGCCATTATCTTAGCTCAGGGTCCCATCTCTCTTTGCCTCAACCTTGTAATATCCTTTTAATTGTTCTCTTGGTCTCAAGTCTCTCCCTACTTTAATCCATCCTCTATGAGGGTGATTAAGTGATTTTCCCAAAGAACGATTTTCATCATTTTCTTCTCTTCTTCAGTAAGCTATGTACCAGGCACTGTACCATGTACTGGGGATACAAGGGAAGGCAAAACCTAGTCCCTGTTCACAAGTTGCTCAGAGTCTGATAATGGGATCAAATTCCTCTGATACTGAAAGCTCTTCACAACCTGGTGCCAGACTACCTTTCCAAATTTATTGTATATTACTTCCCTTTATGAACATTATGGTTGAATTAAACTGACCTTTTTATTGTTCCTTGTAAACACTCTCTCATGGAGTGCATGCTAGGAGCAAGACCTAACATGTTGACTAGGCTAGCCTTTCCTTATAAGCCATGGAAACTCCATGAGTCTCGACTGGCTTAAAAGGCTAAGGTCCAGGCAGTTGAGGTCACTTCCTGACATCCCTAGTACAAAAAGCGTAGGCACAAGGAATCAGGGTCTCCTCTTTCAGGTTTCTTACAGGAAGACTAGTATGGTCAATATAGAGGAAGTGAAGCCACACCCAACTGAATCAATGCTGTATCCTTCTCTTCTCTCTATGGATAAGTAAACCTCCTTTTGTTGACTGCTAAATGGGCTACAGGCATCTCATTTTGTTCCACTCTTAACTGAACTTCCAGACCATCCCAAAGCTTAGCATTTCACGGTGGCCGGTTTAATTTCCTCTTGCCCTTTTGTGTGAGCTGTATTGCTCCCTCTTGAATTGTTTCATTTCGCAGAATTAGGATCTCAGGGGGCCAGACTTGACTATGTACCTTAGAAAAATTATAGTAGCTAGCATTTATGTAAGTACTTTAAGATTTGCAACGTGCTTCAAAAATATTATCTCATTTTATGCTCGCAACAGCACTGGGAGCAAGGTGCTATTATTATTTTCATATTTCAGATGACGAAAATGAGGCAGGCAGAGGTCAAGTGACTTGAACAGGGTCACACAACTCATAAGTAACTGAGGTAGGATTTGAATTCAGGTTTCCTTGCCTCTGAGTCTAAGGCTCTATTCACTCTATTACCTAACTGTCTAAGAGTAGGGGGTCTCTGAGGAGCCCATAGTAGTCCTGACTGTCTTGCTCCTGTGGGACCAAGGCTCAGGCAGTTGAGGTCACTTCTGATATCCTAATGCAGTAGTCTCGTAGACAGATTTGTGTGAATAGACTGGCAGGAGAATGGAGAAAGCTTGCACTCAGCCATGACTTTTGATTTTCCACCATCACTCAGAGAACCAGCTGGGATGAGAGTGTGGACCCAGGCTTACTAATGTAGCACATGACTGATAGTTCTCTACTAAGATGTATTCCTTCTTCATATTGAGGGTATAATAGCAGGTAGAATGTGGCAACTAACAACTTCCATATTTTAAAAGAACTTTGTTTTGTTTGGTGTGGATACCCTCTTCACCAGTGCAGATTTCAAACATTTTTTTTTACTTTAGGGTATTGTCTTCGTGAATGGCTGTGATCTTTCCTCCAAAATTTTCTTTTATTGGATAAGCCACCTTACCATAAGCTCAAATGGCACAGGTTTATCTGAGAGGCTGCATGGCAAGGTAGATTGAATACTAGACTTGTGGTAAAAAAGATGTGGATGCAAATCCTGCCTCGGGCAGTTACAATTAGTGAGACCCTGGGAAAGTCAATTTCTCTGAGCCTCAGTTTCCTCATCTGTAGGGGATTGGGTCTGGGTCTGTGATTTTATTATTTTAGGCAGCTATTTATTTCTTCCCTTCTGAATGGACTTATTTTAGTTAATTATTTGACCATGGAGCAGACACTGCCAGTTATGTTCAGGATTCTAGCCCCATAGAGGTCTGGTCTGACAATAATAACTCACTATAGGGCCTTAAGCCTGCTAAGTATGTTCTCAACAACAGCCATGAAATTATACCAGCAATGTTGGCCCTCTTGCTGTTTCTTGTGTGTGCCACTCCATCTTTCAATTCTCTCACTGCTTGGCCTCCATGTTTGGAATATTCACCTTCTTCACCAAGGCCCCCTGGCTTTCTTTAAGACTCAGCTCAAATTCTCCCTTCTGCAATAGGCTTTTCCTGGTTACCCACAATGCTTGTATCTTCCCTCTGAAATTATCTCTCATTTCCATATACCTTGTATGTACAAGGTTCTTTGCATGTTGTCTTAGAATGTAAGTTCTGTAAAGGCAGACGGGAACTTTGCTTTTGCCTTTCTTTGTATTCTAAGCCCCTAGCACAGTTTTGGGAACATAATAAGTGGTTCATAAATGCTAGTTCACTAACAATGTAAGACAATATAAGCAGCATTATTCCCATTTCATAGATGAAGAAACTGAGATCCAGAGGGTTAATTGACTTGTCCAAATCCAAAAAGCCAAATTAAATTGGAGCCTTCATTTGAACCCAGAACTCTTCACTCTGAGCCCAGTGATCTTTGCATTCTCTCATGCTGCCTCTCACAAAAAAAATTGAGAGTCTTGAGAAGGAATGTGGTAAGCAGGGTTGAGGACTGGATCTCTAATGAAAATAGAGGCCTTCAACTTTGTCAGAGTTGAGTTTTACAAACTTAAATTTATCTACACTTTCCCCATCTGGAAAATGAGAGTACTACCTTTTAGTTAAGGCCTCTTCCCTCTCTGATAACCTGTTGTCACTATTTGTTCTTCATTTTTGAAGAGGACCGATGATATCACAATGTCGGGGCAAAGTAGCAGATGATGGGTGATATCTCGAGTTGTTCATGAATCGAATTTAAATGAGGCAGAGTTTAACAAAGTCATCATAGAGGGGCAGAGCCAAGATGGCAGCTGGAAAGCAGGGACTAGCGTGAGCTCCCCTCCAAGTCCCTCCAAAAACCTATAAAAAATGGCTCTGAACCAATTCTAGAATGGCAGAACCCACAAAATAGCAGAGGGAAGCAGGGCTCCAGGCCAGGACAGCCTGGATGTTGCTGGGTGGGGTCTTTTGCTGGGAGTGGAGAGCAGAGCAGAGCCCAGCGTGGGCGGTGCAGACCAACCAGACCAGGAGCCAGGGGGAATGGACTCTAGCACCCTGAATCAGTGAGCTGTGGCAGTTGCCAGACTTCTCAACCCACAAACACCAAAGACAACAGAGAAGAACCGCAGAATCCACAAAATAGTGGAGGGAAGCAGGGCTCTAGCCCAGGACCGCCTGGATGGTCTCTGGGTAAGGTCTATCCCGCATGGAGCTGGGAGCTGAGGGGAGCGGAGCAGAGCCCAGCGTGGGCGGTGCAGACCAACCAGATGAGGAGCCGGGTGGAGCATGCCCTAGCGCCCTGGATCAGTGAGCTGCAGCAGTTACCAGACTTCTCAACCCACAAACACCAAAGACAACAGAGAAGGTTAGCGGGAAAAGCTGAGGGGAGTGGAAGGAGTTCGAGATTCGGCTACTGCCCTGGGGGCAGTGGAGATGGGGCACCTACAGAACTATAGTTGCAGTTGCTTCTGGCCCCAGGCCCACCTGATGGGAGGAATTAAGTGGTGGATCAGAGCAGGAGTGAAGAGCCTGCCGAAGATTTAAGTCCAGTCCGGATTGGAGGTTCTTGGGGAAGGAGGAGTGCTGGTGTGGCAGAGCTGGCGCATCCCCCCAAGCTTGTAAAATAGTTCTCTTTACTCTACAAGCAGTCACACCCTGCTGAAAAACTCAAGGGTCAAGTAAGTTGGTTGGGAAAATGTCCAGGCAGCGAAAATGCACCCAGATTCAGTCTCAGACTTTGGAATCTTTCTTTGGTGACAAAGAAGACCAAAACATACAGCCAGAAGAAGTCAAAAAAGTCAAAGAGCCTACAACAAAAGCCTCCAAGAAAAACATGAACTGATCTCAGGCCTTGGAAGAGCTCAAAAAGGATTTGGAAAAACAAGTTAGAGAAGTAGAGGAAAAATTGGGAAGAGAAAATGAGAAGGATATGAGAAAACCATGAAAAACAAGTCAATGACTTGCTAAAGGAGACCCAAAACAATACTGAAGAAAATAACACCTTAGAAATAGACTAACTCAAATGGCAAAAGAGCTGCAAAAAGCCAATGAGGAGAAGAATGCCTTGGAAGGCAGAATTAGCCAAATGGAAAAGGAGGTCCAAAAGACCACTGAAGAAAATACTACCTTAAAAATGAGATTGGAGCAAGTGGAAGCTAGTGACTTTATGAGAAATCAAGATTTTATAAAACAGAACCAAAGGAATGAAAAAATCGAAGACAATGTGAAATATCTCATTGGAAAAACCACTGACCTGGAAAATAGATCCAGGAGAGATCATTTAAAAATTATTGGACTACCTGAAAGCCATGATCAAAAAAAGAGCCTAGATATCATCTTTTAAGAAATTATCAAGGGGAACTGCCATGATATTCTAGAGTCACAGGACAAAATAGAAATTGAAAGAATCCACCAATCGTCTCCTCAAATAGATCCCGAAAAGAAATCTCCTAGGAATATTGTCGCCAAATTCCAGAGTTCCCAGATCAAGGAGAAAATACTGCAAGCAGCCAGAAAGAAACAAGTTGAGTGTTGTGGAAACACAATCAGAATAACCCAAGATCTGGCAGCTTCTACATTAAGAGATCGAAGGGCTTGGAATATGATATTCTGGAGGTCAATGGGGCTAGGATTAAAACCAAGAATCACCTACCCAGCAAAACTGAGTATCATGCTCCAAGACAAAATATGGATTTTCAATAAAATAGAGGACTTTCAAGCTTTCTCAGTGAAAAGACCAGAGCTGAATAGAAAATTTGATTTTCAAACACAAGAATCAAGAGAAGCATGAAAAGGTAATCAAGAAAAAGAACAAGAAAAAGAAATTGCAAGGGACTTACTAAAGTTGAATCTGTTTTGTTTACATTCCTACATGGAAAGATGATGTGTATGATTCATGAGACCTAAGTATTAGGGTAGCTGAAGGGAATATGCATGTATGTATTATATATACATATAATATGTATCTGTATGTATGTTTATGTATATATGTATATGTGAGTGTGTATGTATATATGTATGTATGTGTATGTGTATGTGTATATATATATGTGTATATATATATATATATATATATATATATATATATATATATATATATATATATACAGAGAGAGAGAGAGAGAGAGGAGAGAGAGAGAGAGAGAGAGAGAGAGAGAGAGAGAGAGGACACAGGGTGAGTTGAAGATGAAGGGAAGATATCTAAAAGAAATAAAATCGAATTAAGGGATGAGAGAGGAATATATTGAGAGAGGGAGATAGGGAGAGATAGAATGGGGTGGAGTATCTCGCATAAAAGTGGCAAGAGGAAGCAGTTCTGTGGGAGGAGGGGAGAAGGCAGGTGAGGGGGGAATGAGTAAATCTTGCTCTCATCAAATTTGGCCTGAGGAGGGAATACCATACATACTCAATTGGGTATCTTACCCCACAGGAAAGAGGAGGGAAGAAGATAAAAAGGGGGGATGATAGAAGGAGGGCAAATGGTGGTGGAGGTAATCAAAAGCAAACACTTTCGAAAAGGGACAGGGTCAAGGGAGAAAATTCAATAAAGGGGGATGGGTTGGGAAGGAGCAAAATATAGTTAGTCTTTCACAACATGAGTATTGTGGAAGGGTTATATATAATGATACACATGTGGCCTATGTTGAATTGCTTGACTTCTTAGGGAGGGTGGGTGGGAAGGGAAGAGGGGAGAGAATTTGGAACTCAAAGTTTTAAAAACAGATGTTCAAAAACAAAAAAAAAAGTTTTTGTATGCAACTAGAAAATAAGATACACAGCAATGGGGCTCAGAAATTTATCTTGCCCTACAAGAAAGGAAGGGAAAAGGAGATGGGAGGGGAGTGGGGTGACAGAAGGGAGGGCTGACTGGGGAACAGGGCAACCAGAATATATGCCATTTTGGAGTGGGGAGGGAGGTTAGAAATGGGGAGAAAATTTGTAATTTAAACTCTTGTGAAAATCAATGCTGAAAACTAAATATATTAAAAAAAACAAAAAAAAACCAACAAAAAAACAAAGTCATCATACTCACTCTCTCTTCCAGAGTCATCAAAGTCCAGTGGCAGGACAAAAATTAAGATCACTGGTCAATGGCCTGGTATGCAATGGATGACCTTGGTGTCTTCGATGTTTGACCGAGCTCTAAGCACTCCACATCAGCTGCTTTAGCCACCTTTGTTGCTGTTGGAACAAACTGTTGTCATCAGCCCATTCCACCAGGGGAAGTCTTCAAGGCTCAGAACAAAGATCCTCTTCAGTGACCAACAGTTTAAGTCCTGTCAATTACCTTCAACCTGGTTTAGCTCACCTGCAGATACAGTTTTACCGGGGGTGGGGCTGTTGGGTATGCCATAGCTTCTTGGAGACACAGGTGAGTGTGCGGGAAAGGTGGGTATCAAAAGTGGATGAACGACCCTGAAAAGGGCTTGGCAAGCCCTCACACCAAAGGTGCTAGTCAGCTCTGAAAACCCCATACTAGCCCTGTGCTATGTTTGGTTTCTCCCTTTTTTATCTTGCTAAGTCTGAGGATTAAATTCAGATCACAGATGGATAACAGACATGAAAATCCTTCAACAAGCTTAGCATGGGGCAGGGGAGTTGGGGGAGTGAGATAGAAAATGGATAATACAGAGGGCTGAATTTAACTCTAGCCTTAAAATATACGATCCAATTCTTCTTTTAATGGTCTACCCTGGGCCTACGGGAAATGTTTTGGTCACTAGAGGGCACTCACATTGTGATAGAAGCATGAATCATAATAACGTTTTCTCAAATTGATCTGCAAGTTACTGCCCAGACCTTATAAACAGACAGTGCCATAGCTTCCGGAGAAGCAGTGACTGTTACTAATATTTTGGGAGTAGGTGGGGAGAGAAATAGTTCTGTTGAATCAACCACCATCAACAAAGAGATATTGATGGCCTTCTTGATAGGGATTCAGTTCTGCCACCCCTCCCTCCACCCTTCCCATTTTACAAGTGAGGTTCAGAGATGTTAAGTGACATACATGTAGAAAATATCATTTCTAGGATTCAAGTCCAGATCTTCTGACTATAAATCTAGTGCTCTTTACTCCACAGACTACAACCTTTGTTTCTCAGTGTTTGGAGTGTCCAGCTATGGAAGCTTGATATTGTCACCTTAACCTGACTCCTGACTCAGTTGTCATAAGGTGCCAGAAAGAGAGAGGGCATGGATCAACTGAGTCATCTTTCAGTTAACCTGTTAGCCCCTATTGTCTTGTGTCTTCTAAGTTCTAGGTACTGTATTGGAAGTAAAAAAAGACAAAAATATGGGACAATCTCTGCTCAAAAGGAACTTATACTGGCACAACACAACATGTACACACATGAATGTACACAAAGTAAGTTTGTTTATATTCTATAAATAAAACACATTCCTGTATTTGCAGACAGAGCATTCACAGGATAAGTATAAAATAGAGGTGGCTAGATGGTGAAGTGGATAGAATACTGACCCTAGCATTAGAAAGACTCATCTTCATGAGTTTAAATCCTGCCTCAGACACTTATTAGCTTTGTGACCTGGGCAAGTCGCTTCAACCTGTTTGCCTCAGTTTCTCATCTGTAAAATAAGCTGAAGAAGAAAATGACAAACCACTCCAGTTTCTCTGCCAAGAAAACCCTAAAAGGGGTCATGGAGAGTTGGACATGACTGAAATGACCCCACTTAGGGTATTCTTGGCAAAGATACTACAGTGATTTGCCATTTCCCTCTCCAGTTCACTTTACAGATGAGGAAACTGAGGCAAACAGGGTTAAGTGACTTGACCAGAGTCACACAGCTAGTAAGTGTTGCCAGATTTGAAATCAGGAAGATGATTCTTCCTGACTTCAGGCCTAGCACTCTATCCATTGTGCCACCTAGCTGCCCTACACTCTGCTTGACCTCCCTTCAACTGTTTACATTGTCGACCACTCCACCCGGGTATTCTTTCTTCCTTTGGCTTCTGAGACACTGCTCAGTCTTTGTTCTCCTTCTAACTGATAGCTGCTTCTTATTCTTTTTTTGCTGAGATGGCTAGTTGGTCAGTGATTAGAATGCTAGTGCTCGACTAAAGAAAACCCAAGTTCCTATCCAACCTCAGATACTTACTAGTTTCCTCCTTTATAAAATGAGGATAATAACTCCTTCTTCCCAAGTCAGGGAAATGATATGGTGAGTTGGACCTGGAGTTGGTAAGTACTAAGTCCAAATCCAGTCTCATCTGTAAAATCAGCTGGAGAAGGAACTGGCAAACCACTGCAGTATCTTTGCCAAGAGAACCAAAAATGGGGTTACAGAGAGTTGGACACACCTGGAACAACTGATGAACAACAAATCCCAGGGTTGCTGAGTGGATAAGAGGAGATAATACCCATGAAGTGCTCTGTAAACCTTAAAGTGCAACATAAATGCTAGCTTTATTATTATTATTGTTATTATTAAGTGTGGGTTTCATCCAATACTCAGTCCTGGGTCCTAGTCTTCTCTTCTATCTCTTTATTCTCTGTCTAGAGATCTCTTCAACTATTGCTAATCTGATGATCGTTTCTATACAAATGACCATCAAATCCATATTTCCAGCTCTAACATTTCTTCTGTGTTCCAGTCTAACTTCATCAAATGCCTTTTAGAAGCCTTGATCTTGACATCTCATTGGCATCTCACATTCAGCATGTCCAAAAGACAGCTCCTATTTCCCCGAGGTTCATCCTTCCTCCAATCTCTCTTTTTGTCAACAAAATTGTCATACTTCCATCATATAAGATTATTACAAATCACATTTTGACTCTTTATTCCCCCTTTACTTCTCCACATATAATTACTTTCAGATGTATCCCCAACATTTGTCATATCTATCCCTTTCTATTTATCCACACGATAAGTTCCCTAATTAAATCCTGATCACCTCTCCCATTGACTAATTGCAATGGTCACCAAATGGTTCTCTTTGCTTCCAGTTTCTTTTGTCTCTAATCCTTCCTCCCTAGAGTTGCCAAATTCTGACCATGTCACTGCCCTCCTCAGCAGTCATCTGTGGCTCCCTATTTCTAAAATATAAACTACTCAATCTGACATTTAATTGCTCCACAATTCTACTAACCTTTCCTGACATTTCTTATTACTCCCCTTCAACTCACTATACTTTCTCACCAAACTGGACTACACAACTATTGTTTGAACTCAACATGTGACTTCCTTTCGCCTTGCATTTGTACAACTGCCCATCAGTTTTGAAATAACACTCACCCACATTTATTTAATGCTTTAAGGTCTGTGAAATCCTTTATTGATATTATTTCATTGTATCCCCAATCCTGGGAGTTGGTGCTATTATAATTGTTTATAGAGGAGGAAACTGAGACAGATTAAGTGACTCATCCAGGGTCACATAGGTAGCAAGTATCTGAAATAGGATTTGAACTCAGATATTCCTCACTCAAGGGCTAGTAAGTACTCTATCCACTGTGCTACCTCTTCCTCTTAGATTTTTCACATGCTTTTTAAGGCTCAGCTCAGATGCCCATGTGTGAAATCTTCCCTGATCCTCACCCATGACAGTGTGCCTTTCTTTTTGAAATTACTCTGCATTTATCTATATAAATGTGTCTTCCAATTAGGATGTAAGTTTCTGATGGCTGAGACTATTTCAGATTTGTCTTTATATACCCAGTGCACGTTGCTTTACATACAAAAGGTGCCTAGTACATATTTGTTAAATTGAATCAAATCATAACCTGCTACTAGGTAAGACTGAAAAGGTAGAGCGGTGCCAGATTATGAAGGCCCTTGAATATCAGACAGAAGAAAATGAAACTTGCTTAGAAGGTAACAGGGAACAACTGAAGATTTTTAAGCAAAGACGTAATATGACCAGACTCATATATAATAAGAAGTATTAGTACTTTGAAGCCTATGTAAGGCTTAAGGCAAATTTCCACTTTTCCCCTTAGTTGTGAGATTTAGACTGGCCCATGGTTAGTAAGAAAGATTCAGTAGTCATCATCCATCTAATTATTTGCTATGGTGGTCGAAAACTGCCACAAAGCTATAGAGCTACTACCTCCACGGGTTTATATGAGACTTGGGTGTGGGAGAAGAGACTTTCTTCTGGTACAAAAAGACAGCATATAAAAGTATTTTGTTATTGCTTTTGCTCCCTTATCCAGTTGTTTCTGACCCTTCATGGCCCCATGTCCCATAGTATACCAGGCCCTTCTGTCCTCCACTCTCTCCTGAAGTCTGTACAAGCTCATGTTTATTGCTTCCATGATAATATCTATGTTGTCCTAATTAAAAAAAACACAAAGAAGAGGGATAGGGCTACACTTAAAAACGATTATTATAAAACCTATATGACAGAGACCTTGACACCTAATTCTGGCAACATTATGAGATGTTTTGTAAGCATTTAGAAGAAAAAACAATGATACTGAAAAATCAGCAAAGTTTCATCAAGCATATGTCATGCCAGACTGACCCATTTATCTTCCTAGGAATGCTGCAGATGTAGTCAGTCAGTCAGTAAACATTTATGAAGTACTTACTATGTGCCAGGCACTGTTCTAAGGACTAGGATACAAAGAAAGACAACCAGAACAACAAGAAAACAGCAACACAGTGTCTGTTCTTTGAGAGTTCATAGTCAAATGATGCAGAAGCATCCAAAAAAGGCCGTTGTGTTTTCCTTTTGTGGGATATAGACATGGGTGAGCTAGATGATCACACATGAGGTATATTGAAAATGTGCTTGGAAAGTTTATAGATGAAACCGATCTACTAGGAATAACCAATAAGTTGTATGACAGAATAAAAAAAACCCAATCACTTCATCAGTCTAGAATGATGAACTGAGCACAGAATACGAAGAGATTTAATAAGAATAATTCTCTTGTCTACCTGACATTTCTCTATCTTTTCTGGAAGATAATGTCAGATATTCTATCAAATCTTGTATTAAAAATGTAGATGAAGTATATCTTTAGCATTCCTCTCCTCCACTACTTTGGTAACGGTGTCAAAAAGGGAACATGAGGCTAGTCAGCCATGACCTGTTCCTGCTGAAGCCATAGGATCTTTGTGATCAGTGTTTCCCTTTCTAGACATTCCCTAACCATCTCTTTCATAATTAACTTTTAGACTTTTTGCTAGAAATTGACTCTAACCTCTTTTTTATTTTGAAAATCAAGGCATTTACGCTTCTACTGTTTTGTGGTATTTCTCCCATTTTCTCTAATTTTTCAAACATCATTAATAGTAGCTCAGCAACCACATCTGCTAGTGTTTTCAGTAGCCAAGGATATAGGTAGTTGAATCAGTGGATTTGAATGAATGAAGAGCAGATAAGTGCACACTATCTTCTTCTTTCTTTTGGGTAATCAACTCTCTATTAGCCATTTTTATTCTATGTTTTGTCTTCTAAAAGTCATTCAATTTTGCAGAAAATAAAGATGAAATAAGAATTGAATTGTTTTCTCTGTCATCAGTTATTATCATTGTATCACTCTCACACAGTGAGGTTATTCCTGCTTTTTTTCCTCCTTCTTACGCCACCTAGCTAAAAGCCCCTCTCGTTCTTATTGTTAGCCTTTCTTGACCATCTCAGTTCATGCTGAGGATTAGCACTCCTGTCACTCTGCTTGTAGTACAGGGTCACACTTTTGTATGCATGTTCTTTGGGGGATTTTTGGTGGACTAGATAATTTCTGAGAACTCTTCCAACTATGTCATTCTGTGATTCTGTTATCTTCCCATTTCCACTTTCTGTGTACATCTTTCTCTTAAGCCTTCATTTGTTGTTGGGTTTTCTGTGTATCAACATTGATCTCTTCAGGCAACTTACTTTTCTTTTTCATCAGAATTATTTCTCTTTGTGGATTTTGAATTTCATTCTTGAGAGTTTTTCATCTCTCCTGGGCTTTCTTTCCTTATAGGATATAGGCCAAGAAATCCTACTTTTCCTTCCTTTGAACTCTTTGAAATTTATTTTCCCCAATTCTAGAGTACATGTAAGACTATTCCTAGCTTTCTGTTCATTCTCTTATCACAAAATTTAGGAGGAGGAGTAGTCGCCTTTCCCAATATTCTGATCATTTTGACCTTAATGACTTTGTTGTTGTTCAGTCATTTCAATCATGTCAGACTTTTTGTGATCCTATTTGGAGTTTTCTTGGCAAAGATACTGGAATGGTTTGCCATTTCCTTCCCCATCTCATTTGACAGATGAGGAAACTGAGGCAAACAGGGTGAAGTTAGTTGCCCAAGGTCACATAGCTAGTAAGCATCTGAGGCCAGATTTGAGCTCAGGTCTTCATGATTCCAGATGCAGTGCTTTATCAACTGTACCACCTAACTGTCTCAACATTAGAAACTAGTTGCTGTTTATTAATAAGAATAAAATCTACAATAAATTTTCTTCTTTTTGATTCTTCTACCTTTTGAAGTGTATTGGGTATGAATTTGTGTCAGATGGGTTGGATTTGATCATATCTATTCTCCTTTCCAGTTTTGAATCTATGATCCTTTATTATGTGTTTAATAATAAGTATTTACTGACTTAAATTGAATTCTTTTGTGTTTATATACATAGCTTGTTCTCTAGCTAGTTTCTCTCTCTGCCTCTCTCTTGTATATAATACATTCTTTTTTATATATTATCCTATTCATAGATAGTTATTATGCTTCACCGTGTGTATATATGTATATCCTGTTGTTTGGCTTAAATAAAACACATTAATTCATATATTCAATATATACTAACACATATTTGGTATATGTATACACAATTTGGTATATATATGCACATATATAATATTTGTGTACACAGACACATATACATGTGCATACATATGTGAATGGGCAGAAAAGTGGGCACATGTGCATGTACATACATGTGCATATACACACACGTGTGCATGTACATAGGTATATATATATCTATATATCACCAACATGAGTTTCCCTATCCTCATTGGACTAGGGATTGTTGTACATGTGTAACAACAATGTTACTTGCGTCTACTGTGACTGTGTAAGGCCAATAACACCAGTGCACAAGAGGGCTGCTAGCACAGGTTCTTTGATCTGCTTTTCTAAGGAAAGCAACTTTAAGGGGTTAACAATCTCACTTTAATTAAACATACATATATCATTCACTTAGTTCAGGGGTAAAGGTCAGTACCCTGAACTTCATAGAAAACACAAACAGAAATTACAAGCAGAAATTGTATAAGCAGATCAAATAACACAAATCAGCAGACAGAGTTTCTGTCTGTCCATAGCAATGTATACATACATAGTTACCAGAGAGAGAAGCACCAACATCTGGGTTTTCAAAGCTGGGGGGTGCTCCTTAATGGCTACCCAGAGTCTTGTCTGGTGAAATCACAGGAATGCCCTTCCAAAGAGTGAGCCCCAAAGCAAAATGCTAACCTCTGAATATATATACTCTTCTTCAGAGTCAGAGGGTGCCACAACCAGGTAGCTTAAACTCATGCGATTTAGGCTTTCTTGTGACTTAAGCAGGTCATCAAAGACTCTTGATTCAATCAAAGAATCAATCAAAGCACTTGACTGCCTTAGTGCTGAGAAGCACACCAAAAGAAAAAAACAACAAAAAGTCCCACTTTGTTTGCCATTACAACATGCCAGATACAGACCAAATATGAAACAGCTTGGGTAGGTGCATCTTGGTATGGGTGAGCGGGCCTTGGAAACTGACAAATGATCACTTCAGCAAGCAATTAGGAGCAGCCACTGCTGTCCTTGTAGACATTTCTTCCACTAGTGACATTGTAAGAAAGGCAGGTTGCAAAGGGGTGTGGATCACTCAACTGTGACTTTTGACTCAGTTAGTGAATCCTCCAATTTGGACGAACTTAATACTCATACTGACATTAAACATCCTAAGTCATATTTCTAATGAAGCTTCAAACCCTGTGTATCCTTTCTTGGCTTCTATTATCAAGCACCTGAAAACTGTAGTAAGTCACCAGGTGATTTATCACTCTCCACTAAACTCTGAAAAGATGTGGTCAAATGGACTGATACAGTTGGGGGCTGTTCTGTGGTCAGCTCATAGGATCCTAGCATTTAAAACTGGATGGAGCCCTTGAGATCAATCTCCTTCATTTTAAAGATATGGTTGAAATTAAAATGGTGAAGTGACTTGCCCAAGGTCACACAATAAGTACTTTAAGAGGGTTTAAATGAGGGCATTTGATTACAATGTCAGTGGTTTCCCAACTAGATCTTATTGGTTCACTTTTCTCTGAGTTATATAAGGCACAGAAAGGTTCAAACATTTGCATGGGGTGAATGATGGTTCCAAGAATCCATGTGAAAACTTTTTGGGATGTTTCACTTTTGGGGGATTCTGTTCAAGCTTTATGGGAAGGGAAAAAATGCTTTTGTCATTATTAAAATTTTATTCTACAACTTTTCGTTTCTAGTTCCTCAAAAAGTTATTGTGGGTAGAGGGATGGAATAGGAAGGCAGGATCAAGGGAAGTGGCATGTTTCATAAAATACCTTTTCCCTTAGGCAAGATAGTTTTGACAGCCACAAAATTAATGGTGTTTTCCCCCATATAGGAAATGCTTGAAATTTCCAAAGCAATTTGGTTTTTCATTGCTGGGATACTAGGTATCACTTTCAAATATTGCTCTGAATAAAATTTAATTGAAAATATAATCAAACTGAGAAATTCGATGACAAATAAGAGTCGTGTTCTTAATATAATGTTTGCTTTACCTTCTACTGTGGAAGGGTCTGCAGTTCATTTAGGAGGAAGCTGGCCCCAGCTCTCCTCCTATCAGTCACTGTCACCTGGCAGCAACAGCTCACATCTTCCTACACACTATATTTGCTTAAAGGTCACCTGTCAAAGAACCAAATAGCAATACCTTTTGGAAAAAGCACAGAAATAGATGTCCCTTGTGTTTTCTTTTCAGACTCCTCGCCCCCTGCAAGCTGTGCTCAAAGTGTCTGTCAGAGAGATGGGCCAGCCAGCTACCTCCAGTTATGGAAGAAGTCCAGGCAGTGAACTGAGCACCTGTGACAGTACTGACTCTGTCTTTACTTTATTCATTCCCAGATTCAGAAAACATTTATTAAACACCTACTGTGTATAAATCACAGGGTTTAGAGAATTAATACTAGCTAGTGTGTGTATATTTTTTCATTTGCAAAATTCTTTGCAATCATTATCTGTCCTCACAATAATCCTGGAAGGTAGGTGCTATTATTATCTCCAGTTTACAGGTGAGGATACTGAGGCAGACAGAGGTTGTACGTTGTACCCTGGGTCACATAGCTAGTGAATGTCTGAGGTAGAATTTGAATTCAGATCTTCAGTCCAGCACCCTAGCTACTATGCCTCCTGGCTGTGTGATAAGGCATGGTCTCTGCCGTCATGGAAGTTATAATCTAGGAAGTAGATGAGACAATGTACAAATAAGCATAATACACAAAAGCTTTGGGGAGTAATAATATAAAGTCTCATGTGAGGTCTGAGGGGAAAGATCATTATTAATCAGGGAATCAATGAAGGCTTCATGGAAGAGATTTAATTTGACTTTGCGTTTAAAAGTCAATAGATTGGTAGGATGTCAATAGATGAAGAGGGGAAAAGATATGTCATGACTAGTGAATTTTATGACCAAAATATGATGGCAGAAAATCCTAGGGAAAAGTCAGGGGCTGCAGTATGATCCAGTCTGGCTAAATAATAGCCTTTGCAAAGGGGAGAATGTGAGTTAAACCATATAAAGATAGATTGAAAACAGATTGATGAGGGTCTGGGATGCCAGGCAAAGGAGTGTGAACTGAATATGGGAAGCAATAGAGAGTCTGTAGTGATTTTTGAGAAGGGGAGTGGCATTACACTTATGCCTAAGGAAAATTAGATTGACAATAGTATGAAGGACAAATTGTGTATGGAACAGGATTCACTGAAGGCAAGAAGTCCTTTTAGATGAGTCCTGAAATAGTCTAGGCAGATGGTGATGAAGCTGTGTACTCAGGTAATGACAGTGGAAATAAATAGTTGGGAATGAATGTGAGAGATATTATAGTGGTGAAAGTACTTGGCAATTGATTGGATCTGGACTATGCCTATTAGTAGAAATGTTGCCAGATAGAAGAGGGTTTAGACTCATTCTGATTCCCCTGTGCTTTAATTTCATTGAATGGAAGCTAAAGGGAGACATTTTGATTAAGAGGAAGGCAATTTAAGACGAGGATATTTATAGTTCATCTGGTGTGGTAGAAAGAGGTCTGGATTTGGAGCCAGGAGATAGGTTCAAATTTGACCTTTACTTACTGCTTCTAGTATGACCTTGAGTGTGTAGCTAGGTCAGTGGATAGAATGCTATTTCATGGAAGAGATTGTCTGAACTCATCTTTCTCAGTTCAAATCTGGCCTCAGCTGTGTGACCCTGGGCAAGTCATTTCACCCTGTTTGCATCTAAAATGAGCTGGGAAAGGAAATGGCAAATCATTTCAGTATCTTTGCCAAGAAAACCCCAAATAGGGTTACAAAGAGTCAGACAAAACTGAAAGATGACTGAAAACCAAATGACCTTGAGTGAGCCATTTAAACCTCTGTGGGCCTAAATTTCTCACCTGTAAGATGATAAGAAATGACTAGATAGATAGGTTCTGAGATCCCTTCCAGAAATATCTCTGATCTCATGACTTAGATGAATGTTTTGCACATATTAGGGACTTAACAAATATCTATTAAATGTTATTGGGTAAATGAAGAACTCCAAAAAATGAAAAATTTTGAAATAAGATTTCTTTTCCCTTAGGGAAGCCTTGAGTTCTTCATCATAAAAAGTGTTCAAGTGATGTTTTATAAGTTTGGAGCTGGAAGGGACATTATAAATCATTATCTTCTTTATTTTACCAGAAGGTTTTGAACTCTAGTCCTCTGTTTCTAGGGCCGACAAGCTTTCCACTGTACCATGTTACATGGCTATGGGTAAGACTAAGTAACCCTTACAGTTAGATCAACCCTATGCTTCTCTTATACCTTCTCAGAGAAGTTCAGACAACCTTGATTTCAAATTGAATTTAAAGAACCCTTTCCTGACCTCACTCAGGATTTAATGCCCACAGAATACATTTTATCACTCAATTACTTTCAGATTAGCGCCCAATTATGCATGAGGTAATTTTGTTCTCTAATTGCTTATCTGTCAAATGAAGTGGTTGATCTAACTTGAAATTCTCTTCAATTCTGATATTCTATGTCAGGTACATGTCTTATATTCCCAATTAAGTCATGAGCTCTTGGAGGAGAGGGGCCATGTCTTATACTTTTAGATCCCTCACATCACTTCAATAATACTAGACATGTAAGACTTCTTTAGTTAAAGATTTGTGATTTTTAGCAGTGTTTGTATGTTCTCCATAAAGTCATATTTTGGTGTTGCCATACTTTAACAAACAGTCCCCAGTGAATCTAGAATCTCAGAGTTGGAAGGGACCTTGGTAGCCCATTAGTCCTAAGCCAGAAAAAATTTTGTCAACAATAGTAGCAATAGGTAGCATTTATATATCTTTTTAAGGTCTACAAAGCATCTTATGCATTACATCATTTTATTCTCACAACAACCCTGGGAGACAGGTGTTATTATTACCTATATTTTGTAGATTGTGAAACTGAGACAGAGTTTGAGTGATTTGCCCCAGATCATGCAGGGCATGTTTGAGGCTGGATTTTAACTCAGGTTTTCCTAAGGCAAGGTCTGGTGCTCTCTCTATCACTCTACCTCTGCTTACAACATATGTCATAAATGGCTATGTAGTTGCTGCTTGCAGATCCTCAGTGAGAGAGGCACCACTTTAACTCTTCAGTTAGGCCACTCTGCTTTGGTAAGGCTCTAATGTTAGGAAGATTTTCCTGACATCAGGCTGAAATGTTCTCTTTCCTAACTTCAACATTTTGCTCCTCCTTCTGCCTTCTGGGGTCCAGCAGAAAGAGTTTAATTGTCCTTCCACTTAACAGCTATTCAAATTCTTGAAAAGACTAAATGATCAAAAGCTTTCAATAGGCAGTTTTTCAATGGAGAAATCAAAACTATATATAGTTGTATAAAAATGCTCTAATTCATTATTGATTAGAGAAATTCAAATTAAAACAACTTGTGATATCATCTCACACCTATCAGATTGGCTAAAATGATAGAAGGGGAAAATGACAAATGTTGGAAGGGATGTGAAAAAATTAGGACATTAATATACTGTTGGCAAAACTGTGAACTAATCCAACCATTTTGGAAAGCAATCTGGAATGCCCAAAGACTTATAAAACTGTATGTACTCCTTGACCCAGCAATACCACTATTAGATCTGGTTCCCAAGGTGATCAGGAAAAAAATGAAAAAGAAGCTTTATGTTCTAAAATATTTATAGCAGCTCTCTTTGCGGTGTCAAATAACTGGGAATTTAGGGAATGCCCATCAGTTGGGGAATGGCTAAATATATTGTAGTATATGATCATGACAGATATGCTGGAAGAAATAATGAGTTGGTTAATTTTCTAAAAACATGGAAAGATGCATGAAATAATGAAAAATAATGAAAGTGAAGAGAACAGAACCAAGAGAACATTATATACAGCAACAGAAATATTGTTTGAAGAATAATTGTGAACAACCAAGTTATTATGAGTATTATAAATATTCAAATGAACTACAAAGGACCTATGAAAGAAGATGCTGTCCACTTCCAAAGAAAGAACTAGTAAAAGAAGTATGTATGTTTTACATATGTAAAGTATGGTTTTACATATATTTATAAATCTGTATCAAATGATGGCTTCCTCTAGTGTGGGGTAGAGAGGGAGGAAGAACCTAAGATGGAACAAAAAAAATAAATAAAAAAGAAAAGAGTATTCATGCCCTTGTTATGTTTTCTCTTCTTCAAGTTAAGTATTCATAGTTCCTTTAATTGATCATCATATGGCATGAACAAAGACTTTTACCATATTGGTTGCCCTCCTCTGGATGTTCTTTAGCTTATCAATGTCTTTATAAATGTGGTTCCCAGAATGGGACACAGTATTGCAGATGTCATCAGACCAGGCAGAATATACCATAACCACAATCTGAATATTTCTGGAAGTTATGCCCCTTTTTTAGATGTTATTTTGTACTGTTTTATTATATTGAGCTTGGAGGCTACTAAATCTTCTGGGTCTTCACCCCTCCACCCACCACAAAAAACTTTCTAGGCATATTTTCTCCATCATGTACTTGTGAAATTGGTTTTTTGGACCTAAATGTAAGGCTATATATATCTATATATATGTACATCTATATATGTATATATCTTTATATATGTGTATATATATATAATATATGCACATATATATGTATTTCTATTAAATTTCATATTATTTAATTTGTTCCAGTATTCCAGTTTATCAACTAAGCAACCCACCAACTGGTCAATAACCATTTATTAAGTCCCTACTACATGCCAGGCACTATACTTGGCAATGAGTTATAAAGACAAAATTGAAATAGTTTTTCCCTTCAAAGAGCTTATATTCTGTTTGGGAGGTATCTACATAAAGAAGTATACATACATATACAAAGGTAAGAACATTTCTCACCTCCATCTGCCTATGCTTCTTTTAGATTTCTCTAACTTCCTAACTACATCCCTAGCAACCTCATAATTGGGAAATCTCATCATTCTCCAAGATCAATCACTCTTGTAATCACCTCTTATCAGTACTCTCTGCCCCTTTGACTGGGCAGAACCATGAACTCCAAAACCTCCATTAGAGGAGGAGGTCCAGGATAGCCATCTCCTCATTTCTCTCCCTGACACAGCAGATCTTTTCCCTCTTCCAGCTTTTTTTTTTGTATCTTGTCTTCCCTATTAGATTTTTAGCTCCTTGAGGGTAAGGGCAATCTCTCTTTTTTCTTATTTGCATCCATAGGACAGTTCCTGGAACACAGTAGGCATTTAATAAATGTTTATTGAGTGACTGCAGACAAGGTAATTTAAAGTGGGAAGGCAATTTCGGGGGTATTAGGAAAGGTTTCATGTAAGAGCTGGCATTGGAGTCAAGCTTTGAAGGAAGCTAGAGATTCCAAGAGTTAGAGGCTGTGAGAGATTGCATTGTATGTATGTAAGAGAGCCTGGACCAAGGCAAAATGATGTGATATGAACTGTTGCATGTGAGGAAGAGTAAGCAGGCCAGTTTATCTGGACCAGAGAGTATGTGAAAAGGAGTACACGTATACCTCATTTTATTGTGCTTTGTAGATATTCTGGTCAGGTTTTTTGTTTTTGTTTTTACAAATTTGTGGCAACCCTGCATCAAATGAGTCTCTCAGCTCCATTTTTCCAATACTCACATCGTATCTCTGCGTCATATTTTGGTAATGTGTCAAACTTCTTCATTATTATTATTGTATCTGTCATGGTGATCTACGATCAGTGATTTTTGATGTTCCTATTGTAATGACTTTAGAGCACCATGAGCTGTACCCATGTAAGACAGTGAACCTCATTGATAAATGTGTGTGTTCTGACTACTCCTCCAATTGGCAGTCCCTCCAACTCTGTTCCTCTCCCCAGGCCCCCCTATTCTCCGAGATACAATGATATTGAAATTAGGCCAATTAACAGCCCTACAATGGCCTCTAAGTGTTCAAGTGAAAGGAGGAGTCAATCTGTGCAGCAAACCTCATTGTTTTATTTTAAGAAATTGCCACAGTCACCCCAACCTTCAACAACCTCCACCCTGATCAGTCAGCAGCTATCGACATTGAGATAAGACCTTCTACTATCAAAAAGATTACAACTTGCTGAAGACTCAGATGGTGGTTAGTGTTTTTAAATTAACATATATGCATTTTTGACATGATACTGTTGCACATTTAATAGACTGTAGCATAAGTATAACTTTTATATGCACTGAGACACCAAAAAATTAGTGTGACTCTCTTTATTGTGATATTAACTTTATCACAGTGGTCTGGAATTGAACTTCAGTATCTCCAAGGTATATCTATAATGTGCAATAAGCCTCGGAAAGTTGTTTGTCCTTCATTCTTGAAGAAGACTAATGACATCATGAGGGTGATGCCTTGAATTGTGCATCGATTGAATTTAAGTGAGACAGAGCTGCTCTCAAAGTTACCAGTCTCACTCTCTCCTCCAGAGTCATCAAAGGCCAGTGGCAAGAAAGAATTCCAGATGACTGGCAACGGCCAGGGATGCTGTGGGTGACCTTGGCCTTTCTAAATTAAGGTCTTTCCCAAGTCTTAGTCATTGAAAGGGTGTTGCCTAGAAAAGTACACTGGAGGAGGCTACAAAAGGCATATTATACAAACGTTTTTGAATCTTGACTGTGACTTCCAATGTGTTAGCTGTTTCTCCTAGGTATGTGTCATTTGAAAATTTAGTAAGCATGCCATCTATACCTTCATCCAACATATTAATAAAGTTGTTAAACAGCACAGATACAGCATTACAAGGGAGACTTACTCTCAAGTTGACATTAAAGTACTAATGATTGGCCATTCAACCAGAATGACTCTGGCCATTCAACGAGATCCAAATATACCTAATGGTATTGTAATCTGGAAGCAACTGGGTGGCTCAGTGGATAGAGCACTGGGCCCAGAGTCAGGAAGACCTGAGTTCAAATCTGACCTCAGGCACTTATTAGCTGTGTGACCCCAGGCAAATCACTTAACCTTTGTTTGCCCAAATCCACTAGAGAAGAAAATGGCAAACCATGCCAATTTCTTTGCCAAAAAACTCCACAGACAGTATCAGCAGTCCATGGGGTCATGAAGGGTCAGACGTGACTAACAACAACAAATGTAATCTAGTCAATATCTAATCTTTTTCCACAAGAATAACATAAAATATTAAAACAAACATATTGCTAAAATCTAAGTAAACAAAATCTAAAGGATCCCCCCAATCCAATAGGCTAATAATTCTTTTGAGAATGGAAAAGTTTATCATGATGACCTTTTCTTGATGAAGTCATGCTAACTCTTTTCTGAATATTCATTTCGTTGTTGTTGTTTAGTCATTTTTAGTTGTGTCCAACTTTTCATGACCCAATTTTGGAGTTTTCTTGGCAAAGATACTGGAGCGATTTGCCATTTCCTTCTCCAGTTCATTTCACAGATGAGGAAACTGATTCAAACAAGGTTAAATGACTTGTCCAGGGTCATATAGCTAGCAAGTATTTGGGGGCCAGATTTGAAGTCATGGAGATGAGTCTTCCCAATTCCAGTCCCAGCACTCTATCCACTGTGCCACCTAGCTCCCCAGATATTTACTTACGTTAATATTGATTATATGTCCTTTGATTTTGCCAAGAATCAAAGTAAAATTCATTGGCCTTCAGTCTGTAGTTGATATTTCCTCTTTTTTGATAATGGAAACATTTTCCCTCCTCTTTACCTGCTGTACTTTTCCTGTTTTCCATGATTTTTCAAGGACCAAAGACAGAGGCCCAGTTATCATCCCATAATTCTTTCATTACCCAATAATATAGTTCATCTGGGCCAAAGTGCTTTCTTACTATATTATTACTTATCTTGGATATTATCTTCCTATTAGCCATGTTTCTTCTGTTCTTTTTAGTTCAAGGTCTTCTTGTGGCTTAAAAAAATCATAACCTGGGGCCATTTACTTCAGACTGTCCATCTCTAAATAGGAATCTCTACAACAACATATCTGGCAAATTGCCATCCAGCCTCTACTTGAAGTCTTTCAGTCATATATCTCTTTACCTTCTGAGTTTGCCTATTCTCAGTTTTTGACAGCTCTAATTGTCATGAAGTTATTTTTTTCTCTCCTCAGGTCTAAATTTATATTTTTGTAACCTCTCTGCATTGCTTATAGTTTTGTCATGTAGGGCTAAGCAGAACGATCCCAATTCCTCTTTCATTCAACAGCTCTTGTCATACTTGGAGGTAACTATTAAAAACACTTTGCCCCTAAAGTCATCTCTTTTCCAGAATAAATATCCTTCAACTGACTCCCAATAGACTATATGCTTCTTGAGGGTAAAGACTTCTTTATTTTTGTTTTTCCTGGGGTGGAAGTGTACATGGTGCAGTAAAGGCTCAGGCTGGCAGATCATTTAAGCTCAGGAATTCTTAGCTTCAGTGGGATAAATGGATCGGGTGTCTATATGAAGTCTGGTATCAATATGGCCCAGGGGATCACCAGGTTTCCTCAGATGGGCTGAGCCAGCCAGGGTCAGAAGTAGAGCAGATTAAAGCTCTTGTTTATTCAGTAGTGGGATCAAGCCCATGAATAGTGCCATTCCATTTTCAGTCTGGGCAAGAGAGGGAGAACTACTTGTAAAACAAACAAATACAATTTGATTATCTGGTGATCAGTGTAGCACACAGACTGCCTACTTGTCAGCTCTTGCTCACCCCTGGTAATATGCCATAGCCTTTTTATACCTATCATATGGCTCTCCATTGCCCTTTAACTTACTCACAGATTTTTATTATTCAGAGATTGTAGTGTTCTTATGAATCACAAGGCAAATAGAATGAGAAGTATATTATTATTTTAAATTGATTTTTATTTTACTAAGAACATCAAAAGGATTCATGGTTGATTGATCTTTTCAACGAGAATAACATGAGGCATATAATCAAATGCATTGTTAAAAACTGGTCAAATCTATGTATAGCATTCTCCTAATCAACAATTTTAAAATAATAATCCACTCTGCTTTCTTCCTCCTATTCAGGATCTGGTCTAGTTTATTGTCCATATTCAATATCTATTAAAGACACATGTACTGAGAGGTGGAGCCAAGATGGCAGAGTAAAAGTAGGGACTTGCTTAGCTCCCCCCTCCAAATACCTGTAAAAAATGACTCCAGACAAATTCTAGAGCTACAGAACCCACAAAATGACAGAGTGAGGCAGATCTCCAGCCTAAGACAGCCTGGAAAGTAGATGGGAAGGGTCTATTGTGTCAGGCTCCGAGCAGAGCACAGCCCAGCATGGCCCATACTAGCACAGATGGGGCTGGCGTAGGCCTCAGTGGAATAAATCATTGGCAGCTGTGGCAGTCTCCAGACTTCTCAACCTACAAACATCAAAGACATTGTAAAAGGTCAGCGGGAAAACTCTGTCAGACCTGAGTGAGAAAAAAGCACAGTCCAGCCCCAGCCCCGGGGTGGTGGAGGTGGCAGCAGTGATGGCAGCAGCTGCAGCGGCTGCTTCCAGAGTTCCAGGCCCACAAATGGTGGGGGGGGATCAAGTGGTTGATCAGAGAGGGACGATAGGGATCTCTTTGCTGGCACTGAGGCAGGATCCTATTGCTTTGCCCTGTTTGGATCTGGATCGCAGTCCTGGGTGGTGGTTCTGGGGGGACAACGAGTGCTGGCGTGGCAGAACTTGTGGCAGCTGTGGAGAGGGAATCCTCCTAGCAGTTCCAAGGCAGAAAAGAGTGCTTGAGGTCACTCATAGATCAGAGCACAGGCCAGGAGTGAAGTAAACACCTCTCCTCGGATGATATCACCTCAGAAGAACTGAAGATTTCCAGGTGCCTAGAAGTAGCTCTGAAAACAGCTGCACAAAACCCGTGAAGTGCTCTCCACTCTGGAAGAAGAGTCGTACCATGAAAAAGAGCTCAAAAGTCAAGTAATTGGCTGGGAAAATGAGGAGGCAGCAAAAAAACCTCAGACTATAGAATCTTACTTTGGTGACAAAGAAGATGAAAACATACAACCAGAAGAAAACAACAAAGTCAAAGATCCTACATCAGAAACCTCCAAGAAAAATATGAATTGGTCTCAGGCCATGGAAGAGCTCAAGAAGGATTTGGAAAATCAAGCAAGCCACGAAGAGGAAAAATTGGGAAAAGAAGTGAGAGTGATACAAGAAAATCCTGAAAAATGAGTCAACAGCTTGCTAAAGGAGACCCCTCAAAATATCGAAGAAAATAACATCTTAAAAAATTGACTAACCCAAATGGAAAAAGAGGTCCAAAAAACCAATGAGGAAAAGAATGTCTTGAAAAGCAGAACTGGCCAAATGGAAAAGAAGGTCTAAAAGCTCACTGAAGGAAATAATTCCCTAAAAATTAGAATGGAACAAATGTAAGCTAATGATTTTATGAGAAATCAAGAAATTATAAAACAGAACCAAAAAAATGAAAAAATAGAAGACAATGTAAAATATTTCATTGGAAAAACAGCTGGCCTGGAAAATAGATCCAGGAGAGATAATTAAAAAGTTACTGGACTACCTGGAAGCCATGATCAAAAATAGAGCCTAGACATCTTTCAAGAAATCACAGAAAACTGCCCTGATATTCTGAAAACAGAGGGAAAAATAGAAACTGAAAGAATCCACTAGTCATCACTTGAAAAAGATCCCAAAGGGAAAACTCCTAAGAGTATTGTAGCCAAATTCCAGAGTTCCCAGGTCAAGGAGAAAATATTGCAAACAAACTATTTGAGTATTGTGGAAACACAATCAGGCTAACACAAGATCTAGCAGCTTCTACATTAAGGTATTTAAGAACTTGGAATATGATATTCTGGAAGTCAAAGGAGCTAGGATTAAAACCAAGAATCATCTACTGAGCAAAACTAAGTATGATACTTTAGGGGAAAAAATAGATATTCAATGAAATAGAGAACTTTCAAGCATTCTTGATGAAAAGACCAGAGAAGAATAGAAAGTTTGACTTTCAAATACAAGAACCAAGGGAAGCATGAAAGGGTAAACAGGAAAGAGAAATCATAAGGGACTTATTAAAGTTGAACTATTTACATTCCCACATGGAAAGATGATATTTGTAACTCATGAGACCTTTCTTAGTATTAGGGTAGTTGAAGAGAATATATACATGTATGTGTATGAACATATATATGTGCATGTTTGTATATCTATGTGTATATACATTTACATATATGTGGGTGTATACATATGTGTGTATGTGTGTATATATGCATATATATACATGTATACATATATATATCTAAAAATAAAATTAAAGTGTGAGAGAGGAATACATTGGGAGAAGGAGAAAAGATGATATAGAATGGGGTAAACTTTCTCACATAAAACAGATAAGAAAAAGCTGTTATAATGGAAGGGAAGAGGGGAGAGGTGAAAGGGAATGAGTGAGCCTTACCCTCATTGGATTTGCCTCAAGAAGGGAATAATATGCACCCTCAATTGGGTATCTTACCCTACAGGAAAGTAGGGAGGAAGGGGATAAGGGGGGGATGATAGAAAGGAAGGCAGATTGGGGGGGGTAGTCAAAAGAAAACACTTGAAAAAGGACAGGGTCAAAGGAGAAAATAGAATAAATGGGCAGCAGGATAGGATGGAGGGAAAAATAGCTGGTCTTACACAACATGACTATTATGGAAGTGTTTTTCATAATGACACATGTATAACCTATATTAAATTGCTTGCCTTCTCAATGAAGGTGGGTGGAGATGGAAGAAGGGAGAGAATTTGGAACTCAAAGTTTTAAAAACAAATGTTAAAAGTTATTTTTACATGCAACTGGGAAATAAGACATACAGGCAATGGGGTATAGAAATCTATCTTGCCCTACAAGAAAGTAAGGGGAAAGGGGATAAGAGGGGGGTGTGGGGTGAGAGAAGGGAGGTAACCTGGGGGAAGGGAGAATCAGGATGCATGCCATCTTGGAATGGGGGGGAGGGGGAGAGATGGAGAGAAAATTTAGAACTCAAAATCTTGTGGAAATGAATGTTGAAAACTAAAAATAAATAAATACATTATAAAAAGATGCATATACTGTGACTAGCTCTGTTGTCTGACCAGTTAACTGTAGATCATAGACTGGACAACAGGTATTCTTCATCAAATTATTATTTTTTCCTTTGTGGATCATTAGGTTGGATGATTTTAAGTGACTTTGAATCTCATTTAGGAAACTATAGAATTCCAGGGCTTGATACAACAATCACAATGTCTTTTGTAAAATTAAATACCTCTCAGTGCTTCTTAAACTGAGGGTCATGATCCCATATAGGGTCACATAACAGAATGTAGGGGTTGCAAAAAATTTGGCAACAGTAAAAGGTTTCCGAATGTGTAACAACTAAAAATTAATTAAAAATCAAACATGTAATGAATCCGAGATGTTTTTTGGCAGTGCTTGCCCATGTTGCATTACACAACTTCACTGTAGCCTTGGTTCTCAACACAAAGCATGTGCACTTTGCACTGCACATGCCCGTAGGACAGGCAATGTCGACAAAATGCTGGTGAAATGTGCAAAAGGGTCACAAGTGGAGAAAGTTTAAGAAGCCCTGAAGAGGACCTTACCTCCCTTAGCCATAGAGAATTCCTCTTCCATTCAGAATCTTGACTGGTACATCCTCTCTGATGGTGGCAAAACCTTTGTCAAGCAGGTTTCTCTGTTTTATGTGTGCTTTAATGGATATCAGTAAATAACAGATGATCAAAAAAATTATCTTTATCGTTTCATTTATGAAAGAATCTGTATGATTTTAACATGTTTACAGGAGAAGTATTTGTGGAGAAGAGTTCTCAAGGTTGAATTTTGCCATTTTGAATTAAATGCATTTATCTTTTCAACAAATAAATAATGAGATTTATGCATCTTTCAGTAAGTTTCATGATTATAAAGATACAGTTTACTGTATAATAAGCATTTAGAGATGGGAATACATTTTTATATGGGATCTACTATGTGCCAGGCACTGGGCTAAGTGCTTTTTATTAATATTTTCACATTTGATCCACATAACAACAATCCTAAGAGTCAGGTGCTATTAATAACCCCATTTTACAGTTGAGGAAATATAGATAGAGATTAAGTGACCTGCCCGATGTTGCACAGCTAGTAACTCAAATCTTCCTGACTCTAGGCCCAGTGACCTATCCACTCTACCACCAGTTGCTCCAATAAGATTGTTGGTGAAAATTTGCCTGTTCTCTTTTTCAATTTTTGGCAAAGATACTCCTCATATCTGAGAGGCATATAGATGACAAAGAGAATAGAGTGTTAGACCTGGATTCAAGAAGACCTGAATTCAAATTTGGCCTCAGATACTAGTTGTGGGACTGTGGACAAACTGCATGACCTTTGTTTGCCTTAAAGTCTTCAAGTATAAAATGGGGGATAATAGTAGGACGTGCCTCTCAGGGTTGTACAGTATATGGCACATGGTAGGTACTATATAAATGCTTTTACCCTTCTGTTCCCTTCTGTTTCCTTTCCTTCCCTTCCCTTCCCTTCCCCAAAGGGTTGTAGCTTATTATCATAAATATTTGGTGGAGATGAAAAAGTAGGCATATGGGTTCATAGTTACTGATGTTCTCATGATGGAATTTTTGTAATAGAAATAGCATCACTAATTTTTAAATGTATCTTCTCTTCTAGAAATCTCGAGGACTGATTCCTCAGTGCCTTCAAACTATATTGCCTCCAGTGAAGATCTCCTCTCAATTGAAATAATATGTCCTTGCTGCTCTTCCCATTTTTGTCTTCTTAACTGCCATTTCTACTTCCTCTTTCAGCACAAGGTCTGAGATGTTGAAGTCCAACTGTGATGGCTTCATTCTTTACTGATGAAAGTAATTTGTTACAGAAATATTGATAGATCTTTCCCCTTTTTTGCCTGTTTGTTGTCCTCCTTATATTTTCTCCTTGAAATGTTCTTGGGATGATCTAGCTTAATTAGGTTTCATCCCAGGCTTTCTGCAACCTTGTTGCCCCCTCTATTGTTTCTTGCATTTTTTGAGATATTACTGTTTATAATCTTCCATAGTCCTCCTCTATAAGGTTTTGCAAATGAGTTCATGTTTTCAATTAGTGTTCTTTATTCTAAATTGATCTTTGCTCTAAGAAGTTGATGGTCAGACTCGGCAGAGACTGCAAATTTAGAAATGACTCCCACATTGGTTAGCAGTAGCTTCCTGGAATAAATCCTACCTGGTCAAATTCTCATGATAAGTTGCTGAAATCTTTTCGCTAGTATTTTATTTAAATTTTTGCATCAATATTCATTAGGGAAATTGGTCTATAATTTTCTTTTGCTATTTTGACTCTTCCTGGTTTGGATATTAATACCATATTTGTGTCATAAAAAGAATCTGGTAGGACTCCTTCTTTGCCTATTTTCCCAAATAGTCTATAAAGTATGGGAATTAATTGTTCTTTAAATGTTTGATAGAATTCACATGTAAAACCATCTGGCCTTGGAGATGTTTTTGCTAGGGAGTTCATTGATGGCATGTTCAATTTCTTTTTCTGAGATGGGGTTATTTAGGTATTTTACTTCCTCTGCTGTTAACCTGCACAATTTATATTTTTGTAAATAATCATCCATTTCCCTCAGCTTGTCAAATGTATGGGCATACAATTGGGCAAAATAATTCCTAATTATTGTTTTAATTTCCTCTTCATTGGAGGTGATTTCACCTTTTTCATTTTGATGCTGGTAATTTGATTTTGTTCTTTTTTTAAATCAAATTGACTAAAAGTTTATCAATTTTATTGTTTTTTTCATAAAACCAGCTTAGTTTTATTTATTAGTTCAATAGTTTTCTTGATTTCAACTTTATTAATCTCTCTTTTGGTTTTCAGTATTTCCAATTTGGTATTTAATTGGGGATTTTCAATTTGTTCTTCTTTTTAGCTTTTCAGTTGCATGTTCAATTCATCAATCTCCTTTTTCTCTATTTTATTCATGTAAGCATTTAGAGATATGAAACTTCCCCTAAGAACTGCTTTTGCTGCATCCCACAAGTTTTGGTATGTTGTCTCATTATTGTTATTCTTTTGAATGAAGTTATTGTTTCTATGATTTGTTCTTTGACCCACTCATTCTTTAGGATTAGATTATTTAGTTTCCAATTAAGTTTTAGTTTATTTTTCTGTGGTTCTTTATTACAAATAAGTTTAATTGCACCATAATCTAAAAAGGATGCATTGATTATTTCTGCCTTTCTGCACTGGATTGTGAGGTTTTTATGCCCTAGTACATGGTCAGTTTTTGAGTATGTGCCATGTACCTCTGAGGAAAAGGTATATTCTTTTTTATCTCCATTCAATTTCTCCAGAGGTCTATCATATCTGCCCTTCCCGAAATTCTGTTCACCACTTTAACTTCTTTCTTTTTTTATCTTGAGGTTAGATTTATCAAGTTCAGAGAGGGGGAGGTTGAGGTCCCCCACTAGTACAGTTTTGCTGTCTATTTCTTTCCGTAACTCCCTTAACTTCTTTAAGAATTTGCTTGCTCTACCACTTGGTGCAAATATGTTAAGTAATGATATTTCTTCATTGTCTACGGTGCCTTTTAGCAGGATATAGCGTCCTTCCTTGTTTCTTTTAATTAGATCTGTCTTTGCTTTTGCTTTGTCTGAGATTAGGATTGCTACCCCTGCTTTTTTTACTTTAGCTGAAGCACAATATATTCTACTCCAGCCTTTTACCTTTACCATGTGTGTATCCCCCTGTTTCAAATGTGTTTCTTGTTAACAACATATTGTAGGTTTGTGGTTTTTAATCCATTCTGCTATCCTCTGTTTTATGGGAGAGTTCATCCCATTCACATTCGTAGTTATGATTACTATCTGTGTCTTTTTCTCCATCCTATTTCCCACCCCCCATTTATGCTTTTATTTCTCCCTTCTCCCTTCCACTCCTCAGAAGAGTTTTGCTTTTGACCGCCATCTTCCTCAGTTTACCCTCCCTATTGATTTTCCCTCCCTTATCTTACCCTTTTCCCCTTGCTTCTTCTTCCCTCCCTTCTGACCACCCCCCTTTTCTTTCCCCTTTCCCCTCCTACCGCCTGTAGGACAAGTCTGATTTCTATACTTATCAGAGTATGTTATTCCCTTCTTGAATCAAATATGATGAGAGTAAAGCTCAAATACTGCTCTTCTCCCTCCCTTCTTTCTCTTTACTATACTATGTTTTTGTGCCTTTTCATGTGATGTAATTTACCCCTTTCTACTACCTCCTTGCAACTTCTCCCAGAACCATCCTTTTGCATCCTTTAATTATGTTTTTATCATTATATCAGTTATTTTATACTGATGCCCTCAGTCTATATATATCTCTTTCAATTGCTGTAATAACTACACTATTGTCAAGATTGACATATATATGTATATATACATGTGTGTGTATATATATATATATATATATATATATATATATATATATATATATATATATATAAAACATATATAAAACAGTATAATCTTATATAAGGATGTAAACAATTTGCCTTATTGATTAACAAGGGTTTTTCCCCTGTTTACCTTTTTATGTCTCTCCTGAGTTTTGTATTTGAAGATCAAATTTTCCATTGAGCCTTTTCATCAGGAAGGTCTGGAATTCCCTTATTTCATTGAATGTTCATCTCCTTGCCTAAAAAATTGTGCTCGGTTTTGCTGGGTAGTTGATCCTTGGTTATGGTCTAAGCTCCTTTGGCTTTCAGAATATCATATTCCTATTTCTCCTGTCTTTTAATGGAGAAGCTGTAAGATCCTGTGTGATCCTGACTGTAGTTCTGAGATATTTGAATTGTTTCTTTCTGGCTGCTTGCAGTATTTTCTCCTTGACCTGATAATTCTGCAATTTGTCTATAATATTTCTTGGAGTTTTCAATTTGGGATCTCTTTCAGGGGATGATCGGTGCATTCTTTTGATGACTATTTTGCCCTCTGGTTCTAGGACCTTGGGGAAGTTATCCTTGATGATTTCTTGGAAGGTACTGTCCAGGGTCTTTTTTTCATCATGGCTTTCTGGTAGACCAATAATTCTTAGATTGTCTCTCCTGGATCTGTTTTCTACATCAGTTGTTTTTCCAATTAGAGATTTCACATTTTTTTCTAATTTTTCATTCCTTAGATTTTATTTGAGTGATTCTTGATGCCTCATAGAGTCATTAGCTTCTACTTGCTCAATTCTAATTTTCAATGAATTATTATCTTCATTTTGCTTCTGACCTTCCTTTTCCATTTGGTTAATTTTACTTTTCAGAGCGTCATTCTCTTTAATTAGGTTCTGAATCTCCTTAGCCATTTTGCCAATTTTACTTTTTAGAGATTTGTTCTCATTGGTGATTTTTTTTCCATTTTTTCCTTTTATTTCCCTAATTTGATTTTTAAAATCCTCCTTAAGTTTTTCCAGGAATGCTTTTTGGGCTTGAGACCAGTTAACATTCCCTTTTGAGGTTTCAGATGTTGGCATAGTGTCAATGCTGTCCTCTTCTGAATTGGTATTTTGATCTTCCATGTCTCCATTAAAAGAGTCAATAGTCCTAGGTTTTATGGAGTGCTTCTTCATGTTGGTTAACTTTTTCCTGGCTTTAAAGTTGATTTCTACTTCTGGGGCTCAAGGGGCTCTGTCCCAGACTTCTTGTGTTGGGAATTGTGGGCCTAGTTACTGGCTTTGTGTGCTGTGGCCTCTGGTTTTGTGAGGTGTGGGGGAGGGGTGGTCTGGCTGCTGGAAGTCTCCTCCTCCCTTAGGGTGGTCTCAGCTGTTGCCTGCACTGATGTCTGCCACTTCCCCTGGCTGTGCAAAGGCACCTTTGGGTTCCTGATATTGACCCTTGCTGGATCCATCCCCCTGGGACCCAGGAACTCCCACTCTTTGACTACTGAAACCCCACTTCTGGCTCTTCTATTTCAGGGTTTCTCCCGAGGGAATATTATCCGGGTGGGGAAGGGAGGGATGAGAGCCATTTTACCTGGTCATCATGGCTCCCAGAAGTTCAAGAAGGTAAGTTTCAAAGCTTTAGACTCTGGGCTGTAAGCTTCAGGAGTAGTTGCTCTTGTAGCTGCAGGCACTCTGCTGCTACCTCCCATAGCTCCAATAGACTCCCATCCTAGGCTGGGAGGCCTGGGGATCACCACCAGTTTTGAGCACCCAGCATTCTCCCAGCCTGGATCTCTGGCTGAGTTCCACAACTGCTTCAGCTTTGGTGTGGTCTGGTGCAACTCCATGTGCCAGGCAGTTTCCAGGCCCACAGATCCATCCTGTCAACCCTGCAGACTCTCCTGGCTTGGAAATATGCCACACTCGGTCTACTAGTGACTTCTAACTCTCTCAAATCTGCTCAGATTCACTTTTTAGAGGTATCTGACAGAATTTATGAGACAGCTCTGGTAAGATGCTGTTTTCATGTGGCCGTCTTGGCTCTGCCCCCAATACAGAAACTTAAGGAAGAGAATGACACCTTAAAAATTAGAGTTGGGTAAGGTGGAGCCAGCAAAATTATAAGACATCAAGAAATAATTAAACAAAATATGAATAATGAAAAAATAGAAGAGAAAGTGAAACATAAGAGAAACAACAGATTTGGAGAATAGATCAAGAAGAGAAAATATAAAAATAATTGAACTAACCGAAAGTTCTGATTAAAAAAACCTTAGTACAATAATACAACAAATAATTAAAGAAAATTTTCCCAAAGTATTAGAACGGGGGGGGGGGCAGTAGAAATAGAAAAAACCCATTGATCACCACTTCAAAGAGCTCCTATGAGAAAAACTCATAGGAATATCATAGTCAAATTTTGAAACCTCCAGCTCAAAGATAAAATATTAAGAGCAACAAACATAAAACAATTTAAATATGATGGTGCCACAACGAATCAATGCAAGACCTAGCAGCAGAGACATTAAAGGACTGTAGGTCTTGGGACACTATATATCAAAGAGCAAAAGAACTTGGGTTCTGTCCAAAAATATCGCACCCAGCAAAGTTAAGCATAATGATGAATGAAAAAAAATAGGCATTTGATCAACTGTCAGACCTTCAAGACTTTGTTAAAAAAATCCTGACATTAGAAGATTTGAATATAAGAGCCAAGAGAAATATAAGGTACATATCAATGACTGATTATAAAGGATTCAATAAGGACAGACCATTTACTTTTTATATATGTAAAATGTAAAACATAAACCTAAGATTCTTATTAATAATTGGGTAGCTCATAAGAAAGATTGGAGAAAACCTGAGTATGATATGAGTTTAAAAATAAAACCACTTAAGAACAGCTAAAAAATGCAATTATTTTATACAACTGAGGTGCAAGAAGAAGAATTGATACAGAGGAATTATATGGGGAGGAAGGCTGGAAGTTCTGGCAACCTACTTTTATTGGGAATGGGTTTAAGAGGGAACAATACATACATATTTAAAAGAGTATTAAAGTCTCCTAAATTCAGAAGAAATAAACTGGTAGGGGCATAGGGAGTGGGGAGAGGACAAGGGAGGGATCTTTAGAGGGGAGGGAGAGGGAATAGGTAAAAGGGGGTTATAGAAGGTTGTTTAGATTTACAGGAATGGGAGGATAGGGGAGAGATCCTTGGAGAGGGGTAGGTAAGTAATAGGAGGGCAAGGTATAGGTAGAAGTAAAGTAGAGGGAACAAAAGATAAGCACAAACATAAAAACAAAGATCAGGAGCAGAATTTGTTTGGGAAAGTACATGTCTATACATGTGTGTACACATATGTATATGTGTATATTATATATATGTGTGTGTATATATATATATATATATACATACATATACATACACACACACATAGAGAAGCATATCCAAACTTAATTGTAGCCTTCTGTGGGGAGGGGAGATAGAAAAAAAAGGAAAGTAAAAATGTGCACAGAAGTGAACAAAGAAAACTTACAAGGAAGCAAATAAAAGATGGACAGTTCTCAATACAAAGTGTATTATTTATTTTACAGGGTTTCTTGAAATGAAAATTTATTGTTATATATTTTGAATCCTCTCATGTTCTGCTATGCACATGACATGTTTTTTTTCTTTTCTACTTTGTATTCAAGTTCCTGTATTTAAGTTTATGATATGTTGTGTTCTGGTGTTTGAGTCCAAATAAAATAAAAACAAACAAACAAGCAAAATATGATTCTGTGAAGGGGCCATGGGCTTCACCAAAAGGAGAGTCCCCCCCAAAAAGTTTAAGAACCTGTGATTAAGAGTATGATGGGGAGAAGAAATGCTACTGGTGAAAGTAAACCTGATTTACATATCACAGGGATGGCTCTGGGGTGTGAAGTCACTGAGCTCTTGCGGGGGGCAGTGTCCTAGGGAGCTGGGGAGGAATCTCTGATGGGGATGAAGACCTTCAAAGACCATCTCTGCCCACTTTCCAATTGGCAGAGTGTCCCTTAGAGATGTGTTATTCTCTCCAAATCAATTTGAAAACAGCAGCACCCACACTTCATGGAAGTGTGTAGGAGTGCAGTTCCTAAACACCCCTCCCTGCTGAGCCCCAATGCTATTCACAGTTTTCCCACCGTGGTGTTTGAGTCCCAGCTTCTCACTCTGATAAATGAGTCACACTGGGGGAGCTCCACAGTACAGTCAGCAGAGGAAGAAAAGCACTTGGGGGAGGGAGGGTGAAGCCTTTATCATTTTCATTTTGAGGATTTGAAATCACAGTGACTATCAGCAAATGGGGGTAAGGCAGATGTTTTCCTTTCTGTTGAAAAGTTATCCAACTTATAGGTTTGGATAAGTTTGAAGAGCTATTGATAGGAAGGTATGCAGTCTCCTCAAAGCCAGCTGCTAGGAATCTTAAACACAGCTCATTTCTGTTTCCAGGGAGGGTCCCAATTATCCTTCATTTTATGCTTGCTATCTGGAGCCTTTGGCTCATCATAGGATACTAAGATCATAGATTTAGAGTTAGCAGAGGCCTATGATCTTAGAGGCCATAGAGACCAACCATCTCATTTTTCAGATGAAAAAAACTGAGTAATTTGCCCAGGATAGCACAACTAGGGAGTATTTAAGGGAGGATTTGAACTTGGTCTGTCCTGCTGCCAGGTCGAAGGCTTTATCCACTATGCCTGGCATCTCAAGACTCTGAATTTTAGGCTCTTTCACCAAAAAGGAATTATGAAGGGCCATTCCTCTGTGTTGTTTTTCAGTAGTGTCTGACTCTTTGTGACCCCTTTTGAGGTTTTCTTGGCAAAGATGCTGAAGTGGTTTGCCATTTCCTTCTCCAGTTCATTTTATAGATGAGGAAACTGAGGCAAACATGGTTAAGTGACTTGCCCAGGGTCATACAGCTAGTAAGTGTCAAGAGACCAGATTTGAACTCAGGAAGATGAGTCTTCCTGACTCCAGACACAGAACTCTAGCCATTGTGCCACCTAGTTGCCCTCTCTCACTGTAAGATAATGAAAACAGCAGTTCTCTAGGTCAAGAGGTCTATGTTCTAGTCACAGTTCTGCCATAAACTAGCTGGGTGACCTTGGGACAACTCATTTCTTCACCTATAAGTTGAGGGAAAGCTCTATAATTGTACTAGATGATCTATAATATCTCTTATATTGTAAACTCCTTGAGGGCAAGGACTGTCTTTTGTCTTTTTTTTTGTATCCCCAGCACTTAGCATGGTACCTGGCACATAGTAGGTGTTTTTATAAATGTTTATTGGCTGATTGACTGTATTTTAAAAAAACATTATGTTCTAAAGACCTTTCTAGATGTAAGCTTGTAGAGTTCCATGAAGTATGCAATTAAAGACTGAATTGTATGGTTAAGTCTAAAGATATAGGAATTCTATGATGGGAAGGCTAAAGATAGAGGCAAAGTATTATAGTGGAAAGATCATTGGGTTTGGTGGAAGGATACCTTGGTTCAAATCACAGTTACACTGCTAATTAACCATGCGATCTGAGGCAAGACACTCAATGTTTCTAATCTACAGTTTTCCCATCTTTAAAATGAAGACTACAGTACTGATACTTTTCACTTCTTTTGGTTTTTGTTGTCCTCATATGGCATTAACTTGAGTACCTCCACCATCTTGGTTCCATTTTTGAGGGTAAATTTTAATCTATCAATATTTTCTGCCAAATAAGCTAGTTACAATGCTCTAGCTGTCATCTGCCTAAGGTAGAGCACAACAGAATAATTGCTTCATTCATTTTGGACAATATGCATCTCCAAACACCTGAAAGTTGTACTAGATTTTTTGGTTATCATATGAAAGTTGTAATTCACTAAAACCTTCAGTTATTCTCAGACAAATTGCTATTTAGCCTTAACTTGCCCATCTTACACTTGTAAAATTACTTTTTTGAGCCTAAGCATAAGATTTTGCCTTCATTTCTATTAAATGTCATTTCTTTTTATGTCCCAATGCTCTAGATTGTCGCAATATTTTCAAATACCGAATGTTACTCAATGTATTTATTAGTTATCTCTTCCAGGTTTGTGTCATCTGCAAGCTCATTAATATGCCATCTATGCCTTTATTGAAGCCATTGATAAAAAATGTTAAATAGCACTGGGCCACAGACATGCATCCCTTAAGCATTTGAACAGAGATCCTCATCCAACTTGAACTTGAACCACTGATGACTACTCTTTTGTTCTGCCCATTCAACCAATTAAAAATCTACCTAACTGTACTAGGATCTAGTATGGTGGTTCTTGAGCTTTTATTTGGTCTCAGGACTTCTTCACACTCTTTAAAATTATTGAAGACCCATAAAGAGTTTTTTATGTGAGTTATAGCTATCAACATTTACAATAATAGAAATTAAAACACCTTAGTATTATTATGCCAGGAGCACCCAGACATACTTTGAGACTTGCTGGGCTAGCACATATTTCTTGACTCTTTGTGTCAAGAGCTGCCTGAACTTTTCCACAAGAATTCAGTGAAAGACTATTTCAATTTTTTAAAACTAATATCTAGGTAAACTATGAAGCAGCTAGGTGGCTCAGTGGATAGAGTGCTAGGCCTGGAGTCAGGAAGACATGATTTCAAATCTGGCTTCGGACAATCACTAGCTGTGTGACCCAGAGCAAGTCACTTAACCTCTGTTTTCCTGTGGAGAAGGAAATGGCAAACCATTTCAGTACCCTTGCTAAGAAGAGCCCTAAATGGTGTCATGAATAGTTGGACACTAATGAACCATTGTACAACAACAAGGTAAGCTGTATCTTCAAGTACCTTATCAAGAAGGAAAGGTGGTTAGTTTTGGCAAGATATTTTCTTGCTGAAATCAATCTGGCTTTTCATGATCTCTGCTTCCTTTGCTATATGTTCATTTACCATGCTTTTAATATTGTATTCTAGAATTTTGCTAGGTGTCCAAGTCATGACTACCAACTGATGGTTGGTAAACTCCACTCTCCTTCCTTTTGTGTAAATCAGAACAATATCTCCCCTTTGGGTCCTGTGGTACTTCTGTTCTGGATGATTTTTTCTGAGTAATTTAATCATTTTATTAATAAGACCAGTAAGTTGTTAATAAAAGGATGGTCATTTGACAGTCTCTCATAGACCAAGACCTTAATTTTTTTCAAAGATCACTGATAGTATCTGAGTTATCAGAGTTGCCAGTTCTTTCAGTACAGATTTTTTTTTAAATCTTAGAGTATTATAGAAATATGTTATCATAATCATCAGTGAAGGCTTACTGGAAGAATGTGGGATGAAGACAACATAGGATTTTGATAATTGTATTCTGACATTAAGGCAAGGAACACATGTTGGCAATGCATAGCTTTCTAATGCATTTCATAGGTGCTGTCTGGGCCACATACAGAGCTTACAGTAACAGGATGAGAACAATTCTGGGAAAAGTCATTTACTTCCACTAGGGGAAGAAAGAGAGAGATGGGTAGACATTAACTGAAATATTCTTGTGCATTAAGTCAATTTCTGGAGAAAATGGAATCTGGATGAACCAGCACCTTTAAGTTTATTTGACGTTCACTTTTCTTTCATGGTTCTCAAGCAATTTTACCAGTAAAAATTGCTACTCAGTATTCAGGCCAGTTATTGCCAGATAAACAAAACCTCTTTGGCCTTAGGGAGGGAGGGAGAAGGAGAAGGGAAGGGCAGGAAGTGTTTTTTAAGTACAAATGGCTTTGAAGTTCAGTCTCCGACTTGTCTATATCCAGAAGACTTTCAGTGTGTGTCTGCACAGGATAGAGATTTAAATTAGTAATGAGAAAAAAAAACACAAACATAACTGAAAACCCCAAACAAGTGCTTTAGGCCCTATCTGTGTTCCTCTTATCAAGAGTCCTCTCTGTCCTTGCTTTGGACTACATGAGCCAGGAATGAACCCTTAATCTACCCACACATGCCTCCTAGACTAAGTGTGCTCATGGGGATTTGTTACTGGCCAATGTCATTCTCAGAAGGGAACAAGGAAGGCCTGTGGATTCAGTGAGTCATGTGGGCTCTTCCAGTTGTGCTGATTCTCAGCCTGTTTCTTCTTGAACTTTGACCCCAACTTCAGGATCCTGGTGGAGGCTTTAAGACCTTCACTTTGGTAACTCTGGGAGTCTGGCCTTAACCATTGGCTCTGGGCCTGGGCACTGTATGTTTCAGTTAAACTAGACTCATCACTGACTTCCCAATTTATTACCTCTCATCTCGAAGCATTTGCTCACAGAATCACAGAATTGGAAGGGTCCTGAGCGGGACACTTAGGTCCAACTCATACCTGGAAAAAAACAAACTTGACTGAGATGTGGTAGACTCAAAATGTAAAAGCCACATATTTGAATATGGCCAATGTGGCAATTCATTTTGCCCAACTGTGCATATTTTTACATGGTTTTTGTATTTATTTCTTCTTTTTTTCAGTGAGGGAAGGGAAATAATAAGAGAAAATACATTTTATTAATTAAAAATAAAAGTTTAAAATAGTTACCTGGCCTCTGCTTGATGATATCAAATAAAGACCCACCAACTTCCAAAGTAGCACTTTTGGATAGCTTTAATTTTTATGAAATTTTTCCTTATCTCAAGCTTAAATTTGCTTTTTGCAACTGCCACCTAAGGCTCCCACTTCTGCCCTGGGGCCAAATAGAAAAAGTCTAATCTTTGTTCCATATTTCAGCCTTTCACACATTAGAAGAGAGCTACCAGGTTCTCTTATAAGTCTTTTCTTCTCTAGGCTAAATGTCTTCACTTTCTTCAATAAATACTCTTATAGCAAGAATTTGAGGCTCCTCTCTTGCCTGCCCTTATTTGTACCATCTACAGCTTATTGACATCTTTCCTAAAATGTGTTGCTTAGAGCTGAGTATAAAGCTCTAGATATGGTCTCTAGTCATGGATTGTGCAGCCTATAATTGGCTATTAGATTTTTTTTAAACTTCAGTGTTATCCTGTTCATTTGTATTGAGGTTGCAGTTCACTAAAACCTTCAGTTTTTAAAAATGAATTGTGGCTGTCTAGCCTCTTGTATTTTGTATTTATGAAAGTAAATTTTTGGAAATCAAATGTAAAACTTTGCATTTATCCCCATTATATTTTTTCTGTTTCATGAGTGAACCCTGAAAATGGCAAACACCCAATAACATAACAAAAAATGAAACATTACATTTTAATGGAAGGTAAATCAACTGTTCCAAATGTGAGAGTATTCCTGAATCAGTCAGACCACAGTTGTTTTTTGGAACGAAGGTAAAAATTAGTACAAAGCCATAACAAAGAATAAAAAGTGAGAAAAATATGTGGTATGCCATTTAAACAGTCTAAACGTGACCTATTGACAACAAGTAACTAATGATGAAAAATGGCATTTGGACAGAAGAAATAACATAGATCCTGACTGCAATAATTTCAAACAGCAGTTGAGCCATTGTAAATTGATTATGGTCTTTGAACATATCAAACTACTATTGTGCCCTAACAGATTCTGGAAGAGATATTTTCTTCAGAAACCTGGGGATCCTTGTATGAAGTGATACAGAGTGAAGTGAGCAGAACCAGGAGAACAATTTATAATAATCAATCAGACAATATTTATTGTATACTATGTACTAAGCACTGGAGATAAAAATAGGGGTAAAAGACAATCCCTGAGTTCAAAAATGAGAAGTTTTGTGAGACTTAAGAATGCTGATCAATACAATAACCAATAATGATTGGACAGGGTTGCTGATAAAGCATGCTACTTCTGGCAGAGAGGATTCAATGACTCTTTTCCTATCTCTGCCTCCTTTCCTTTCCCCCCAGGACTCATTGTATTAATGCAAAATTTAGTTTGAACATTCAGTTGCCTTAGACCATATAAGCTCAGAACTCCTGAGCTCAAGAGAGCCTTCAAACAGCAGGGATTACAAGCATGCACCAGCACTCGTGGCTACACATTTGTTAAAGGGGTCTCTCCCTTCCATCTCCCCCACACTCCCACCCTTCCAACCTCCATGTTAGGGGGAGAGCCTAGGAGATAGGAAGGAGAGAAAATGAATATTTGACAATTGAAATAAAATTTAAAAAGAGGAAAACAGAAGAATCTAAAAAAGTGCCTTAGTCAGCTAACATTTGCCTACCAAAGTAAATATGGCAGCCAAGAGCAACAGCAGTTTAAAACACAATCTTGTTTGTAAAATCATATGATAAGGGATGGCGGATGATTATGAGTAATACTTCTTCATGAAAGAGAGAAATTGTTATGAAGAAAATCAATTTAAAGAAAATTTGGAGATAGACCCAACTATTTATCCTGAAAACATGAGGGGATGAATTTGGAAGGCAGACAACAACCAAGAAAAGACGGAAAAGACCTACAGAGATTTTATTTTAAACTTTTTTTCACTTCAATTGAGCCTCTCAGTCACCTGGGTTCGCCACCTCAGTGTCATCCTGGACTCATTCTTCACTCTTACTTGCTCCACATATTTAATCAATCACCTAATTTTGTCATTTCTGCCCTCAGAATGAGGTAGCTAGGTAGAGAAGAGGAGTGTAGTGCCTGGAATAAAGAACACTTGAGTTCGAATACAGCCTCAAACTCTTCCTAACTGTGTGACTCTGGGATAGTCATTTCATTTTTGTCTGCCTCCATTTCCATGATTGTAAAATGGTTATAATTACCTCCCAGGGTTGTTGTGAGGATGAAATGAGATAACACTTGGAAAGTGCTTAAATTAGTGCCTAGCACATAGTAAGTGTGTAATAAATGCTGGTTGCCTTCACCTTCCTATTTCTGTCCCCTTTCTTCAACTTACATAGCCACCACTCTAGCTAAGGCCCTGGTCACCTCTTGACTTAATTATTTTAATTGCCTACTAAAATCTCCCTGTATCAGGACTCTCCCTACTCCAATATATTCTTTAATCAGATGCCAAAGTGATTTCCTAAATCCTAAATCATGTTAATACCCCAACCAGGCCTGGCCTCCCAATAAACTCCAGTGTCTTCTGATCATCTTCAGTATCAGAAATTCTCTGTTGGAATTTCAAGCACTTCCCAATCTGCCCCCCTTTCCGTTCTTTTATACCTTACTCCCCTCCATTCATTCTGATCCAGCTACAGTGGACTAATTTCTGTTCCTAGGACATGGCACTCCACCTTCCATGTCTATGCCTTTGAACCAGATGTTGTCCATCCCTAAAATACTTTTCCTCTTCACCTCCACCTCTTAGTCTCTCTATCCTCCTCCAATGCTCAACTCAGATCCCACTTTCTGTATGAAGCCTTCTTCAGTCCATTCAGCTGCTATGGCCTTCCAATCACTCTCTCTATATCTTGTATGTATCCAGTATTTACATATTATTTACCCCACTGGAGAGTGAACTCTAAGGGGAAGGACTATATTTTTGCCATTCTTTATTTTCCAGCAATACAGTGCTGGGTATATCAAAAGCTCTTAATAAATGTCTGTTAATTGACTTTCTAAGAACGTGTAGCCATTTGGACTCCATCACAATCTTGATAGTAATTATAGAAAAGGCAGAAATGGCACTAGATAAATACATAGAAGCATTTATCAAGGGCTTCCTACATGCTAGGCACTGTACAAAGCACTGGAGATACACATACAAGCAAGACAGTCCTTGCCCTTGAGGAGATTACATTCTGATGGGGGAAATATCTAAAGACCAGAAAAGCCAGTGGCTGAGCAAGAGAGTATCGTCAAGGCAAGTTGGCAGCATGGAACAGATAGAAAAGTGTGGCTGAGGTGTGCACTCAGGTAGGATAAGGTGAAATCTTATCCATCAGAGCAAAAAGGAAGCTCCAGATGACTGATGGGTAAGAGGTGGAGGTGATGGCCCAGGCATGGTGAGCCCAGGATGGGAAGTGGTGGTGACTCATAGGGTCCAGTTAAGATGAAGCAAAAGCTCATCTGTCAGAAAGGAAGGACTCCTTTTCACTAAAGATAATTTAGTGAAATTAATTATTTCAATTAATTGGGAGAAGAAAAACTAAATTAGACCAAATTTGCATAAACGAGATCCATACTAGGAGTGACACAATTATGAAAGTATCAGGGGATTGACAAAGCAGCTGGGGGTGGTGGGAGATAACAAAGACAAGAGAAAAGAAACAACACAAAACCTCTGACCTTATTCATACCTCACAAAGTGATGAAGAGATCACCATCAACTTATAAAACTATAATGATAATATGTACATGCAGTGAAGAGATCCTTGATGGATGTATTAATAGGGAATGGCAGTTTTTTCACAAGATTTCACAATAGATCAAGATATTGCCATCACATAATTGACTGAAAGATGAAGAGAATACAAGGTCCCACTGTGTTCATTGTTTGTTGGCTGTAAGAAAAAGATTTTGATTGGGCAGAACAAAAGACCACTGTAAAGTTCCTTTCCAACAAGATCCCTTCCATATAAACATCAAAATCATGTTAGATTTTTGGAAAAGTCTAACAATGGCAATAACTTCCTGGTTGTCTCCTATTTTTTTTCTAATCTCTCTTCCCATCCCCGTTCTCCAGTTTTGTGCTTCCATCCTTGGGTATTTAATTTTAGACCATAAGTCTGCTCTTGTTTGAATTAAAATACAGGTAATTATTTTCCATTTCTCTCTAATTCATTTATGACATGACTTTTTATATGTAGGTCACATATGCACTTGGAGCTGATATTTGTATAAGGTGTGAGGTATTGGTCTAAATCTTATTTCTTCAATACTGTTATCAAACCTCCTAGCATTTTTTTTTGTCCAATATTAGGTTTTTATCTGAGTAGCTGGGATCTTGTGTTTATCAAATACTAGGATATTAGATATGTTTAGTTCTTTATAGTGTGTACTTAATCTGTTCCACTGATCTCTATTTCTTAACGAGTACAATACTGTTTTAATAATAACTGTTCTGTCGTGTAGTTTGAGATATGGCACTGCTAGGTCCCCCTTTGCTGTCATTATTCTCTTGAGATTCTTGACCTTGTTTTCCTCCATATAAATTATTTTTATTATTTTTCTAGTTCTATAATCTTTTGGTAGACATAGAATAAGTAAATTAATTTAGGTAGTATAGCTATTTTTATTATGCTGGCTTATCCTACCCATAAGCAATTAATAATTTAAAAATTATTTAGGTCTATATTTCTGCAAACAGTTTGTAATTATATTTATGTAGTTCTGATATATTTTGGAAGGGAGATTCCCAAGTAACTCGTATATTCTATAGTAATTTAAAATGGAATTTCTCTATCTCTTCTAACTTGACTTTATTGGTATTAAATAGAAATGCTAACGTTTTTTTCGATTTATTTGTATCCTGCGAGTTTGCTAACGTTATTATTTCAATTAATTTTTGTTGACTTTTTTAGGTTAAGTATGCACCATCATATCCTCTGGAAAAAGTGATAGTTTGGCTAAAAGATCCTCATTTGCAAAGATAACAAAAAGGAAAACAAAAAATGTTGGAAAGAACGTGGAAAAGTGGGCATGTTGATGTACTTTGGTGGAGCTGTGAATGGCTAAAACCATTCTGGAAAGAAATTTGAGATTATTCACAAGTAAGTTATTAAAATACATTCTCTTTGACCCAGCTATATCCTTGTTAATATTTTCTTTTTTCTTAAAAGGGATGAAAGAAATTAGAAAATATCTTTTATGCACAAAAATATTTGTAGCAGCTTTTTGTGGTAGCAAAAACCTAAACTAAAGGGATGCCCATCAATTAAGGAAGGACTGAATAAGTTATGGTGTATGAATATGATGAAGTCTTACTGTATGAAATGCAGAGATAGATAATTTCCAAAAGGTATAAAAGACTTATGTGAATGATACAGAGTAAAGCAAATAGAAACAGAAGAATAATGTATCCTCTTTCAAGTATTAAAATGAACAATTTTAAATATGTTTATAAACTGATGAAGAAAAAAATTGAGCAAAACCAGTAGAAAAAATTATGTGATAAAAGCATTGTAAAAACAAAAACTTTGAAATCAGGAAGACCTTTTCTATAAAAAGTAGTTATAAATTTTGCGGGGAATATGAAGGCTTTCTTTTATTATTGATCTCCTTGGGATTATATGCTAAGCTAACAGTGGAATCTTTATATCTAAGAGCATGGTTATTTTATTTGCTTTATTAACACGGTTCTAAATTGATTTCCAGAATGGTTGGGCCAATTCAGTTTCTGAATGGAGTATTTTAGTACTCCCTATTTTTTAAAATGAATTTCATATCTTTCATCTATCAAGTATTTATATTTTCTCTCTGCCTCTACCTCCCCCTGCCGATCATAAAAAAAATGTTAAAAAATCTTGGTTAGGGCCTTGCCCTGGTCAGTAAAGTAAACTCAGGAAAAGAAAAGTATTTTATTAGCATGCAAAGTCAGCAAGGAGTAGGGTGTGAGGGAAGGATTTTAAACCTAGCCCTATGGGTGGGGGCGGGGTTTGGTGGGTGTGTGGGATGGTTATAGACAGGAGTAAACAACTTCCATGAAAGGACAAAAGTATATAGTACAAACATATACAAAGTACACACTAAATAAGGAGATGGGATTTGTGCAGCCTCAGCTCCTCCTCCCATGTATTTTGGGATCTCCATATTTTGCAAGCTGGCTATACCCAAAGTTTAGGCTTTAAACATGGGGTCACTCAGGTTGATTTTGCATAAGCACACCCCTATATTTAAAGAAAAATTTTGCATGTGATTGATTCTTGGGCAATTTACAAAATGCACTGCCACCATTTTTAATGAAACTGGGATTTAGATAGGTTTGGAAAATTGAGGAGTTATTTTCATGAATGGTTTAGGTAGAGATTTCAGAGAAACAACTAGAAGAATTCACCATCTTTGTTAATGAAATAAGTCTACAATTGCAGTAGCAGCTTGGAAGAGTTGGGTGATGAATGACTAAAGTGAAGTTTCTTATTATCTGAGAATACTAGTTATGGTATATTTCGTTAAGTAAGGGAATGTAATTTCCCTTCTCCAATTTCTGTTGCTACAGTCACACAAGAAGAGGTTGTAATGTATTAACTTGGGTAGCACCCTGTGATCCCTTAATGAGCTATAAACATATACAAGAAGCAAACAATGGGGTTAGTTGAACAAACAAATTAGCCTAGGAATTTTAAATATCTAAATGCTGGATGAATTTCAGAAGTAGGAGAGTGAGAGAAATTAAAGCTTCCAGGGGTGTGGCTAATACTTGCCAAGCTGCTTGTTTCCTTCTTGACTCCATTTAGACCTCCAAAGGGGATCACAGGATATTGCACCTTGTTAAGACATTAAAATCTCTCTCTTTTTAAAAAACTACATTTTATTACTGCATCAACTGAGGTTAGTGGTGTGGGTAATCATATGGTTCCTCCCTTGAATTTCTAATACAACCTGATATTTATATAGGATGGAACTTTAGCAGTTGATTGAAGAGGTAGACCATACTTTAAGCATAAGAGGTATTTTTGAAAAATTATGTCTAACATAGATAAAATATTTCTGTATCAAATAATATTTTCCCATAACCTTCCATTATCCTATTAGAGATGCATTCCCACAGGGAAAACTATATCTGTAGCACATAAAACCATATCCAAAATTCTGATATTCACTCCACAAACTATTCTCCCTTTGACAGTATGAGTTCTTTATATACTATATTTAATTCTCCCACACAACAACTGTAAGAAGTTAAAAGATAAATTCTTAAGACCTATTTAAAAGTGAGCATAACTTAAAATACTGCAGTTATTTTCCATTTTATTGGGTAGTGTCATTGACTCAATAATAACAAAAATAGTTAAAATGTGAAGAATATTAAATAAGGCTAGCTAGCATTATCTTACTCTATCTAGCCCATTGTTATAGTTTATTGGGACTTTTTGTAATAGCTAACATTTACATAACAATTTAAGGTATGCTTTTCAAATATTATCTCATTTAATTTTCACAATGATCTTTTGAGGTAGGTGCTACTGTTATCATCAGATGAGGAAACTGAGATTTCAGGTGAGAGATTATGTAGTAAGTGACTTTCCCAGGGTCACACAGTGAATAAATGTTTGGGGTAAGATTTGAACACAGGTCTTCCTGACTCCAAGTACAGCACTCTATCAGTATACCACCCAGCTAGAATAATAGAAGGATAGCAACTTGTCTTAGGACTGTTGTTCTTCTTTGTTCTTGACAAGGACCAATGACAACAGGAGGGTGATGTCTTGACTTGTGTCTCTACTCCAGAGTCTTTCTATCTAAATTCCATGGAAAAAAGGTGAGAATGAACTGCTAACAATAACAATAATAACAATGAATGATTTTAATATGGCACTTCACACAATTCATCTGATCCTTATAGCAACTATGTGGGACAGATCATGTGAGCAGTATCTCCATTTTACAGATGAGGAAACTAGGTCTCAGGGAGGTTAAGGGATTGGCCAAAGGCCACACAGATAGATCCAGGACCAGAAACCTGGTTCTTCTGACTACAAGTCTATTGATCCTGTTATATCTAAGTACCTATTCATTATGGACCTTAAACTTTAAAGAAATCGTAATAGCTACTTATAGAATCAGAAGAATTAGAGCTGGGGAGGGGATTTGGAACTATCTACCAAGGGTTCCTAACCAGTTTTGTGTCATGGACTTCTTTGAGAGTTTGATGAACCCTATGGACTCCTTCTCAGAATAAAGTTTTTAAATGCACTGAATGAAACATATAGGATCACCAACAAAACCAACTATGTTAAATGTCGTTATGAAAATCTATTAAACAACAGTGATGACAACAACCAAGTTCAGGAATCCCAACTTAAATATCTCAATAATCCAACTTTCTTATTTTACAGATGAAGAAACTGAGACCTAGACAGTGTAAGTGACTGCCCAAGTTCACACAGCCAAACAGTAATACAGTCAGAATTTGAACCCAGAACTTTTTACTGTAGAACTAATGCTCTCTTCATCCTACCATGCTATTCCTCAGGAGTATTCAGAGATGGAAATGCCTAGTGGGGAATGAATTTTTCCATACCAAACTCCTAGGAAGTGAGGCATTGCTTTTGAGACCAATCAGAAATGAAAGAAACTTGCTTGCATGCCTGTGACACAAAGCACAACCTGTACTTTGAATAATTAGGCAAATTAGAAACTCTGCTAAGTGAGCGTGTCCTCTGTGAAGCTGGCCTGTATTTTAATTATTTAATCAAGGGAGGGTCTGAGGATGGTTAAATTTAGTTACATTGCTCCCACTTCCCTCCACCTCTTGCAGAATGATCTTTTCCTAAAGAAGACGAAGATAAAGCTTCTTCTATCTCTAAAGAAGAAGAATCAACAGATGTCACAGATATTTTTAAACCAATTACTGAGGCATTCCAGCAGCAGCCGGCACATAAAATATAGATGTTGTTTCCTGGACCAAACTTGATTTATTTCTGTGATCCTCCCTTTATCACTTCTTGAGCTACATTTCAAAGTATCCTGAACAAACCAACCGGCAATTGGTGCTTTCCAAGTTGTTAGAAGCTCTGTAGAAAATTTACAAGACTGATCCTATCTTCCATGCCTCAGAAAAATGCCTTCAAAAAATTGTTTTTATACCAAGGGTTCAAACGATCAGCCCTCTGACTGATACATGAGTTCTTAAGCCCCTGAACCATACATATCAAATTTATGGTGCTACCCAACCTCGAGCAAAATACTTCACCTGTCTGAGCCCATGTATTTTCATCTGTAAAATGAGGAAGTTGGCTCATCAAACAATTAGTCAATAAGAAGCATTTATCATGAACTTACAACATGCAAAACACTGTGCTAAGTGCTGGGGATACAAAGACAAAATGAAATATCCCCTGCTATTTATTCTGATGAGGAAAGGGAGAAACAACACTTATACACATGAGTATTTATTATTGTTGTTCGGTTGTTTCAGTCATGTCCAACACTTCGTGACCCCATTTGGGATTTGCTTGGTAAAGATACTGGACTGGTTTGCCATTTTCTTCTCCAGCTCATTTTATAGATGAGGAAACTGAGGCAAACCGGATAAAGTGAATTGCCCAAAATCACACAGCTAGTAAATATCTGAGGCCAGATTTGAACTCAAGAAGATCAGTCTTCCTGATTCCAAGCCCAGTGCCCTAACCACTGCACCACCTAGCTGTTCTGAATATTGAGCATATACACGTATAAAGGGGATTCAATGTATGTGCGGACCCCAGCATCTTGCTCACCTGATACAAACTCTCCTCATGGAGGATGCTGGGGAGCTTGCTTCTGGGATGTTAGAAACATACTTACATTGTCTAGGAATAAACAAGACTCATTGGGAAGCCAGGAATGTTTTAATTATGATTTACATTTATTCCCCCTGAATAAATGGGTACCTCCCCTGAACAGAGTACAGGAGAAAGTACAAAGGACTCAGATGGACGCCAGTCCTTTTATAGACCCTCACCTTGAATCTCCCACCAGGCTCTTCGTTGGCCAGATACAACCCCCTGACTGCCTACGTCATGCCCTCCTCAAATGGCTGGTTTAGTCATGCGTACAAGCATCTGACCTTTCACCCGACTGACCTGAGGCTTGGTTTCTGCTAAAGCTGGGGTGGGGGAGGGGGAAGACACCTTCAACTTTGTGGAAACAAAATCCTTCTTGCCATCTCTTACCCGGAGAGTTGTGATGTAAGACAAGTGCCTAGGAGAGTCTGCAGAGCGTGTATAGACAGACATTTATAATTGGTTCTGGTCGGCTAACCATGGGGGGAAGGATTCATAAAGGTGTGTCACCCTCAGCTACCACCTCTTTGCCTCAGTTCTTCTTGGGGGAGCTCAGTGACTCTTTTGCTCATGGGTTCAGGTGAGAGATTATGTGGTCAGGCGAAAGGCATTAGAGCCGGCCCCTAGAAAGAGGCCTTGCTCATTGGGCTTTTTGCTTCCTTCTAAATTCTAATTGAGAGGAGTGTAGTCTACAAAACCTGGGGAGTTTAGAAAGGTTAGATAAATGGGCTACTGAAATCTGGGAGTAAGAATCCTGGCTGGGTTTTGCAGCCAATCTAGCACTGATGCCCTCCCAAGGAAAAAAAGGAGCGAACTTTGGGAATGACTTTTGGACTTGAACTTGGTAGGATTATTGCTATGAAGGTATTGAGCTATGTTTTGAGTTCACTCCCCCAGAGACTGAGGTGGTATAGGGAGAGCAGTCTTCTGAGGTCCTGGGGGAAGAGAATTCTGTATTTTGTTCTTGCTAAATCTTTGTAGTAAATATCCCTTTGTAAAAGCTAATGGATATTAAATGGTTAAATGGAATTGGAGTGCTAGTCATCGGCTTCTAGCAATGAGTAGAATTCCATTAACCTCTGGAGCCCAGAAGGGCAGAGATAGCAGCCTGTCTCCAGGAGATGGGGCCAAAATTACTTGCTACATGTGCAAAATAAATGTGACTTTGGAAATGACCAGGGAAAATGTGGAGCCCGAACTGAGACTTGAAGGAAACCAGGGGACTTTAAGAGGTAGTGAAGAGGGAGTACATTTTAGACATTCGGAACAGCCAATACAAAGGCTCAGAGATGGGAAATGAAGCATAGTGTGTGTAAAACACTAAGTATTCCAGTTTGGCTGGAATGTAGAGTGCAGGAGCAAAATAAACCATAGGAAGACAAGAAAGGTTGGAAGGGGTAAGGAGCTTTAAATGCCAAGCACCATAGCTTCTATTTGATTCTCAAGGCAATAGGGAGCTATGGAAGTTTAATGAGTTTGATGCATACAGAACTATGCTTTAGGCAAATAACTTTGGTAGCTGTGTGGAGGGGAGAGTTCTGAAGTAGAAAGACAAAATAGGAAGCTCTTAAGGTAGTTCAGGAGAGAGGTGATGAGGGTTTGAATTACAGTGGTGATTGTGAATGTATGGGTAGAATGTAAGAGGTCATCAATAACCATTTATTGTGTTTATAGAGCTTTGTGCTAGGTGCTGGGAGAGAAATAAAATTGAGATAAAATGTATTCCCTGGCCTCCAGGTCTTTAAAATCTTTATAGGAGGACTGGATGATAGGGCACTGGATAGTCTCTAGCGTCATTTCCAGCTTATGATTCTGCTTTAGCTTATTACATTTTAACCCATGCTATGAAAGCAGACCCAGGATATCACTCCCACTTATTCTTTCTTTGAAACTGGAGTTTCAAATAGAATATGAATACATAAAAGAGAGGTAAGACAACATACGGTGTGAGTTCAGAGGAGAGAGATGAAATCCAGATGGGATCATTAGGAATGGATTGATTGGGGAAGATTTGGAGCTTGGCATTTTGAGGATGGGTAGGATTTTAAGAAGTAAAGAGAGAAGGGAAAGTCTTTCAGGAGCAGGGTAAGGGTGAGAATGATTGGAGATTACAATACTTATAAAAGCACACATTTGTATAGCATTTCTCAATGGAGAAAACAGGAAGTCAGGTTGTGACTTGAACATGAGCACAGAGCCATAGAACTTTTTTGAGTTTTGTAAGACTCAAAACTAAGTCTCCTGACTCCAAGTTCAGTAATATTTCCATGACATCAGGTTCTCTCTTATAGAATCAGAATTGATCTTAGGAATTATCTAGTTCTTCCTTATTTTCAAGATGAGGAAACTGAGTCCTAGAAAATGGAAGTATGCTAGAGTCAGGATGTATCAGCAAATGCTGCAAATCAGGGCTTGATTTATCGGCTTTTTTGATTGTCTAGACTTAAGAAAGTGAAAAAGAAAATGTTAATGAAGCCAGTTAGCCTTAAAAGTGTGCTAACATTTTCAGGGACCCAGTTCCTAAACATTTGTTAGCATAACCTAGGAAGCACCCAAAGTCATTCAGGAAAATATTGGTACTTCTCTTGTACTTCTCTCTCTACAATATTGGAGGGTGTATTTGGGGAATAAATTGTTCCAGGTCATGCTTTTTGCATGCCTCACCATCTGTCACTTTGACATTGAAAGAAATTATTTTTCTATTATATTAATAATTCATTATTAAACTAGGATTGAGGTTTTTCTTTTCTGTTCCCTGGATCAGTCCCTGTAGGTCATTCAGCCAGTCTCTGAAGGACAAGGCTGATAGGTGAGATTGTTTAAATGCTCTGGATACATGCTCTTCCATCTAGAAGGCCTTACTTCTAGAAGACCCAACTAGAAGGCCTTACTTCTAGAAGACCCAACTAGAAGGCCTTACTTCTGTTTAAAGTGGTCTTCAGAATCTAATCTTGGTGCATTCCAGCCCTAACGTGTTAAGCCAATGCCCTTGCACCCCTCCATTGCAGTCTAGAGGAATTCAGCTCATAAGGAGAAAATCAACCAGAGTGATCTGGGTAGAGATGGATTCTTTTGTCCAGATGGCTGAGGCAGCTGAATCTCATGATCAAGTTACCTTCTCAGCAGGAGGAGCTGAAGACTTTTAGACCACTTTCTCATTGATGTGTCCACTCCCTCATTAATTTATTCACCAATCAGGCTTGATTTTCACCTGTCAGGGGCATCTCATTTTCCAAAAGTATTTAAGGCTTCAGTGGTATCCATGGTTTTGTCTTTGGTTACCCAAACACTGACTCAATTTATTGACTATCACCTAGCCTAACAAATAAATTCATTAGTAATTACCCAGAAACTCTGTCTCTTGGGCTTTTTGTTCATCTCAGCATCTTTTGTTGTCTATTCATATGTCAAGGTGATTTTTTAAAGCAGCTCTGACCATGTCACACCTCTCTCCTTCCTTTCCCCAATGAACTTCAATGGCTCCCTATTCCCTCCAAGACCACATATAAACTCTTCTCTGACATTTAAATCTCTATTCAACATGGTTCTTTCCTCCCTTTTTAGTATCATTAAAATTGCTATCTTTTGCTTTTTATATAGCCAGAATTTTTGTTTCCTTCTTTCTTCCTCTTCCAAAGATCCATCTCATTTAACAAATGCTATTTCAAAGGAAAAAAAAGAAAAAAAAGAGGAAGAAGAATAAAAAAGAAAAAAAACATATGCAATGTACCACACTCTATTACCTCTCACTTCTATAAAAGAGGAAAGTCAGGGTGTCTTCTTATATCTCTTCTTTGGGGCCATGCTTTTTCTTTGTAACATTATAATATTCACTTTTGATTATTTTATGGTTGTTCTTTCCATTTACCTTGTTGTAGCCGTTGTGCCTGTTGTTTTCTTGCTGCTGCTTACTTCATTCTGTATCAGTTCATGCAGGCTCTTCCATGCTTCTCTGTATTTATTATCCTTTTCATTTTTTACAGCACAACATAATTTGTTTAGCCACTCCTCGATCAATGGGTATCCACTTTGTTTCCAGTTTTTTTGCTACCACAAAAAGTCTTTCTAAAAATGTATTGGTTAATATGGAGTCTTTCTTTATTTCAATGACCTCTCTAGGGTACTATGGTGCCTATCTTTCCAAAATGTCTCTGACATTGACTATTGCCGTCTTTTATTATCTTTGCTAATTTGCTGGGTCTGAGGTACAACCCAAATTTTGTTTTCCCTTTTTAGCTTTCACACACTTTACTCCCCTCTATATACTCTATGATCCAGCTAACCAAGTCTACTTGCTGTTCCACAAACACAGCACTCCGATCTTCTCTCTTCAAGTCATTGCACTAGCTGTCATCCATACTTGGAATGATGTGTCCTTCACCTCGACATCTTGGCTTCCTCTAAGACTCATCTCAAGTTTTACTTTCTGCAGGAGACTATTCCAGTCCCCAAGATGGCTAATGCCTTCTCCTCTAAGATTGCTTCTCATCTAATCTGTACATATCTTTTAATGTAACTTAGTTTTTTGCATGTCTTTACTAGAATGTGAGCCTCTTGAGGGCAGAACCTGTGTTTTTGCCTTTCTTTGTATTCCCAGATCTTAGAACAGTGTCTGGCACACAGTAGACATTAAATAAATGTTTGCTAATTGAGTGATCCAATCAAATTCATTTTCCTTGTACACTTCATTTCCTTAGCCTAGTTTGTTCAATCTTGAAATTGCAACTGAATTTTCTTATGATCCTCTACTTACTTCTTTTATTTTTAAAAATTATATTTCCAACTATGGTTTAATGTAGGCATGAAAAGCAGTTTAGAATAATAGAGAGCTGGCCTTGAGGCCAGGAAGACTTTGATACATAGTCATTGTGTAACTATGGGCAACTTATTTAACCTCACACTCTACTCTCTGTGAATGAGTTCAAACTCAAACAGAAATGGGGGCCACTAATCTGTACATAAGGATTCCCATAGTTCATATATTGACTTCATTTTAAAATGTAATAGTATTTCTACATTGTATGTTTATGTATTTTGTTAAATATTGCTCAATTACATTTTAAACTGGTTCAGGGTAACTCGGTAGTATTGTAGGCTACCTGCGGCCCATGATTGACACTTTTACTCTAGTTAACCCTTTAAGACTGTAAGTTTCAGGGAAGATACTTATTGGCAGAGGGAACTTCCTCACTTGGGGATTCCCTCTACCAATGAAATAACAACCCTAGTCTCTTTCCTACATGCCTTATTCTAAGTTGATGAATAATTCCATCCTGAGGGTATTGGTCAGTCTTGCTTATGGTGCACAAAAATAAGGATTTTCAGAAAAGAACAAGGAGGTTCTTGATGACTGCTATAGATCACACATTTCTCTGTTCTTGATGCCTAAGGAGATGACCATGATAGTAAAGGGGGAAAGAGAGAAAAGGAACATCCTTCCCAATGGCTGGGCCACTCAGCTTAGGGGAGTTAAGACCACTCAGAACTACATTTTTGATTGTCATAGAGCCTTCTGACATCCAGTCTACAAAATCCCTGACCAGTGGCCATCCATTCTCTTCCTGAAGATCTCCAGTGGCAGCTGACTTCAACTTCCTCCCAGTTTGAGGTAGTCCATTCAACTTTTGGACAGCTCTAATTCTCTTCCTTATTTAGAATTGAAATCTACTTCCTCTTAACTTCTATGCTTTGGTCCTAGTTCTGCCCTAAGACCACACAGAATGCACCTTTCCCTGTACCAGTTCTTCAAATACTTCAATATAGTGGTCATGTCTCCCTTATGCCTTCTTTGCTCAAGACTAGATTCCCAATTCCTTCAGCTGATCCTTTCAGGGAATAGTCTAGTGTTCTTATGATCCTAATTGTTCTCTGGATGCACTCCAGCTGTTGATATCCTTTCTAAAATGTGGTACCTGAAATGTGATTGCCAGAACTGAATATGACACTCTAGCAGTAGTCTGGCCAACCGACCAATGAGTCAATCAACTAGCAGTTACTAAGTTGCTACTATGTGCTAGGCACATAGGAGATACACTATGTATACTGGAGATACAAAGAAAGTCAAAAAACCAATTCCTGATCTCATGGAACTCACACTATAGTAGAGGAGATGACATGTAAATCACTATGTACAAACAAGATAGAGACAGAATAACTTGGGGCGGGTAGTCTCACAGGTAAGGCATTAAGATAAAGGATTGAGAAAGACATCTTGCAGAAGGTGAGGCTTTCCAGATTCAAAGGGATTGTCATCTCCCTTTTTTCTTGACACCTTGCCTTAATTATCACAGGAAGGATGTGGCCCCAGAAGTGGCCTGGGCAGGGAAGGGGAATCCAAACTTCCTATGAATACTATGAATTCATTCCTATGAATCCAAACTTTCAATGAGGCTGGTCTTGATGATATGCTTGGGAGCCCCAGTACTCTGTTCTATGTGGCAGGTCCCCCTTACAGCTAGCCAATGGTTCTGTGTTACTGCTTTCCATTACTCAGAATATGTTTCTTCTTTAAAGAGCTTTACAATGCTATTTCAGATGATTCTCAAGGGTAGTTTCTTGAAACCTCTTCTAGCCACTTATGTTTTCTAAATAGAAAGGCAAAAAGACAGTGCAGAAATAGAGACTCTTTGGAGCCTGTAAAACTCAGTTAAGTGTCATCTACTGTGTCAAAGGAGTGGAATACTTTTCCTTAGACTTTTTCTCCCAGAAAGTCAGTTTATACATTTCATAAGGCAATTCATGGCCACATGAATGGGCTTGAGTTTCTTCTGCCTGGGAAGAGGAAATCCTTTTGTAATAGGCAAGATCTTGTTGGGACCAGATTGATATCTCATGACCCAAAATGAAATGAAATAAGATGGATAGATTATCCAACAATTGACAAAAATGGAAATTAGGGGGCACAGTGGCCAGAAGTCAAAGAGGATCTAAGTTCAAATCCAGTTTAAGATACTTACTAGCTGTGTGACTCTGGGCAAACCACATTATGTCAATTTGTCTCAGTTTCCTCAACTACCAAATGGGGACCATAATAGCACCTATTTTCCATAGTTGTTTATCGTCAGGATCAAATGAAATATTTTGAAGCACTTAGCACAGTGTCTGGCACATAGTAGGTGCTTGGTAAATACTTCTTTTCTAACTTCATAGCCCAAAAAGGTACTAAACAAGGATACAACACTCCATCTTAGGTAGATAGCAAACCCCATCCTTGGCAGCTATGTGGCACAGTGGATAGAATGCTGGGCATGGAATCAGGAAGGCATATCTTCGAGTTCAAATCTGGCCTCTGATACTTACAAGCTGTGTGACCTTGGGTAAGTCACTTTACTCTGTTTGCCTCAGTTTCCTCATCTGTAAAATGTGCTGGAGAAGGAAATGGCAAACCACTCTGGTATCTTTGCCAAAAGAAACCCCAAATGGGGTCATGAATAATTGGACATGACTGAGAATGACCAAGGAATAACGAACTCTTTCCTCTCTCCTCTTACTGAATAGCTGGGAAAATGAGCAGTGTGGAAGGAATACTAGACTAAGAATAAAAAAACAAACAAACCCTGGATTCTAGCCCTGGCTCTATTACTAATTATAGCTGTATGACCTTGGACAAGTCGCTTACCCTCTATGGGCTTCAGTATTTTCCTTTGTAAAAGAAATTAGACTGAAATACATTTTCCATTTTCTTCCAAGTATGATTGGCTATACCCCTCAGGAGGCCAGGTATATGATGAATAGTAGGAATTATGGGTCAGACAGGTATAACGTCCCGCACATGTGATTCCTGCTGCCTGGGAGTCTAATGTGGTAGACCTCTTGAGGTAGGAAGTTCTGAAAGGCAGTGGGTTAAGCTAAGTATCTGTGCTAAGTTCAGCATTAATGTGGAGAATCAGGGTGAATAAGGAGGGACAAACTGGCCCAAGTTTGATACGGAGCAGGTTCCCACGTTGAGCAGAGTGGGACCGATCTATGAATAGCTTTGTACTTCCGACCTGGGTGACATAGGGGAATCTAGTCACAGAAAACAAAAGACAGCTCACGTCTGCATGATGCTTTGTAATCACATTCATGTATCATCTCATTTGAGCTGCAGAATTTCCTTGCGAGGTAGAGAGTAAAAATGGAATCGGCCACATTTTGTACATGAGGAGCTTGGGGCCCAGAGGCATTAAATAATTCGCTCAAGTTTACTTGTTTAGTCAGTTTGGGGGCTGGGATTCAAACTGAAGTCTGATTTCAAGGCAAGTACTCTTCCTAATATTCTAAATTATATTCAAATAAACCACCATTCTCAAAGCTTAAAATGTTTGTAAAAATATTCCAATCGTCACATGCCTCTTCATCTTGTCCAAAAGAAAAGAGACCAGATCTTGGTATTCAGTGTGACGCAATGAGAAGACTTTTTATCTATAAGGATAGTCCTGGCCCTGCTGATTACTAGTCGTATGACCTCAGGCAAGTCACTTAACCTCTTTGAGGCTCAATTTCCACATCTGTAAAATAGTGATAATGATGTTGGTGCCATAGAGTTCTTCATAGAGTTGTTGTGAAAGAAGCGCTTTGCAAACCCAAAACCGTGCTATAAACATGAATTGTTACTCTTTTCCCACTCCTCTCTCATCTGGGAGTAATTGATTTCCTTCTTTTGCACATTTTCACAGAGTGGAAAGAGGACCCCTTGTTGAACATGTTGTAAATGAATAATGTTATAAATAAAAGGGGTTTTTTTTGAGTGTAGTTGAGAAATACGGTCTTCGAGGCCCTTTCCAATCCTGACATTCTGTGATTTTTATTTTGATGGAATGGACTGAGGAATGGGATAAAGGGTCCCTAGGAAACCATCATCTCTTTCTCAAATTTTCAGTAGCCATTGCCAGACCCAAAATGCAAATCTTCAAAGGATCTGGGTTCAAATTTCTTCTCTACTACTCACTACATGTGTAACCTTCAGTAAATTGCTTCCCCTCTCCAAATGCCAGAATATAACATCTCCTAGCCTCAGTTTCCTCATTTTTAAAATGGGAACAATAGTATCACCTTCCTCACAGGGTCATGAAAATCAAATGAGGTAAGATTTATAAAATGCTTTGCAAGCCTTAAGGTCTTATGGAAATGCTAATAGATGTAGGTTGGTGTATATACATATATATATATATATATACATACATATATATATACACACACATATATGTATATACACACACACAAAATTTGGCTAGGAATATATACATATATATCTGTATACAAATATATATAAATCAAATCTGTAAATCAAATATAAGGTTACCTTGGAGGGGAAGGCACTAGCTTTTGGGTAGGGACATGAACAGTCTTATGGAGAATAAAGCAAAATGACAGACATTTCAAAATATTAAAGAAATAAATCCTGATGTCCCAGGGGAAAAAAAAAACTATGCAAATCACCAACCCCATGTGCATCTTATCTAATCCCGATATGTATTAGCTATCTTGTAAACCCAACTGTTCTTGGGCCCTTCCTTACCTGGCAGTTCCACTTTGGCCTCTTGGTGAAGGACTTGGGGATACCTTCACCCACTGGCTTTCCATCCTAGCCTTCCTCTGAAGACATTACATTTTTTTTCTGTTTCTCTCTTCTCTGTGAATGACCAGGTTTAGATACTGAATATGAATCATACTCCATGGACTCTAAGAGCAAAGCTGCTAAATTGGCCAGCAGGGACAGGGATGAGATAACTCTGGTGGGAGTGAAGTCGGTGTGGAGCCATTAATGAGGCCTGACTGTTGAGTCAAGATCCTGACTTAGTTGTACAGCACATAGACTGGTTCAGCTGGTAGTTTCCAAAGAGGAGTTCTAGCTATCCTTTGAGCAATGGTAACACCATTACAGTAACTACAATTGCTATAAAGTGATGAAGAAAGAAATGAGCAGAACTAGGGTAACAATTTATACAAACACAACAGAATAAAGACAACAACTCTAAAAGCTATACAAATTATGATTAGTACAATTACCATTCAATATTCCAGAGGATCAATTAGGAAAGATGCTTTCCATTACAGAGAGGTGATGGATTTATAGTACAGAACGAGACTTTTTTTTTTTACAAACATCCACTGAGGGAATGTATTTTGCTTGACTATGCATATTTGTTATAAGAAATTTGTTTTTCTTTTCTTTATTTTTTCAATTGGGGGTGAGGTTGGGAGAGAGAGAAAATAGATTTCTGTTAATTATATATATATATACATATACATATACATGTATATTTTTAAATAAAAAGCTGGCATGCTACAGGTGTGAAATGTTGCATGAACTTTCAGAGGAAATTACTCCATTAATTTTATTTACCTATTTTACTTTATTACAAGAGACTTCTCATGAAGGAGTGTAATCTTTAAATGTTCATAATGTAAAAACAAAACACATCAAACAATTAATGGATTTAGAAATAATACATGCATGAACCATTCTACTCAAAGAGGTACTATTTATTTGGATGAAGAATTTTTGGTATATTTGGTTTAAAAAAAGTCACATCATTCCAAAATTTAATTTCATGTATAATAGGGGCTAGGAATGGTGTGGGAATATTAAATTATTGTAATTCATATAATTAACTTATATAAATTGAATATTTCTGGGGATAGCTTTAATTATTAGAAAATTTTTCCTTAGACCATGTCTTTTTTTTGGCAGGGCAATTGGGATTAAGTGACTTGGCCAAGGTCACACAGCTAGTACATGTCAAGTGTCTGAGGCCAAATTTGAACTCAGGTCCTCCTGACTCCAGGGCCAGTGCTCTACTCACTGCACCATCTAGCTGCCCCTTAGACCATGTCTTGATGTATTTCCCAGGGCCAGTGCTCTACTCACTGCACCATCTAGCTGCCCCTTAGACCATGTCTTGATGTATTTCCCATGATCTTCCTCTCACTCTGCCTTCTGGGGACAGGTAGAACTCCATACTTGAAGACAACAGTCATTTCTTCTTGAAGTTTTCTCTAGATTAAACAACCTCAGGTCCTCCTACAATTCCCATATGCTATTATCTGGAATCTCTTCAACATTAACGTACCTAGTCTCAGATGATAAAAAAGACTGTGTTTGAATAATACCCCAAACAATCAATAGATTAGTAAAAAAAATATTATCTAGTTTTTGCTTCTGTACAAGGTCATGCCACTAGTTCAATGGATTATTCACTCCCCTCCCCAATTTAATTCTTCATTTAGCTATCTTATAGACACTGCTATAGCCCTCATATATTCTAGGAGTCAATGTTGCATCGTTTACTTTTCACAGTAAATGAATCGTTAACCTGAGCTCTGCAACTTGTCTTCATTCTGTTTCCTACTTAAACAATTCATTAAAGCTCAGCATCTGTGCCAAGATGACTTGACTCTCTCCTCCTCCTCTCCTTCATTAAAATACGGTAATTATACCAATACTATTCCTCTGCCCAGAGCTCATTCTAAAATTGTTCTCCAAATGCTACTGCTGCTGTTGATTGACATCCAGAGAAAACAGACCCTCTATGCAAGTTATTCTGCTTATAGAGACCCATCAAGGTTTTCCTAGGAGGGTAGGCTATAGAGAATACTACCAGCATTTTAAAAAATGAGAGGAAGTGAGAAAAGGAATGGAGAATAAGTGAATATCAGATCTAGAAGGGACCTTGGGAACTATTTAGTCCAACCACTGTGAGCAAGAATCATGCCACTTTAAAAAAATGTATTCATGACACTGAGCATTGTGTTTTATATTAATGGGATAGTGACTGGATCTATCATTTTATTAGAATAGGAAACTCCCAAATGAGGAAGCTCTCTACCAATACAGGTGGGCACCTTTATGTTATAGTCTTAGAGAGTTGTCTATGGTACTGTAAGGTTAAGTTATTTTTCCAGGGCCTCACAGTGAATATGTGGCAGGGACAGGGCTTGGATCCAGGTCCTCCAGGATCTGAGACAAACTCTGTACTTACTATCCCATGCAGTCTTTCTTCATATATATATATATATAACTAATATTTATACAGAACTTTGAAATCTTCAAAGTGTTTCACATACAGACTTTCACTGAAGTCTTGCACCAGTTCTGTGATTTTAGGTTCTATAGGTATCGTCACCCCCATTTTACAGAGAAGGAAACCAAGGCTTAGAGAGGTTAAGTGATTTTCCTATGGTCATATAACAGTGTTTAAAGTGGGGTATAGACCCAGGTCTTCCTTATTCCAAATGGAGTAATCTATTCTCTATACCAAGGATTCTTAACCTTTTGTGTGTATCATGGACCCCTTGGAGGTCTGGTGAAGCCTATGGATCCCTTTTCATAATGATGATACAAAAATTTTAGATACAAAAAATAAAATATGGAAGATTGCAAAGAGAATCAATTATACTGAGATAGTTAATCTGTCTATCTATCTATCTATCTATCTATCTATCTATCTATCTATCTATCTATCTTTCTATCCATCCATCCATCTGTCTATCTATCTGTCTGTCTGTCTGTCTGTCTAGTTTAGCTATTTATTTCTATCCATCTCATGAACCCCAGGTCAAGAGTCTTTGTTGTATTAAATGTTTTAAATTGAATCCCTCAATTTGCAGATGGGACACAAAACAGGGGAAGTGACTTTTATAACTTTCCAGAGGAAGAGTTTGCACTAGAACCTTAGTCTCCTGATTCCAAGTCCATTTTATTTGCTTCTATTCTATGTAATCTTTATGGTAGGTGGAAAGAAAAAAGGAAAAACAAGTCATGAATATATACCTTAAATGTATTGAGTATAAATGAATCCAAGAGAGCAAACTCTCTCTTACCTTTTCTGTAATCAGCCAATGACCTATATGCAGGAGCCTGTAGTAACTGTTGTTGGAAAAAGCCATAGGATCTTAGGGTTTAGAATTGAAGGGATCTTGGAGATAAGGAATCCAACCCCTACATTTTACAAAAAAGAGAGGACTTTGTAATCTTTCCAGAGAGGAAAAGTGGTTTGACACAAGAATTAACAAAGACAACACTGAACCCAAGTCTTTAAGGCCAGGTCACTTCCTATCTTGCCATGTAAAGGAAGTTAATGCCTTTGAATTAACATTCTTTTAAGATGGATTTTTATAGATATCTTTTGTTTTTATGTCACCTAGATTTCCCCCAGTATTTTTTCTCTCTCTCCCAAAGAACTATCCTTCACAACAAGGAAATTGTTTATAAATAAAGAAATAAAAAGGAGGAAGGAGAGGAAAAAAATTCAGTAAAGCCAATAAACACAGTTAATAAATCTGATGTTACATGCAGTGTTCCACCGTTATGGATTGTTAACCTCCGTAAAGGCCGGGGATTTCTTTGATCTCTTCTTTGGGGCTAAGCTTGCTCTTTATAATTTCTCAACATTTAGTTTTGATTGCTTTGTGTTAGTTGTCCCTTGTATTTACACTGATGTAGTCATGGCATATATTGCTTTCATGTCTTTGCTTTCTTTACTTTGCATCAGTTATGTGAGTCTTTCCATGTTCCTCTGTATTTATTGTGTTATTATTTTCTTATAATAGAAAGGGTAGCTAGGTGGTACAAAGGATAACGTTGGGCCTGAATTCAGGAAGACTCCTTTTTCTGAGTTCAAATCTGACCTCAGAGACTTATTACCTGTGTGACCCTGGGCAAGTCACTTAACCGTGTTTGCCTTGGTTCCCTCATCTGTAAAATGGGCTGGAGAAGGAAATGGCAAACCACTCCAGTATCTTTGCCAAGAAAACCCCAAAGGCAGTCATGAAGAATCTGACATGACTAAACAACAACAATTTTCTTATAGACATTAATATTTGATTACATTGATGTATCACAATTTTTTAGCCATTCCTCCAATTGATGGGCAAATATTTTATTCTCAGGGTTTTTATGTATTTATTTTTTTGTACCAGGAAAAGTGCTGCTATAAATACTTTGGTTTACAGGGAGGCTTTTTTTGTCAATGACTTCCTTGGGGTTGAAATGGTCAGATTGATTCTGTGTCTTTTTTTTAATTGGTCCTACTTTCAGTTAATCGATTTTTTGTCCTGTTACTGCCTAAGTCATGGTTCTTTGTCTCTGAACTTAGTTGAGAAACTCAGCTGTCCTGTAATGAATTAAGTTTAGAAATCCAGTTCTCCTGCTAATTACTGTTTTATTCTTGCTTCAAAGGAAACTTTATGTTCTTGAAGGATGTGGGTGGACACCAGGGATTCTGCTTTAGTGTATTTACACTATCAAGATATCCTTCAAGGATATCTGGTTTGTTATCTAAAGAAATTTTGTCCACTGTCTCTAACCTTGCAGGTGGACTCAAACAAAGAACATTTCTTAGTCACGGTAGCGAAAGAGGGAATTATGGTTAGGCCCTCATTCCCAATTCCTAACAAGTCATATTGTTCCCCATGTCTCAGCTCTGTAATCAATCATACTGATTTAACCATGATGTTGAACTCTTGTAACCCATCATAACTTGGTCCCCACCTACAAAGTCTTTTTTTTGCTCTGTGCTTCCCAAAACTATAAAGGAGAGCCATCCCCCTCATTCAGGGTCTTAGATTTGCTGAGGAAGCTGCAATCCTCTTTACCGGTAAATTCATGCTTTACTAATAAATTGAGCACACTCAGAACTTTGTGTCTCAGTCTAACTTAATTGTCACTGTTACACAGTATGTGCTTAGCAGGGGAACCTCTGGGACAAAAGGTATTAATATTTTACTTGTTTTATATATATACATACATATATATAATATATGTGTATATATATATATACATATATATATATATATATATATATATATATATATATATATATATATATATATATATATATATATATATATATATGACTCAAAATTGCTTTCCAGAATGGCTTTACCAATCCACAACTCCATCAATAATGCCTTAGTGTGCATGTTTCTCCACAACTGTTCCAACATTGACTATTCTTATCTTTGTCCATCCTTGGCATTTTGCTGGGTATGAGGTGAAACCTTAGAGTTATTTTGATTTCAATGTCTCATTATTATTATCTCTTTTTATTAGTGATTTAGTAATTCCTTCATATGACTGTTAATAGTTTGTGATTCTTCTGAGAATTGGTTGTTCATATCTATTGACCACTCTTCTAGGCCTTGGGTTAAAATTCTAATGATTGAGAGGCAAAAGTTAAAGAGTATATATATGCAAAGAAAATATATAGGCAAATTCTCATTGAGGCAGCTGTAATGAACTCTGTAACTTAACAACACAAATGCCCTTGACTCTCTTCTCTTTTGTTCTGGCCTCAGAAGGAGAGGTGTCCTTAAAGCCTCAAAGTTTGTGGCCAACCTGATCATGAAACGTGCATGGACACTAATGTTTCTTGCTAAGGCCAACCCCCATCCCCCAGTCACATCTTTGATCCTATTTTTTCTCCTTTGGAAATTTGTTCCTTTGATCATGTCCTCTCTCTTTCTAATCTTTACTTTTTGCCTTTCTTTGGTTCCTTCACTGTGGCTTACAAATCTGCCCAGATCTTCCCTCCCACGTCTTCCATTTTCACAGTCTGACTGTCATGTTTGGAAGGCACTCCCTCCTCACCTCTGCCTCTCAGATTACCTAATTTCCTTAAAGGCTCAGATCAAGTGCCACCTCCCACACGAAGCCATCCTTGATCTTCCAGCTGTTAGTGCTACCTCCTCATGTTACCTTGTATTTACTATGCACATATTTTGTGTGAATTTACATGGTTAAATGTTATTTATCCCAACAGAATGTAAAGCACTTGAAGTCAGGGTCCATTTCATTTTTATCACTGTGTCTCCAGCATCTAGCCTTGTTCTTAGAATTTTATAGGTATTAGTTGAGTGATCACTTGGACTTACCATGTTCTTAAGCAATTCTTCTTTACTTAGCTCTCCATTCTTTCACTGCCAAACTGAAAACTGTCTTTCTTGATTTTCAGATCCTTGTATTCTGGCTTCCAACACAACATACTATTCCCCTGCCTACCTTCCCATCAGCCAGCACAGTGGAAGAGACATAAAGAGCTATGCTAACCTCAGGGAAACCTAGACAATGCAACAGCTGTCCAGATTTAGCTGGGTTTGAAACTTGTGATGCAAACAATGGAATCCAACTATTCTCCTTAAACCTCAAGGTTTGTGGCCAGCCTGATCATCCAGAGTGCATGGGCCCCAATGTTTCTTTCTCCTTAATATTGTCTTCACCAGGAAGGAGGTAGCAATTATTCATGCTACCATTTACTTGCATCTCAATTGTTCTTTCTCAGTTGTCTTGGTAATAGGCTTTGCCTCTTGGAATGGCCTAGTTTTCATTTTGTGGCACTGACCATACAGAAAGTCTGCATGGTACAGTGGAACTCATTTTGGATCTGGAATCATAGGACTTGGGTTCAAATCCTATCCCTGCCACTAACTACCTCTGTGCCATTGGGTAAGCTGCTTCGCCTTTTGGGCAGTCATTCCTCATCCATAAACTATGGTTTTTGGTCCCTAATGTCTTTTCCTTCTCTAAAATCTGTTATCTTTTCTGCTTGCATTTATGAACAAAGAAGCTGGACGTGGAGCAGTAGGGAAAAGAAAGTGTTTCCTGATCTAAAGAAAAACATTGTCATTAAATAGGTTTTTCAGGATGAAATGGTGGTACTCTGCCATTTGAAGCTGGATAGCTGGATAGCTGACCTGAAGGTACAGTCATCTAATAAGGGCTAGAAGGGCATTTCTGGGGTCTTCTCTGAAATCCATTATTGTTGTGAACTCCAGCTGCTATTTCAACCACCCTATTCTTTGTCCACTGCTTCAAGCAAAGTTTTGTTGGTGAACAATTCAATGTTCAAACTTGAGCTAAGATTTACTTTTAACAAGCAACAATAACACAGTCCTAGCACTTTCCTGATTCTAGACGAGTCTTCATTTCAGGCTGATTTTTCAAGCTTGGCATTAGATTGGTGCCCTCTTCCTATTTTATTGGGAAGTGAGTAACAGCATCTTTCAGACTCTGAAGCTCCGTCATTGTCAGAGCAGCAACTTAATGGTTTATTAGGAAGAAACTGAAGTGTTGTTTGGGGAATGAGTCACTGTCCCAGAGCCCATCTTGGTTTACCCAGCCTTAGTAATCCCTCCTCTGCAGGACAGCCTCTGATTGCTTTTTTGAAAGATCCCTATATTTTTACATCAACTACCTTGTCCACTGGGTACTGTGCAGAGTCTTGCTTCTATTTCTGAGTATTGTGTCCTCTTTGGTATTTCTTTCCTTTAATTTCTGCTTGACTCTTCAGTTCCAGTATTGTCATAGCTTCCAGCCCACAGAAGGCAAATAAGGCCATCTTGTTAAATTGGGGATTTGAAGAAATGGTCAGGACTGAGACTGAAAGTAAAAAAAAAAATCTTTCCAAAGTTACTTTCAGTAAGAATTACAAACAGCAATAAAATTATCTGTAAACTGAGGGGCTTGGATTAGAGAGTCTCTCTTTTTCCTTCTGGATCTAAGATTCTGTGATTGTAAGGTCCCTAAGTGGCAATGTTCTCTAAACTGTGGTTCAGCCATAGGCACAGCTCTACATAAAATTGTGGAGGATAAGGGTTCTCCCCTCCCCTTCCCACTCTTGCTCATCCCCTCTAGCACTTGACTCTGATCCTAGGACAGTGAGAAGGAGTAGGAAATACCCTGCCATCCAAATAATATAGGCCAGGTTTGAGTCCAGATTCATGCTTGAGCATGGCAAGGTATCTAAGAGATCAAAAAATTAGACTAGAACTATTTTTGGAAGGAAAAAGTGAAAAAAAAATACTTCCTCCTGTCTCAACAGATACAGAAATATGGAGTCATAGGTTGGACAGAACATGAGGTCATCAGGTCCAATATTACACCCAAATCAGGAAGCCCCTCAACAACATCCCTGATATATACTTTCTCACACTTAAACCATTTCAAGGCCGACAAAATACTTTCCAAAGTATAGCTGTATAAGGCAGGCATTATCTTCCTTTTATAGGTCAAGAGAGTGAGCATCAAAGGAATTAAGATATACAGTAAAATTTATATCTAGGCCTCAGATTCAGACTTCATGACTTCAAGCCCCCTGCTGATTTCCTTACATAATGCTGCCTTGAAGAATTAAAATAAGGGTTCTTAATCTCTCTCTCTCTCTCTCTCTCTCTCTCTCTCTCTCTCTCTCTCTCTATATATATATATATATATATAACAGACTCCTCTGGCCATCTAGTGAAGGCATTGAACACAGAGTGGTTTTGAATTTGTAAAAAAATGCATAAGTCTACCAAGGAACCCAATTCTATTGAAATACCATCATAGACACATACATATATACATATACGTATATATGCATATATATGTATTTCTCTACATTTATATGTATATGTATGTGTGTGTGTATGTCCCCAGTCCCCAGTATGAGATTCTCTCTTTATTGGTGATCAATGACCCACACCTGTGTGAGGGGCTGGGCAGAGTCGGTGAGACCCAGAGTCTCTCTCTCTCTCTAAATATATATATATATATATATATATATATATATATATATATATATATATATATATATATGTGTGTGTGTGTGTGTGTATATATATATATGTATATATATACATATATACATATACACATATGTATATATACATATGTGTATATGTATGTATTTTAAAAAGTTCACAGGTCCCAAGTTAAAAATCCTCAACTTAGAATGATGCAGTGCTCATAATCTAACATAACAGCTTCTTCTGTTATTGGGCAGCTTGATTATAAAGAAATTCTTTCTTAATCTGAGTTGAAATTTGCCTCTCTGTAATTTAGGCCATAGTGTTAGAGCTGAAAGAGAAACTTACGGATCATCTGATCTTGCCCCCATTCCCCATTTTACAAAGCGGGAGTGGGAATCAAGAGATTTCTCAAGGGTAATGAAGGTTGTGGCAGAGTTAGGAGTTGATCCTAGGTCCTCTGGCTCCCAAACCAGTGCCCTGTCTATACTACAAGATAGCTTGGAAGATCGCTATAGTCTCTTTGAAATCACTGACTGCTCCTTCTCTTGCCCTTTAGAACTACACAGAATAAATATGATCCTTCTTCTATGTAATAGCTCTCAGATATTTGAATAATGAAGGAAACAAGCATTTAAGTGCCCACTATGTGCCAGGCACTATGGTAAGTGTTTTACAAATGTTATCTCATTTGATCCTCACAACAGCCCAGGGAGGTAGGTGCTATTATTTATCCTTATTTTACAGTTAAGGAAACTGAGGCAAAAAAGTTAAGTGACTTGCCTGGGGTTATACAGCTAATAAACATGTGAGTCTGGATTTGAATTCAGCTCTTACTGACTCCATGCCCAGAGCTCTATCCACTGTGACATCTAACTGCCTATCATTCCCCCTCCCCTTAATTCTTTTCATCTCCAAGCTAAATACTCCTAGTTCTTCCAAATGACCTTCAAATGACATACTTTTCTATCCCTTCACCATAGTATTATTTAATCCTCTCACCATCTGCCTTTTCTCCCCCTTAGGTCCTTTCTGGCTCAGAAGTTCTCTTTGGCCTTCTTCTAAGGAGTGCAAAAGCAAGGCATAGAACTCACTGCTGCACCGTCAGCAGGAATACTCTATTGCCAGGAGGCCCTCATGAAAAAAGACCTTATTTCAGACAATTCGGTGGAGTCTTGCCTGGGAGGGAGTTTTCTGAAACTTCTGATTGTAGCTAGAATAGAGAAAGAGATAGGAGGCAGCATTGGCTAGGAATTTAGGACAGGAAATGAAAGTCTTCATACTTCTGTGGTTTTGCTCCTTTTGACTTAGCTTTTAAATAAAGCATCATCCATATTATTATTATTATTATTATTATTGTTTATATTGTACTTTATATGAAACTTTATTAAAAAATATAGTAAAATGCAGTTCTTGTTATCAAAGTCATCGACATTGTCAATGCATGTGATGCATGACCTGAAACAGATATGCCTGTCATTAAAATGACACCAAAAAACGTGCATTGCCATCTTGCATTTGCCACTGCACCCAAAGACCCAAGGACCATGGAACCTTTCCATATGATTTAAAGCTGAAACCTCTTTTCTGTGTTCTCTTTCTCTTTCTTCCCCCTACTTAGAACATAAGCTCCTTGAGAGCAGGGACTTGCTTTGATATTTGTATTCTTAGCTCTTAATACAGTACTTTGCGCAAAGTACTTAATACGTTCTTTTTCATTCATTCCTTTTAATGCAAACACTTAAACTACAATAGGAAGGAAACAACCACTTATTAAGTACCTACTATGCACTGCTATCCTAGGTGCCTTACAAATATTATCTTATTTGACCCAAGAAGTAGGTACAATTATTAACCCCATTCTACAGAAGTTACATAACCTGGCCAGGGTCACATAATTGTTAAGTCTTCCTGACTCCAGGCTGAGCATTCTATTTTTTATTAATTAATTTTTAATATAGCACTCTTTCTTTTCTGCTACCTAGCTGCCTTCATTAGCTCATTTTATCCTCACAACAACACTGTGCTAATCTCCTTCCCCTGTTTTATAGATGAAAAAACTCCTTGAAGTGTAAGGGTATTAAGGGACAGGAGGTTAGAACCTCTGTCAGAGATTTATGAGAAAACATGGAAAATAATTTCCTTAAAACTAAAATACATAGATGGTTTTAATTAGTGCTATTGGAAGGAGTACATCTATGAGTTAATAAGACCATTAAGGTCTTTTGCATAGCTTTTTTTCCCTCTGTAATTCTTTGTTGATGATATGCTACAGCATAGTAATCATGTATCTGCATTGCATTTTTGTGACCTTGAAATTTTAATTCTTCTGTAATCTATAATATTCTATTTTATGGAGGTAGTGTGCTTGTAGTGGAAAGAGTCTTGGTGTTGGACCTAGAAGATCTGAGTTTAAATCCTATCTTTGACACTTAGTACATCTGTGACCTTGGGCAAGTTTCTTCAACTCTTGGGCTTCAGTTCCTTTACCTTTAAAATGAAAAGATTATCTTGTAGATGTTCTTTAAGGTTCCTTCCAGCTAGAAATCTTTATTCCTATGATAATCTGGTTATGCATGTTTTATAGTCATATAGCAGCATACCTACAAGAACATTTTATGTTTATTAATATATCTGTGCTCTAACCAATGTAAGTAGTTGCTCCTCTCCAAAGACAATTTAGTAATGATTCCTGCATCAGTAATGAGTCATTTCCTGTCTTTAAAAATAGAATAAAGTTTTAGTTGGTAAATAGTAACCTATCTATGTTTGTCCATACTGTGTAACTCTTGTTCATATCCTTACCCCAATCATCCTCTCTAATCTTTAGCATTTCCATAGCTACTGATTCTTTCTCTATTGCCTTCAAACATACCTACCTCAATTGCATCTCTTAAAAAAAAACCTTCATGATCCCCTACCATCTTCTAAAGCTATTTCCTATATTTGTATACTCTTTCATATCCAAATTACTAGACAATGCTGTCTACATTTGTGGCCTTCACCTTCTATACTTTCACCATCAGCTTATGCACATTTCGACTTCTAAGATCACTCAATCAACTTATGAGAAGACAAATCTTACCTTGCCTCTCTGCAGAGGTGAGGATCTTACAGTTGTGGTACATGGTACATATATTCAGGTATTTTTGATGTATTGATTAGTTATGCCATTTTTATCTTTTTCTTTTTTTGTATTAAAATATTATTTGTTATATGAGGTGGCTTTCTTGGAGGGGAGAATGGTTATAGGGGAAATTGTGGTGATGTTAAAAAGATAGTAATAAAAACTTAAAAAATCAATTGCAGTTTATATATAAGCAACAGGTACGGTGTATTACGGAGATACAAAAATTCTACAAAGAATTTGCTAAGATTCTACAAATTAAATGAAAAATATCCTTTGTTGACTGGTGTTCAAAAGTGGGCATGGGGAAGTTGTCAAATCATTTTTTGAAAAATATCATTTGGGAGTACTAAACACGAGAGAACAAAGGCTTATAGAAAAGAAACCTCATACATGAATACTGAATACTTTCTTTAAGAAATAAACTGAATAGATGCCGAAATCATCGAATAGCAAAGATATTGATTACATTTTCAAAGACAGCAAATGACTTATTACTGATGTGGGAATGTGGGAGTCATGACTAAGTTGTCTTTGGACAGGATCAGCACTGACTTACTAGAGCTAAAACCAAAATTAATATACAACTAGAAGACAGAATAAAATTGAATTTAAAAACTGATATACAATTTAAATAATCCCAACATGAACTATTAAAATAAGATATTGAGTTCAAAATTTGGGAAATGGATATAGGAATACATATCATCACTGACTATTAGAACTTGGGAAATTATAACAACTTAAAAAATGATCAGTAAAGAAAAGATGGGATGGTCATGTAGTAAGAGTGAGGAACAACTGCTGGATGATCCTCATGCTCCATTGGCATCCCTGAAATGTCAAGAAAAATAGAGGAGAGCCTCTATCACTTTGGACAGATACCCTTTGGTAAATTTATGGAATCAATAATCAATCAATAATCACTTATTAAATGCCTATTCTAGGCCAGTCACTATGCTAAGCTCTGGAGATGCAAAGACAAAAAACTGTATAATCCCTATGGTTGAGGAACTTACTTTCTACTAGAGGAGGCCACACACACACATATATATGTAATATATACTTAATAAACATATACAGAATACAAACATAAATACAAGATAGCAAACTATGATAACTAGACTGGTTTTCAGAATGCAGATAAAATGTTTTGCCAAAACCATATTTGAGGTCTTTTGAATAGAGTAAAAGGTGCCAGTTCTTGCATTCCCCTGGCACAGCCTTCAAGAGTCATAGTCCTCTTGTTGCCTCCATGAAGTAAGACTTATGAGATTATTGATGTTAAAAAGTTAGGTCTTTATTTCAGGGAGAAACTTGGCATCATTAAAAAACAGCTAGGAAATTTCCCAAATACAATCTAACCTGTTCTTCTTGATGTGTTTCAATCTTGGCCAAATTATCTCTTAAAAAATGTCTGTATAAGACATGTGTGTTAATACATTAGCTATTTGGGCTTTCCATCCAATCACATATCATATTCTGGATAATAAATTTATTTTTCTTCATCTGGATAGCTAAGATAAAACAAGAAAATATTTGTAAAGTGCTTAGTACAATGCCTGACACATAGTAGGCACAACATAAATGCTAGCTATGCTATATAATGGTTAACATTTTTTTAAATAAATACGGATCTCAGGATATTTTCTAGGATTTAGGCATTTTACATAATCTGTACAGTGGAGGACCTCACCATCTATCGAGAATTTCTTTTCCCTTTATTCGCTACACTGGACTTCCTTCACCACAGTAGCATGCATCTTTAGCAAGGATAGATCTCCCCTTTTTATGCTTATAAACAGGTTATTGTGAGAGGATCAAAGAAGATAATTCATATAACGCACTATATTAGTGGGAAGTATTTTTCTCATTATGTGAGGCAGTGTAGTATAGTGAATAGAGAGAATTCAGAATGACCTGGATTCAAGTCTAACTTCTGAAAGGTACTAGTCATTTGACTTTGGCCACTTAACTTATCAATATTCTAGACAGTACTCTAATATGTGATACAAGTATCAGCCTGTATTGGTAGAGGGAATTCGCTCAACCAATGAAACACAAGTTCATTCCCTGTTTCCTAGCCATTTATTCTTATTGAACTTTTTCCAAGAATGACTAGGGAACAAGGACTGGACCTACATAATGCTTTAAGGTTTGCAAGTGCTTTACAAATATTATCTTATTTGATTCTTACAACAAACCCAGGAGATAGATGCTATTATTCCCTTTTTACATTTGAGGAAATTGGGACAGACAGAATTTGCATGACTTTCCCAGGGTCACACAGCTGGTAGAATTGGAGATTGGATTTGAACTCAGGTCTTCCTTACTCTAGGTCCAGTGCTATATCTTTTGTGCCACCTACCTTCCTGTATGAAGGGGAATTGCAATTCAGGTCTTCTTATCTCTACAACTTGTTACACTGGATCTAAAGACTGACTCAAAGCCAGAAGCCTATCAGTGGCATAGCTGTTGTGGAAGGAACCGCTTGTCAGATACAGGTTGAACCACTACAAACTATTTGACATTTAAAGCCATTTATAACCCATCTCCAAAGCTCTGTCTTCAACTTAATTGTGCATTTTTCTGTTTCATACGTTGTGTGGATCAGTCAAACTGCTATTCTTGCTAATATTCCTACATGATGCTTTAGCTCCTCTCTCCATGCCTTTGTGTATACTTTCTGACATGCCTAGAATCTACTCCCTGCTTATCTACACTTCTTAAAATTTCTTGTTTCATTCAATGCTCAACACAAGCATCATTTTTACATAAAGCCTATCTTTACCCCTACACTACTTCCAGATGTTAGTGCCCCCCTGCCATCTAATTGCCTGGTATTTATTTTTAATATATTTTGTATATCTATATCTGTATTACCTCTCTTTCTGTCCCTCTATGTTGTCTCTATTAATAGGATCTAAGCTTCTTGAGGGCAAGTAGCTTAGAATCTCTTGTTTCATTTTTGTTTTTGCATCCTCAGTGCCTGGCACATAGTAGGAACTTAATAAACTCTCAATTATTGGTTAATTGGAAGATAATTTTTGAGGTTTCTTACAGATCTAAGCTTCTGTGATGCTGGTACAAAAGTATCTATATCTAGGGTCACTTGGCAACCCTTGCTTAGTTCTCTTCAAGAAGGACATCTTGGGATTTTGCTTTAGATTTTTTTTTATTATTGCGAGCCATAGCAGCTCAAGGTTCTAGAAGCAAGACAGATCCCCTAAACCTTGTGGATTTCCAGCCAATTGCCTATGTTTCATCTTCTTAAAGAGACATGACCCTCTCCTGCAGCATGCAATGTGGCCTCTTTATACTCAACACCACTATCTGCAGGCCAATGTGACATGTTGCTTGCTAGCAACTTCTACTACTGTACTCAGGAAGGCTCAGACCCTTCTTGGGTGGGTACATTATCAGAAAGTTGCATTGGAAAAGTTGGCAATATCTGGCTCATTTGGTCACATAAACATTGCAGACTTCTCACATGAGCATCTGAAAGTCCAACCTTTGAAGCTGTTTTCAGCACAAATGCGTACTTGCTAAATCTGGATTGCTGTAATTTTCCATCTGCTCACATTTATGAGCTACTAATAAGGAGAATGAAGTAGAAAAGAAGGGAGGTAGCTGGCAAACATGTGCAAAACACTGGCTTACTAGAGCTCTTTTGGAAGGAGAAAATGGAAAAATGATCATTGCTTTCCTCCTTCAACACCTCACTCCCCCCATCCCAAAATAGATCTAGTAGTATCTGATGTGGGAAGAGGCCTTATAGGTCATCTAGTCCAATTTCTCACACAGTGTGGGAATCTTTTTGGCAGCCTCTCTGACAGATGGTCATGGTAGTTTTTGCTTGAACACTATCAGTGATGGAGACCTCTCTACCTCATAACACTGCACATTTCCTCACTGGACAGCTCAAATGGTCAGAAACTCATTTTGAATCCAAATCTGTGTCCCTGTAATTTCTGTTCATTAATCTTAACTCTGGGCTCTGTTCTTCCACAAAATTAACTCCCCTTTCCACATTAAAACTAAGTAAATATTTGAAGACAGAGCCTTCTTAATGTAGAGCACATTCTACCCTCTACATTAATGCCCTCTACACCCACAAGGACAGTGCTTCACCTAGTACTGCAGGAAAGGGTGCTTGATGGACCAGTTATTTGCAGGGTTGTATCTGTACATATCATCACATGGAGTTCTAAGATTATTATATTTGTTCACAAGGTCAAGTCAACAACCTTGAGTTTGTTTATTTTTTGAGGCAATCAGGGTTAAGTGACTTGTCCAGAGTCACGCAGTTAACAAATGTCAAGTTTCTATGTCAGAATTAAACTCAGGTCCTCCTGACTCAAGGGCCTGTTCTTTTTTTTTGTTTTTTATTTTTAGTTTACAACACTTGGTTCTACATAATTTTGAGTTCCAGATTTTCTTCCCTCCTCCCCGCCTCCCTCCCCAAGACGACATGGAATCCAATATATCTTCTATGTACAACTTCGTATTGAATTTATTTACATACTAGTCAAGTTATGAAGAAGAATTATGACCAATGGAATGAATCATGAGAAAGAGGAAACAGAACCAAAAAAAAGCCCAAAACAAAAACAAAAGAGAACAAAAGGGAAAAAAGGTGAGCATAAAGTGTGCCTCAATCTGCATTCAGATTCCGTGGTTCTTTCTCTGGATGTAGATAGCATTCTCCATTGTGAGTCCTTTGGAGTTGTGTTTGCACCTTGTGTTGCTCAGAAGAGCAAAGTCTATCAGTCAGGGCCAGTTCTTTATCCACTATCCCATCTAGCTAGCCCTACCACAGTCTTGAGTTTTTGAGCATTCACTGTGTGCATGTGCATTCTATCATTCCTAGCACTCTGCCTTCTTAGATTCCTACCTGATCTAGGGGTATGCATTAATTTCTTCAAAAATAATAATTCATTAACTAGTTTAGCTCCCCCCCCACCATTTTGGTTCCCTGATTTCTGTTCTCTCTTCAGAGTTGGTTCATTAAACTTACTCATAGACGGTCACTCTAGAGAGGACTCTATTTTACAGATGGGGAAAACTGAGAACAAGGAAATTAAACTACTTGTTCAGGGAAACACAGTAAGTCTCATAACTGGAATCTGAATCCAGGTTTTTTGATTCATCCATACTTGATGTTTAGAGTAAACTGAATTTTTACAACAATGAAAATGAGGGAAACAGTGTTCTCTTTAAACTTTTAAGTGGAGGGTCATCTTCTCTGCTGGAATCTTTTCCTTCCAAAGAAATATCTTTCTTGGGAAGGCACTGTTAGCATCCCATTTTGAAAATCCAAGGGAGGGGAGTGGAGAAAAACAAACTTATATTACTTATACTTATTTATATGACTATACTCCATCTCTCTATTCCCTCCAGTGGCCAGAATGGAAGGTTCTGTAGCAAGCCAGGAGAAAAGCACACACTACAAGCTTTAAGCTTGGTAGAGTTGGAGATAGAGTAGGACATAAAATTCTGTCAATCCTTTTAATTCTCTCAATTTTACAGCTTGTGTTTGTGTAAACTTTTAAGGGAAAAAAAACTTGTTTACTATCATCCCCTGAGGCTATTCAGTCCCATACTTCCCACTTCCATCTTTAATACTGCAAATTATAAAAAATACAGGGAAAATATGTACTAGCTGTATATGGGGAGAATTTTGTAGGAAATGTTACATAATATTTTATTCTTCAGGTTATTTTTTGTGCAGAAAATTTAGGACCCCAGTTTCCTCATCTGTAAAATGAGAGAGTTGAGTTATATGATTCAAGGTTATTCATCTCTAAATCTATGATTTTTTTTGCTTCAAGGTTCTGGTCCCATTTCTGGAAGGACGTTACTTCTATTGGTCTGGATTACCATCTACTTTGCTTTCCTGTGGATCTGTGTTTCTTTATATGGCTCCAGTCTCCTGGTTCTGTTCATTCAGTCCTTTTCTGCTGCTACCCATGATCGTGGTGTGACAAAGTTAGGACCAGAGTGGGGTGAATGCAAGTTGGGAGAGGAGAACCATTACATTTTCTTACCTGAACTCCAGTCTTTTTAGAGTAGTAGGAGTGACCACAGAGAAGAGCTGGCCTAAATGCAGCTAATAATAGTAATTCTAGCTATCGTTTATCTTATCTAACACTTACTATGTGCAGGGCATTGAATTAAGTGTATTATAATTATTGTCTCATTTGATCCTCAAAACAACCCTGGGAGGCAGAGCAGGTGCTATTATTATCCCCATTTTAGATGAGGAAACTGAGGCAAACAGAGGTTAAGTGACTTTGCCAGGGTCGTACAGCTAGTAAGTCCAAGACCAGATTTGAACTCAAGTTTTCTTGATTCTAGACCTAGTGCTCTATCCACTGCTCTCCATAGTGCTAGACCTGGACAGATATAACTAAACTGGCCCATGGTTAAGAAAAAGGGGGGAAAAGATAGAGGAAGTGAAGCAATGGTATAAAGAAGACACAAAGATGAGGGTAAAACTCCCACAAAAGAGACTCAATTTCCCTCATGAACTAATACATGCCAGGTTCAACAAGAAGGTGGAGAGAACATTGTACTTGGTGGTTAGAGGACCTGGGTTTTGGTCCTAGCTCTGAGTTTTATTAGTTCTGTGACCCTGAGCAGCCCTCTTCACTTCCACCTCTCTCCTCCACCCCCTAGACCTCCAGTCTCCTGATCCATAAGACAGGGGTATTATTTGCACTATTTGTTATTCCCTATACATGACAGCTGGTTTTATGTCTTTACATCGTCTGCTTCTTCCCCAGCCCATACCTAGAACACTCTTCCTCCTCACCTCTGCCTCTTGAACCTCTAGGCTTACCTTGGACAGCTCCTACAAGACATTTCTAATTGTACCAGTTATTAATGCTTCCCCACTTCCCCTAAACTACCTTGTTAATATTTTGCACTTTCATGTGTATATGTACTTAGCATCGTGCCTACTCCATAGCAGATACTTAATAAATGTTTATTGACCAGTAACTGACTCCATGTAAAATATAAATCCACCAAGGGCAGGAAGTATTTTGATTTTGGGCTTGGATCTCCAGTGTCTAGTTCAATGCTTGGCTTATAGTAGGGACTTAACACACACTTGCTGAGTTTATTGTCTTGAATAAAATCATATTACTTAGCTCACAGGCTGGTTATGTGCTTGATAAAACTTGAAGCACTGTAGAAATGTCAATTATTCATATTGTCATTGACTCATCTAGAGTGCTATCAAGCATTGTTTGGCTTCTACATTTTTTTATAGGATGCAGCAGGAAATAATGAAAATCTTAGAACTAAAGATGATTAAATCATATACCTTGACTTGGAGTAAGATCCCCCTTGGGTTTGAGTCCCAGCTCCACCATTTCTAGCTGTGTGATGTTGGGCAAACTCCTTTATTTCTCTTAGCCTCCATTTCTCCATCTCTAAAGGAGGACAATAAAATTTACACTACCCACCTTCGAGGGATATTATAAAGAATGAACATTAGAAATCTCAAAGTATTATATACATGTGAATTTTTACCATAGAGTCCTAGGCAGAACTACTTTAGCTCCATTAGGGCCACCTATGTCTTATAAATATTTCTTATTTCTCCCCATGCATAGCACAGAGATCTGTGCATAGAAAGTGCTCAATAAATATGTGGTGATTGTTTTTTGAGTTGAGCCATAGAAATGGAAGAGATTTTTAGGAACTGCATAGACAAACTCTTGTCCAAGGCAAGTCCTTAAAAGCATTTCTTATATGAATGAATTTTAAAGATGAAGTATGGAAAGGTACGTTTTCCCAAGGCCACACAGTAATTTAGTGACCAAGGCAGGACTGGAACCCATATCTCCCAGTGCTGAGTTCAAAGTCCGTGAATGTTGCCAAAGCATTATGGGATTTATTGGTAGAAGGGGCATCAGAGGTCATCTCATCCAAAGTCCTCCTTTCATAGAAGAGGAATTACAGCCCCCAAAGGCTAAAATGTTTGAGCACAGTCGTAGCAAGCACCAGAGGTAGGATTTGAATATGGCTTCAGAGTCAGCATTCTTTCCACTGTGCCACACTGCCTTCCATCTTTGGCATACCCAATAAAACCTAATTATGAACTAGATAAGTTCACAGAATAGAAGTTTATCAGAAAATTTGAAGAGAGTTAATAGTAAGACAGCATAATATAGTACATATATTGTTGGACTTGGTGTGATGAAGCCCCAGGTTCAAACACAGCCTTGGCCTTATCATCTGTGTTACCTGGAGCAAGTAATTTAACTTCATTGAGCTTCAATTCCTCATTTGTAAAACAGGGAGAATTCTATGCTTAGCAACTAATTCACAGGGTTTCTATGAGGCTTAAATGAAATAATTTATGTCAAATACTATGTAAATATCAATCATTTTTATTTTCAAAATCAAGTCAGTGACATAGTAATCAATGAGAAGTACTGTTTTAATGGCATCCAGAGAGACAAATATTCTTAGTCAAAGCATTTGGAATCAAACTGAGATGAAGGCAGGGGAGGATGGGCAAAGGACTGCAAGACCACCAGAGCTAAGAAAAAGCTATTCTAAGCAGCAGTTCAGGAGCTGTGGGGGAAGGCAGTATTGGAGAGCACCAGGAATAAGGGATTTATGATCAGTGGAGGAAAGAAGTGGGGGATTTACTGACTGCTGGGATATTGGAGGAAGAAAGGCAGGGGTCAGTAGTGATACTCAGATTACAGGATTAGGCCACTGAGATTATCTTATTGGTGACAAGGACAGGAGATTGAAGACAGGGGAAGGCTCAGGAGGGAATCTCTAAGTTTTGTTTCCAGTGGCTTGAGTTCAAGGGAGTGGTGAGAGGCTGAGGAGGAAATGTAAGCTTGGCTCTTTAATCTTTTCAAAAGAGGGCTGAAAACACTAATCTCCACTTCAGAAAAAAAATAATGCAACCTTTAAGGGATGTGTAATTCATCTCTGCTAAGGTATTATTAAATGCCACAATTTAAGCAGCTCTGGAAGTCTTGGAGTCAGGATCCTGGTCACATGCTTAGCTGGCACACACATAACAATCCCACGTAAAGCATATCAGGGTGGGAACTCTTTTTCTGTAATCCCAGGTTTCATTCACAGACAAGGTCCCAATGTCTGTCCATCCTGAGGTCTTACTTCAGCTCTCATGTCCCTTATGTAATAGGGTGAGAATCTATATTAGCACTCAAGGGATTTAGCAGGACAAGGATTCTAGTTCTGCCTGATACAAGCTAACTAGGAAACATTAAAACAATTTATTTCAGCCTCACTCTCTCTCCACCCCTCCAACCATATTTAATCTGTTGCCAAGTCCTGTAGGTTCTACCTTCACAATGTCTCTCATATCTACCCCCTTCTTTCTTATGACATTCCCATTATACTAGTATAAGGCCTCTACCCTTCATACCTGGACTCTTGCAATAGGCTGCTCTTTGGGTTCCCTTACTTAAGTCTCTCCCACTCCTGTTGATCCTTCACTGGACTGTCAAATTCATCTTCCTAAATCTTAGCTCTGACTCAATTTAACAAATTTCAATGGATTCAGATCCTCTCCAGTATCCAATATAAATTCCTCTTTTTGGCATTCCAATACTTCATAAGCTGGCTCTTTCCAACCTTCCCAGTCTTCTTATATTTTATTGCCTGTCACATACTCTGATCCAGTGACACTGGCCACCTTCTTTTTCCTTGGACAAGACAATTCATCTCCTGAGTCAGGGCATTTTCACTGGACATCTTTCTTTATCTATGTTTTTTGTCTTTCTCACCTTTCTTTAAATCCAGCTAGAACATCACTTTCTACAAGAAGTCTTTCCCAATCTTCCTTAATGCTAGTGCCTTTCCTCTGTTGATTGTCTCCAATTTATTCCATCTACACATTGGTTATTTATAAGTGTTTGAATTTTATCTCTTTTAGTGGATTGTGAGCTCCTTGAGAGGAGGGATGATTTTTTTGTCCCCCTTTTTTTGCATGGTACTTGGCACATTTTGCTGTTGTTTTTCAGTCATGTCCAACTTTCTGTAACCCAATTTTGGAATTTCCTTGGGAAAGATACTGGAGTAGTTTGCCATTTATTCTCCAGCTCATTTCATAGCTGAAGAATAGAGCCAAATGGATTGAAGTGACTTGCCCAGGGTAACATACCTAGTAAGTGTCTGAGGCTGGATTTGAATTCATGAAGATGACTCTTTCTGATTATAAGCCCAGGGCTCTATCCACTACATGATCTAGCTTCCTGGCACATAGTAAGCACTTAAGTAATGTTTATTGATTAACTGATTCTAGTATCAATTTTAGCATTTGTAAAATAGGGCTGGTAAGCTCAAAGATTTTGTCCTGAAAGGTACCTTAGAGATTGTTTAGGTCAGGAGTGGGGAACCTGTGGCCTTGAGGCCACATGTGGCCCTCTAGGTCCTCAAGTGTGGCCCTTTGACTGAATCAAAACTTCACAGAACAAATCCTTTGTTCAAAAGGGAAGAATCTTGGTGGGGGGGCGGAGACAAAGTCAGGGTGGAGAAAGGAGATTCTCTGTCCCTGATCACAAAGGACAGGGCTTTATTAGGAATTAATCTGTGCAACTTGGAGGCTGGAAGGAAACAGCATGTGTAGAATAAGTATATAAATAACAGCATATACAATCCATGTTGCTAAGTGTTGCTTAGCAATCCAATTATGTGTGGGTGATGGCAGTGCCCAGTCCAGCCCTGGAATGTGCCCATCCTTGGTGTAATGACTTGCATATCCAACATCCAAAGCTGTGCTACTTAAAACCAATCACATAGAATGTATTAACCATAGAGGATAGGATGGCAGTGGAAAGGGGAAGCCATTTATGCCTAAAGGGCTCCCCTGCCCTAGACCTGCCTATGTAGTTATGGGAATTTGACAGCCACCCTTCCTAAATATAAGTTGTACTTCTGAAATGAGACCTCTTCTCACATGAAAAAATATATGACTGTAAAAAGATTATATAGAAGATTATCTTACAAAAGGAATAATGTTATTCAAAGTTTTCATATCACTCAAAGAAAGAGGTTTTACTCGCACTATCAACTTATTTTTTTCTTCTTAGTTTCATTGGTTTCTCTTGCTAAGAACATAAGTATAGACTTCACTCAGATTTTGTAAAAAGCTTAATTTAGGTGGAAATGAAGGGAGGTCTGTATTCAGGGCAATACATTGTTTTTGTTATTAAAAAACTATATTTCAAACTAAGAATTTGCTATAACACTGTTAACCGAGGGATCTAGATATTCTCTCTGATTCCTTCTAGCCCTAACAATTTATGTTCTATATTCTGACATGTGAAGTCCTAAAGTTCCTTTCATCTCTTAACATTATAAGATCATACTGACTTTTTGAAATGGAATTGCTGACAATCTTTAGCCCTCTACCTTCCCTCAGACCCTGAATCTGCAAACTCTGATGCAATATTGCAGGTCCTTGGTGAAAGCCATATCCTATGCAAGAACATGTAGGGGAAGGAAGAGTGAAACTCATTGAGATAATCAGAATGTGAATGCTCAGTCGAGGTGAAGGAAGAATAGCTGTTGTGGATTGACTGGAAGAATGCTGGTGCCCTTGATAATTATAGGTAAGTTCAGAAGAAAGGAGGATTTTCTAAGAAAAAGATATAATGCTTGAGAACAGGAATTATCTTGGTTTATGTATTTGAATCCCCAGGGCTTATCATATATCTTGGCAAACAATAAGTGGCTTGGTAAATGCTTTTTAAATCATCTATCCTTCTATTCATCCATTCATGCAATTATTGAATGACTATTAGGAATCTTTGAAATATCATGGAGAAGGGGACAGGTATTGTTATATTCACAGCATAGCTTCATGAAGAATAGATTATGCCCTGCTTATATTATTTCTATTTTGGATAGTACCATTAGACTGGTAGCTCAGGGAAATGTAGATATAACTTACCTAGATTTCAACAGATATTTTGACAAATTTCCTCTTGTTTTTCTCATGAGAAAAGAAGAAAAATGGAGTTATACAATAGTACAAGCAGGTTGATTCTTTTAAATTATTTTTTTATTTTAGACGAATAATAAACTTAAATGCATAAGAAAAGAAAAAGCAATATTATAAATTTAAATGTAAAATAAGAAAAGAAAAAAATACGACATGTGCACAGCAGAACCTAGGAGAGGATTCAAAATATATACAATGACTTATCATTTCAAGAAAGCCTACATATTAAATACTTTGTGATAAGTTGAAAGCTGTCTATCTTTTCTTTGTTTTCTTTTGTTCTCTGTTGTACGCTTTTTACTTTGTTCTTTTTTCCCCCTTTCTCTCCCCTATCCACCATCCCAAGGCTATGGACATATACATACATATATATATATATATATATATATATATATATATATATATATATGTGTGTGTGTGTGTGTGTGTGTGTGTACTGATATATACATACATGTATACATGTATGCATACAGGCATACACATATAAATATATACTTTCCCTAAGGGATTCTACTCCTAATCATGTTTTTATGTTTGTGCATATCTCTTTTTTCTTATTTCTCCTAACTTCTCTTCTTTACTTCTACATAATAGTTTGTCCTCCTATTACTTAAACTACTCTCACTCTAGCAATCCCTCCCTTATCCTCCCATTCCCCTAAATCTAAACACTCTTCTATACCCCCTTTTAACCTATTCCCACACCCTCTCCTCTAAAGAGCCCTCCTTTATCCTTTCCCCCATATTCTTAGTTTTCTTTTTTTTAATTTATAAGACTTTTATACTCTTCTAGATAGATATGTATTTTTCCCTCTTAAACACATCCCCAACAAAAGTAAGTTTCCCAGAACTAACAGGCCCCCTCCCCCATCTAATTCCTCTGTATTGTTTCTTGCTCTTGAACCTCACTTGTATAGCACAATTACTCTTGTAGCTGTTCTTGAAGGATTTTATTTTTTAAAGTCCTAGCATACTCTAGTCTACCCTAATCTTTTTTTATAAGCTATTTACTTACTAGTAACAATCTTATACATAGCTTTTATATTTTCCATACATAAAAGGTAAACATTTTATCCTTACTGAGTCCCTTGTAATTTGTCATTGGTATGTATCTTATATTTCTCTTGGCTCTTTTATGTCAAATCTTCTACTGACTTTAGGTTTTTTTTTAACAGGGTCCTGAAAGTCTGACATTTGATAGAATATCCATTTTTTTCCGTTCATAATTATACTTAGCTTTTCTGCCTATGGCATTTTTGGCCAGAGGCCCAGTTCTTTTGCTCTTCAATATATATTGTGTTCCAAGATCTTCCAGTGTCACCAGTGCTAGGTCTTGTGTGATTCTGATTGTGGTACCAGCATATGTAAATAGTTTTTTTCTTGTTGCTCATAATATTTTGTCCTTGATTTGGGGATTTTGTAATTTAGCTATGATATCCCTGTGAGTTTTTCTTGTAGCATCTCTTTCAGGTGGTGATTGCTGGATTTTGTTTTTGTTTTTTTGTTTTTTTTTGGCAGGGCAATTGGGGTTAAGTGACTTGCCTAAGGTCACACAGCTAGTACATGTGTCAAGTATCTAAGGCCAAATTTGAACTCAGGTCCTCCTGACTCCAGGGCCAGTACTCTACTCACTGTGCCACCTAGATGCCCCTGGTGGATTTTTTCTATTTCTGCTTTTCTCTTTTGTTCTAATGCTTCAGGATAATTTTCTTTAATTATTTCTTGTATTATTGTATCAAGATTCTTTTTTTGATCAGAACTTTCAGGTAGTCCAATTATTCTTATGTTTTCCCTTCTTGATCTATTCTCTAGATCCATTGTTTTTCTTTTGAGATGTTTCACATTGTCTTCTTTTTTTTCATTCTTTATATTTTTTTTATTTCTTCATCTCTTATAACTTCACTGGCTTCCCCTTCCCCATTCTGATTTTTAAGGAGTCATTTTCTTCCTTATGTTTCTGGATCTCCTTTTCTAATTGGCTGACTTTCTTGTCATAGTCTTGTTTTTCTTGTATTATTTTTCTTTTTCTTTTTAATTTTTCCTCCATCTCTCATTTGATTTTTAAAGTCTTTTATTTTGAGTTCTTTAATGAATTCTTTTGGGGCAGGTGACCATTTGACATTACTCTTTGGGGTAGAAGGTTTTTTTGTTTCAGTATCCTCCTCTGAAAATAAACCCCAGTCTTCCTATTCCCATAGTAGCTCTCTATGCTTGGATTCTTTCTCCTTTGCCTGCACTTTTTTTGGTAATAATTTAGTTTTTATTATCACCTCTAGTCCTGAGGTATGGTGGATGGTGCCTCTGGTCTCTGATCCTTTTCAGTTCTCCCCTTTGACCTTGAACTCAAACCAAGAACTCCAGCCTCCTGTAAGTGCCCACAGCCAGAGCATTCCTGCCCTACTGTTCCCACACTCACCTGGTGTGTGCTGGTTCCTTCTGGCCCCCACTGCTCTTCCACAGCACAGGTGGGTCTGGCATTCCTTTGCAGCAGAGGTTTCCTCAATCTTCCCCAGGTCAGATGCCCAACTCCTCTCACTGCCCCCCGGGGGTAAAAGTTCCTGTGGTGATCTGAGGCAGCTTCCCAACCTGGCTAACCCCAGTGCTTGCTGCTTGTTGTTTAAGCAGCTTGCCACAGGTTGTTAAAGGGGGCCCTGGCCTGGAGGTGTTTACTCCTCACAGGGAGGAAATCTAGTCCTGGGGTTTTCTTCAGGTCTTTTCCTATTGTCCTAAGAGGGCCCCTGTTCTGCCCCTACTCTTATTTGTTTTCACTTCTCTGTTCACCCAGAGGTGCTATTTTATCTCTTTTGTGGAGGAAAATCTTGAGAGCTTGAAATTTTTTGACCTACTCTCCTATCTATCCAGAATCCTCTCCTTGATTCTTAACTTGATAAATAGTTGTATGCAAAGGTTTGGTGTCAACTTGGAAGCTCATTTTCTTTGGGGGTCTCCAGGGATCTGTGCTTGGCCCTTTGCTATTTAGCTTTTTCATCAATTACTTGAAAGAAGGCACAGATGGCATCAGAGGTGTGCTGGAGCTAGCTTGTACTGCCTCATGAGAACTGATTGTTAAATTTTCGGTATGACCATTTACACTTTGGAAATAGGCAACACTACAAATCAGGGCTTGGTTTATTTTTTATCGCCTAGAGTTAAGAATGTGATGGAGAAAATGGTAATAATTCAGATTAAACTAAATTTTGCTTTATTCAGAGACAGGGTTTCCCTCCCTCCCCCCAATAGCTAATTGTTATACATTGTGAGCACATCCCTGAATAGCATGATTCTTGAATTTGTAGATGACAGGAAGCTGAGAGTGATAGCTGACTCTTTCAATGATAGAGTTGGTATTCAAAGAAATCTTGTTGGGCTGGGGCATTGTGTCCAGGCAATCCTCCACTTAGCTGCCAAAATGACCTTCCTAAAGTGCAGGTCTGACTATGTCATACCATCCTCCCCTTCAACTCAATAAATTCCAATGGCTCCCTATTACCCATAGGACAAAGTATAAAATCTTTATTTTAGTTTTTAAAGCCCTTCACAATATGACTCCTTCTACCTTTCCTGTCTTCTTATACTTTACTCTCTTTCGCCTAATCTATGACACAGATTCACTGGCCTGCTTACTGTTCCTTGCATATGACACTCCATTTGACTTACTGCATCCTTTTTTTATTGGCTGTCCCTCATGCTAGGAATGCTCTGACTCCTAACCTCTGCCACCTGGCTTCGAAATTCAGCTGTAATGCCCCTTTCTGCAAGAGGACTTTCCTTGTTCTTTCTATAGCTAGTGCCTTCCCTCTGAGACTACCTTCCGCTTACATTCTTCCTGGCTTGTATCTACACAATTCTTTCTTTGTTTTCACCCCCATTAGACTGGGAACTCCATACATTTTTTTGTATCCCTAAGGCTTAATATAGTGCCCTATAGATAGTAGGTGCTCAACCATTGCCTGTGGCCTGATTGGAGTGGCTTAACCAGGGTATAATTCAGTGATTCAGTTCAAATTGAAATTCCATTTATAAGATATCACTATTTAACTGTTTGGTAAAGCTCACCTTTTTTCATGTGGAGGAAGAAGAGAAAGTAGTGGATTTAGAATCAGAGCTCTCTGGTGTGGCCCCCATATGACACGGGGCCAATCACATAAGTTTGATCAAATGTAAAAATAAAGGATTTGAACAGTTGATCTCTAAGGTCTCTTTCAGGTCTAAATCCTGTGGCTTCTTCTCTATTCTATTTTTCAAAGGAATCTCAAGGTAGAACTGCCTTTTTTTCCAAACTGATCTTCCTGTTCTTAATGCTAGTAGCCTCTTGTTTCTCCTTGGGCAAAACCATTTCTGGCCTTTAGTTTCCTCACTTGTTATACAAAAGGGTGGAGGAAATGATCACTATGTCCACTTTTAGTTCTAACATTCTATTATTCTGAGTCTAAGAGTTTGCACATTGAAAATATATTTTCACCTTCTACCTCTGTTCCCATATTCTAGCTTATGTCCCTGAGAGGCATTGGAAAGTACTCACTGAGTCAGTCAATGAATGCATTTTCTTTGATCCTGACTAAACATATCACCCAGTAACACAATCCAGACTGATCATATGATATAGTCTGAAGTTGACTTCAAGTGTGAGATACTCAGCATTATATGGTGAATGTATAAGAACTCTTAGCTCTTGACACCCAGACTTGGAATTAGATGTAAAGTTGATGTGAAGTTCTAGATGTTAGAAAGCATCTAGTTCTGCCTCCATTTCTTCAAATCAATGTAACAAAAATTTATTAAGCAGTAGTGGATAGAGTGCCAGGCCTGGAGTCAGGAAGATTCATCTTCATGAGTTCAAATCTGGCCTCAGATACTTACTAGCTATGTGACCCTGGGCAAGTCTCTTTACCTTGTTTGCCTTAGTTTCCTCAACAACAAAATGAGCTGGAGAAGGAAATGGCAAATTACTCCAGCATTTCCACCAAGAAAACCACAAATAACATCATGATGAGTCACACCCAACTGAAATGGCTGAACAACAGCTATATTCCAGGTAGGCACTGTGATGAGTGTTGGGGATATAAATGAAGGCAAAAATAGCACCTGCCTTAGAGAGGCTAACAATGTAGTGAGATAGACAACATACAAATAACTATAAAACAAGATATAAAAAAGGTAAATTGGAGGTCATCTCTGAGGGAAACCACTAGCATTAAGAGGAATTGGGAAAGGCTTCTTGCATAAGGTGGGATTTCAGATGGGACTTGAATGAAGCCAGGGAAACCAAGAGGTAGAGATCAGGAGGGAGACTATTCCAAGCAAGGGAGACAGCCGTTGAAAAATGAAGAAGTAGAATCTAAGACATCAGGAGGATAATTGATTTTCCTAGGATTATATGGCTAGTTAGTACTCCCCTTATTACGCTGTGCTTCGCTGGAAATCTTCTGAGAGTAATGGGTATGCTTCTTGAAGAAAGGCATGGTTTAAGTTTTGCCTTTGAATCCTCACTGGTTTGAGCTGTTGCTGGCACTTAGTAGGTACTTTAAAAAATTGCTTGTTGATGTATTGAATAGTTTGGGCCCCAGAGCATGAAGAAACAGAATGTTTAAGAAACTTAACTAGTAAAGTTCTATTTTGGGGGTGGTTGGTGGAGGTGGTTGATCTTTTGATGAGGGTGGGAGCCACTGAGGGAAGGAGATTGTCCTGAAAACTGTTGGCACTTGGCAGTTGTTTCTGGCATGCTCTCTTTTGACTCAGCCTGGTCTAAGAGAGCTTCTTTCTTCACACAACAAACAGCCCAGTCTGATTGTGGGTGCACACTGTGTGACATGTGGGCCCTGGGCACACAAAGGCAGGTGCTTTTTCATTTCATATACCATTAGCTCTTGCTGTGGTGATTTCATAAGTCACACTACCCTCCCCATTCTAGCATTATCACAAGTCATTTTCCCCCTGCACCTGGCAGATTGGTTGGCAGGGGGGAGGCTGTTGTCTAGGATAAGCATAAACTTTAATTAGGTGATGCTGGGATTTTTGTGATTAAAACTTTCCCAAGGCTCTTACGTGGCTTTACCAAAGACTATTGATTGTCGGCTCAGAGGCTGAGGGAGCCCTAGCTGGGGAATGTTAACTTGGCTTGGCATTGGACCATGCCTCTGGGGCAGAAGCTTCAGATGAAGTTAAGTGCCCAGTCAGTAGGGAAGCAGCTAGGTCATGTGGTTGATAGAGTACTGAATATAGAATCAGGAAGACCTGAGTGATAATTCTCCCTCAGAAACTTACTGGCTGTGTGACCCTCGTCAAGTCACCTAACCTCTGTTTGCTTCACTTTCCTCATCTGTAACACGAGGATAGCAGTGGCTCTTACCTCAAAAAGCTGTAAAGATCAAATGAAGTTATGTGCTTTTGGAAAGTCTGGGAACATTAAAGCACCATATCAATGATGCTCATTGCACTTTAATTAGATGACACTGGGCTTCTTTTCCTTAAAAAGGCCTCCTTGTAGCTCAGCAACTAGCAGGAGAAGATTCAAAGAGGAGCCTTCTGTCAGACTGGAGATTCTCAAATATGACTGTGGCTATAAGGGGCATACCATTCCTACTTATAGTTCTCCTTAGAAAATCTATTGGGGAAATTCTTCCAGAGACAAGGAAATAGCTCCTCTTGAGAAATGGAACTATTCTCCACCTCACATTCAGTAATAATAATCCACATGTACGTAACTCTTTCTATATTATCGTATGTGGATCTCAGATTCTGATGAACCTGGTAGTATAACTGTAGCAAGTATGACAATAATAGTTGATATATACACATCAAGAAATCTATTAATAAATATATGATATATTTAAGTAATAAATACATTACAGTATATGATATATGTACATATTACATATGAAATATATAAACATATATGTGTGTATGTGGTTTGTTAAGCACTTTACATATATTATCTCATTTAATCCTTCAAACAACCTTGTGAGTTAGAGGCTATTATTGTATCCACCATATAGATAAGAAAACTGAGACGAACAGAGGTTAAATGACTTGCCCAGAGTCACACAGTTAGTAAGTACCAAAGGTAGAATTTGAACTCAGATCTTTCCTGACTTGGGGTCTAGCAGTCTATCTACTATACCACCTAGCTCCCTGTATCAGAGTAATCCCAGATTTGCAGGGGCATCTTCTAGAGAACTGTGTATGCACTCTCAGTCCTTGCTGAGGGACATGCACTTTTGGTTGGTCCCCACTAGCTATCTTGGAGATTGTGGAAGGAGTTAAGAATTTATTAAGTGCCTTCTATATGCTAGATGTTGTGCTAAGAACTTTATACATATTGTTTGATCCTCGCAACAACCTTGAGAGGTAAACATTATTTTCCAGATGAGGAAAACAGAAATTAAATTATTTGCCCAGGGTCACACAACTAGTAAGTGTCTGAGGCTGGATCTAAACTACGGTCTTCCTGACCCCAGGACTAGCACTCTGGCCACTATTTCATGTAGCTGCTTGTTGGTGATGGGTAGTCAGTGATAGAATTTTATTGAGGAATCTCCCCATAGCCCCCTGCCCCACAGTTTGTAAGAAAAGTCAAGATATGGAAGAGCCAGTCTAACCTTTTTAGGGGGGATCTTTTCCAGAGCCTTTTCTGCCCTTCTCATCACACCCCCATCTGCCCTCTCCTCAGTAAAAATGGCAGATTGCCACATAAGCATATGGCAGCAGTAACATATGCTCGCCTAGGTAGGTCTGAGACTATATCTTGAATACTTGGCTTCCTTTTTCTCTGCCTTTCTGTTTCCTTCCTTGAGCACAGGTCAGCAACTTGTCATATTGAGAACTGGAAATTTTTATCGTTAGAGATCACCTCGTGTTACCCTGTAAACCCAGAGGCCTTTTACACAGCCTTAATTCAATGGGGGAGGGGAGAACACCCAAAGAGAGTCAGGGTCTTCTCTCTCTAATCACACACTGGAGCAAGTCCACAGAGAAACTTCTAAAACAGAGATCAGATATGGTTAATGTCCAGAAAATATTTAGTCTATTCTATGCACGTTAGTTATGGGATAGCTGTTAATTTCTCCAATCATAGAAAATACTTACGATGCAAAGGATTTAGAAGCAAAGAATTCACAAATGCAGAAAACATAAAAAACATCTCAAAGAGCCCATTAGACCCATAATACTCTACCAGAAAAAATAAAGACCACTATATTGAATTACTGATCAGATATCATTCATTTATCTTGGACTTCTACTATCTGAGCACCTAACTAGAGACAACTACAGAGTGTTCCTAAAGTCTGGATACATAGGCAAACATTTTCAACAACATTTTATTTAATAGGAATGTTAACAGACCTTAGCCCCCTTGACTTCTTTTCCTGGGGTATACTAAAGGAGAAGGTGTGCTTAATGAGAATCACAGATGCCAACACACTTGACTGAACGCATAAAGAGTGAATGTGCTAAAATTGACGGCAAAGTGGAGTTATTGCATCGAGTTCATGTGAACCTGGCAAAACATGTCAACCTTTGCATCACAAATGATGAAAATAATATTGAAGATGTTATTTGTTAATATTCCAATTAAATAAAATATTATTGAAAATTTCATTCATTTCATTTCTTGAAAATATGTATTTTGCCTATGTGTCCAGACTTTAGGAACACCCTGTATGTGGTACAGTGGATAGAACTCTGGACTTGCCTCAGAAGGGTGTGAGTTCAAATTCTACCTCCCACACTTACTAGCTGTATGGCTGGGAGTACGTAACGACATCTCTTGGCTTCAGTTTATTTTTTCAATGGAGTGGAAGGGAAAGAAAATAGATTTCTGCTAATTAAAAAAAAGAGAAGTGAGGGTGAATGCTACAGATACAAAATGTTATATGCACTTTCAGATGAGGTTACATATTATTAATTTTACTTAATTGTTTTTCTTTGTTAAAGGAGACCTCACAAAGTGGGAGTAATGGCTAACTCTATGTAATGTAAAAACAAAACACATCAATAAATCTTAAAAAAAGTTGCAGGGGGCGGGCTTGGGCTTGATATTCCTTCAGTTTTCATACTTAAGATCCTAAAGTCTAGATCTCTTAGCTAACTAGGAAATGGTTTTCTTTAGCTCTCCGGCTAGGAGGTGAGTCTCTCTGTGGTTAGCTTCTTCTCTGAGAAGCACTATGTTAAGGAAAATTTCCTTCCTCTGGTTAGTTGATGCCCAAATTTTGAATTCAGAGATATTCAACTCATGAGGTAGCTGCTAAAGGCTGGAAACATTCATTTATTTCTCAGTTTTAGTAGTAGTCACAGATGTATGCTTAGAGAAGGAAACAGGAAGGCAGTTAGGGACATGAGCCTCAGACCCACCAAGGTAAGTATGGGTTCCCACTGCTGTGTGTTAGAAGCTGTCAACATTCCTGAGAGGGACAGGGGGAGAGAAATCCCTTTCCTACCTTCTACTTAGAGACCCAAGGAATAGAAAGCACAGAAAATGAGTCCTCAAGGAGGCGTGAGCAGAGAAAGTTCTCCTCACATACTCTATATACATGGGGGAAGAAAGGGGAGATACCTTACCAAAAGTCTTCCCGTTCCCCAATTATATTCAGTTATTGGTCATATTCATGACAGTCCCCAGTCTGATCAGGTGGTGCTAGATAACTCTTAACAGAGTGCATGCCGAACTTCCTCAGTACAGCAAATCAGGGATCTTCATGATTGCTCCAAGTATACAAATATTATTATCTCTGTTTTATAAATGAGAGGACCAAGTGTAAGTGACTGTTTTCAAGATCACATGATTGGTAAGTGGTGAAGCCAGGACTAAAACTCCAATTCCTAGGCATTATCAACTACATCTTAGTTGGCTCACCAACAGCCATTTAGAAAACTCTTACTCTCTACTAGGCACTGTGTTAGGCACTGGAGACCCAAAGAAAGTGGTTTGGGGTAGTCTTGCCCTCAAGGAATGTACCTTCTGAAGGGGTAGACAGTATGTAAACATGTAGATAGACACAAACTATGTAGATGACACAAGTGGCTAGAGCATTGGACTTGGAGTCAGCAAGCCCTGAGTTTTAATCCTGCTCCAGGTCACACAGTTAGCCACCTCCCAGGGTTGTGAGGATTAAATGAAATAACATTATAACATGATTTACAAATCTTAAAGCATATATGAATGGTAACTGTCATTATACTTTTTTGGAAGATATGAAAGATATAAAGATATGAAAGATATGAAAGTCTGAAAAGAGGGTGCTAAGACCACCTTCATGCTAAGAGAGGGCATTTGAAGACTTTAGTGGAGGCCTTTAATGTGAGTAAAAGCTATATAATAAAATTGATTAGGATGAAAGTGGGGTTGGGGTTTGACTAGCCAATTGTAGCTAGACCTAACCTAGCACAGTGGACTGTGGGTGACAGCAACAAATGTGTGGTTGATTTGATATGCCCTATGTCTGGATACATTAACTAGTAACTCCAGAGGCACTGATTATTCAACCAAAGGTCTTTAGTGGATACAACAGCAAAGGTACAGGCTCTATGCCAACAATTAGCATCCGACTAGATCCCACCTAATTAATTATTCAATGAATTCTGTGATAACCTACAGAAGGCAAAGGAGAGGCACAAAGGAATGGGCAAAGAGTCACCGACCAAGAGAACCTCAGGAATTATAGGAGTACAATCAAGAGAGGAGAGAACACGAGCATCTGGCACCAGCAGCATGATAATAGCAGCTACCATTAATATGGCCTTTCCAATTCACAAAGCACTGTATAGATGACATCCCATTTGGTAGCCCATGATCCTGAGATAGCCTACTGTCCTAGCTGCAGGACCATGAAGCCTTTTTCATCCCTCCAGCTGCTGGTGTTCTCCCTGCTAGACTGCCTTATATCAATGACTTTGAACATATTTGTATTTATTTACTTTATATTTATGCTGGATGTACTTAAACCCAGGCTTGCCCAATCCAAGGTTCATGCATTTTCTACTTAATCTTACTACCTCTCTACTTTCAGTTATTTCAATTTTAGGCCTTCCTAGAGAACACATGAGGCATGCCAAAAAGGTGCCATTTCCCACCTTTCTCTATATAAACTCCTGGACTCTGATGCGTTGTTGATGGACTTGTGGAAGGGAACAATCATCCAGGAAAGGAATTGGAATTGTACACAAGAAATTACCAAATAGTGCATTTCTTTGTCCCATCTACACCACTGCTAGACCTTTACCTCCTTCCCTCAAATAGCAAAGAAATAGGAAAAGATTCTATATGAATAACTTTTTTATAGCAGTTCTTTTTGTGGTGGCAAAAATTGGACTCAAAAAGATGCTCATAAATTGAAGAATGGCAGAACATGAATATGTAAAATAGTGAGAACCAGGACAACAAATTACACTAGAATATAATTATTATAAAAGCAATGTTGAAGACTTTTATAAACCAATGAAGACTGAAGTGAGCAGAAATGAGAGAACAATTTGTACGATAACACAACATTATAAAGACAAACAATTTTGAAGAGTATAAGAATATCGTGATGATCATCTGGGACTCCAGAGAGCTGATGCATCCTGACAGAGAGATGAGGGCTATAGGGTACATATCTAGGGTCTGTACCCTAAATACCTTACCTTTATGTTTAGAGCTGTCAGTATTCTGAAATCATGGATCAAAATCATGGATCAATATATATATGTATTATATATATAAGATATATACATCCACATATAGATATCCACGTACTTATATATAGTATATGTATGTGTACAGCATTACATATATGTATATGTGCATTTATATGCATATATGTACTATGTATATATGTATAAAGGTATATGTTACATGCACACATACATGTATTATATGTGCATATATACACATGTATATATTTATATCTATAATATGGGGCCAATGAGGGAATTTGTTTAGCCTGATTATGAATATTTATATAAGGAAATTGTTTTTCTTTTCTCTCTCTCTTTTTAAAGTGGCTAGACAGTGTGAGAAAGAGAAAATAGGTTTCTGTTAACTAAAGAAACAAATTAAAATAAAGAAGTCGGAGGGGCTATGGCTGTCGAATGTTGCATGGACTTCAAGGTGGGTTTACTGTATTGTTAGTTTTGCTTAATTGTCTTACTTTGAGACAAGGGAGCACTCCTGGGATAGGTTAATCTGGAAGTATTTGTAATGTTAAAACAAAGTAGATAGATAAAACATAAAAAAAGTTCTTGGAGTACCCTGGTGATTACTAGTGATCCAACTCTGCCCAGTGAATGGGCAGATTCTGTTTAGTTTGTTTAGTTACTTTTTGGTTCTCTCCTTTCCCCTGGGAATCGCAAAAAATTGAAGGGTCTTTCCCACTGAGTTCTCATAAATGATTGGGTCTCATTAATGATCATTTCAGCCACTACAGCATTTTCTTCCCATTACTATATCATTGATAAATGTAGGAAGGTCAGGTGGTAATGTGGGGATCTAGGAACAATTACCTTAGAAGGATAGATTTGGGGGGGGGGCTTAGTTGGGGGTGGGTAATTATGTGAAAAGCTTGTCAGAGCAGGTTAAAGTGAGAGCTATCAATTACTCTCCTTCCCCTCCCACGGACTGCACATTTCTCATTTCTGTTTTTTCCCATTGTCATCAAACAGGAGGTACAGACTTGAAGATAAATAGAGAGCCTGACTCATAGAAGATGAGACAGTAAGTTCTGACTCAGATAAATGCAGCCCCCTATGAGGAAGAATTCCACTTGGGATACTTAGGAAATGTATTCATCCCTCAATCCTTCTATCCATCCATCCACCAGAGGTTCACTGAGCACTTGTTGCAGGGTGTTTTCTTTCTTAATTTTTGAGAATAATTTGAGTAATTATTGGTACTAATTGTTTAGTAGAATTTTGCTGCAAATCCAACAGGATCAGGAGTCTCTCTTTCTCATCCATAGCTACTCCCTTTATAGCTAATTATATGTACTTTTCTATGATTTGGTTAATTAAAAACCTTTATTTTACACTGGGCCTATTGAAATTCACCAGCCTATTTAAGGCCCTCATCACCTCACAGATGGACTATTTTAATAGCTTTCTGGTTGGTCTCCCTGACTCAAGTCTCTCCCCACTCCAGTTTATCTTTCATTCACCTGCCAAGTGATGTTCCTAAAGTGCCAGTCTGACCATGTTATCCCCTACTCAGTAAACTCTATTGGCTCCTCATTACTGCCAGAAGGAAATATAAAATCCTTTGTCTGTCTCTTCACAACCTGGAATCTTCTAACCTTACTGGTCCTCTTGTATTTTACAGTCATTTATAGACTCTATGATTTAGTATCACTGGCCTTGTTGTTCCCTTCATATGACCCTCCATTTCCTGACTGATCATTTTTACTGTCTGTTTCCTATTTCTGGAATACTCTGGCTCATACCTCTTACTGCTGGTTTCTGCAGCTTTTTTCAAGACAGCTCAAATCCCATCTAGAAAAGGCCTTTTCCAGTGTTCCCAATCTTCTCCTTCCAAGGGTTTACACTGACTGCTGAAAGAATGCCCATGTGCTTCTGTGCGGCCATTAAATTAGGGCTGCTCACTGTACCAACTGGAATGAAGGGTGTCTGTGAGTTTGAGGTCTTTGAACATGAAGAGACTTGATAATTTTCTCCTACCCATTTCGATTCCTATATTTTGTCCTTACCCCACATGAGTGACTATGGGTAACCCATCTGCACTAGAAAGTAGGCCTATGCATAAGACATCTATGTCTTAAAGAGATTTATCAGAGAATGTAATTTACAGTCTCTTGGAGATACAGGAGGTGGTGAGAGGACCTTCTAAATATGTGTTCATATTAGGGCAATGTAATGTTCTTGGGCCTCTTCCAAGATGGCTTCTTAGGTTTCTCTTTCTGAATAGGAAAAGTCTCATCACTGATGTGTATTAGAGATATTCCCTCTTTTTTGCTGAATTCCAGGATGTTGGGGTGCAAGGTAGTCTTTCTTATCACTTTGGGATCATGTAGAGCATTAATTGCTTGAGGGAAGAGAACAGGTTGGCTAACAAGGATCTCATCTTATCAATGATTTCAGGTGCTATGGTACTGTTTGGGCCCAAATGAACAATCATAGGATCATAGAGTTTGATCACTAGAGGTATTTGAGTCAGCCCTCCCTATTTTGTAGATAAACTGAACTCCTAGAGAGATTAAGTGATTTGCCTATGGCCACACAAGTTGTAAATGGGCAAAAACTGTCCTTTTGCTCTAAATCTGTTGCTTTCTTCCTCTGTACCACACTTATGTATGAAGTTATATTTGGAGTAACAGGAACAGAAATTATTGTCTGGTTTCAGGGGTAAAAGCAATTAAAATTAAAATTAGAGGACTAGACCATGGTTGCAGAGTTATTATAATAAATAACAAGGACAGGATCTGAACTCAGGTTTTTCTGGCTTCAAATTGAACATATTTCCTACTATACCAAGCCTTCTCAGCAATAATAAAATGATAAGTCACTTCTCTCTGTCAGTCCCTTTATGCTTTGGATAGAAATGGGTTTTTGTTGATTTCTTGAATATGAATAGATCATAGCGAGTCTGGGCATCATTTTTCCAAGTGACTTTTGTATATATTACAAGTAGTAATATAGGTCTATGTTGGGTGCTTTTTTTAAAAGAGAAAACTTAAGAAAACCTGACAGTTTGGATAAGGAAACATTTTCCCCTCACCTCTTGTAAATCAATAGGCCAAGCTGTAATTCAAAGACAGCAGTTTATAGCTATTATAAATCCCTCCAAACTGTGCTGCTGTTAAAATGGATGAGGGAGCAGGCATGTGAGAGTAAGTTGGGCTTGGACAATCAAGCTGTGGTGATTCTTTTTTCCCCATCCTTTTCTTTAAGAGAAGATGATTTATTGCAGTCATTAAGCCCTCCCTGCCCTCATCTCCTCCCTTGCAGCAAGCCCCTTTGCTCTGGGCTCAGGAATAGATGTTCTTAGCCTTCTATTTGTCATCTGGTATTGACATTCTGCAGCTAGAGGCAAATGGCATCCTGCAAAACGTGGTATAGTGAAGGGAAAATCCTGGATTGGGTATCAGAACAAGATTGAATTCCGGCCCTGTTATTAACTCAAAGGATCATAGATCGAGAGTTGGAAGGAGACTGAGAGGCCAACTATGATAACTCTGACTCCCTTATTTTATAGATAAAGGAGATAAGATCCAGAAAGGTGAAGTGATTTGCTGAAGATTATACATATTGGAAGAACTAAATATGGAATTTGAGCCCAGGTCCTTTGACTCCATAATTCTTTCCATTGTACCGTACTACATGTCAACTCATTAGGCAAACCTAAGCAAATCATTTCCCCAAAGTGAGAATCAATCAGTAAATTAATCAACCAACATTTATTAAGCACCTACTATGTGCCAGGCACTGTGCTATGCACTGGTGATATAAAAAGAGGCAAAAGAGTCCCTGAAGTGAAGGAGCTTGCAATCTCTAATGACTCAGTACCTTAATATGCAAAATGAGATGGTTGGATTAGAAGATCCCTTCCTGCTTAGAAATTCAAATCCCGGGAAACTTGGTATATATATATGGCTTGCCAGCCATAACTTTTCATTTGGGGAAAAACATTCTTGGAGAGCAAATGCCAATATAATTTCTGGGCTGAAAGCCACACTGGTTTTATTTGCCAAGTCATAGAAAGGATAAAACAGTGTACACACCTAGAAATAACATTTTCCCTAATGGGTGATATTACAGAATTTAGACCCGGAAAGGACCTTAGCAATCTGGTTTAAACTCCCTTGTTTTATGAATGAGGAAACTAAGACCCAGTGAAGTTAAGGAACTTATTTGCTAGGGAATAAGGAGTAGAGTGTGGTGAGAAGCCAGGCCTTTAATTCTAGAGGCACTGCTCTCAAAGCTATGCCGTGTTTTCTCTTGTTGCCATAACTGTCAATCCATTAGCAACTGACGATTAAATGAAATGAAAACAACATACCTCTGAGACTCAAGTACAAGTAAATGGTAAAATTAGTCCTCTTTTACAAAAATTAGTTTTTTACTAAAAGTTTTAATTAAGAGGAAGCACGACATAGTTGAAAGGGAACCTCAGAGTAAGAAAGATTAGGGTTCAAATCCCTCCTGCAAATGCTGTTTTTGTGAACCTGGACAAGTCAGCCTTGGTGGTCCCCAGGCAACTCTCTATGATTATGACTCACAAAAAAAGTTGTTGACCTATGCTGGTATAGAAGGTTCCTCACTGGGAGCTCCCTATGCTAATGAAAGCACAAGTCTTGTCAAAAACACATACATATACAGGGTATCTTAAAAGTCATAGTATTATTTTAAGCTTTAATAACTTAATACCCATAACTGAACAAGGAATCCTTTTATTCCATCAATGAGAAGGGATCTACTACCTTCTGAGACAGACTGTTCAATTTAATATAGTTCAACAAACATTCATTAAGCACTTGCTTTGTGGAAAGCTTTATATTAAGTGCCAGAGATAAAAAGATGGACAAAAAGGGACCATTCTGACTTTCAAGGAGCTATTAGATGGCTAAACAATTTTATCTTCTGTTTCTCTAAGTGCTCTGAGCTCATTTGCACTCCGGGATCTGATCTAATGGAGAGCATCAAGGTACTCTCCTATTATCTGGTTGCTCTTCTTGAATTTCAGCTCCCTGTTTCCCATTTTATTCTATCCTTCCCAGTCAGTCTCAGTTGATCAGGCCTCGTGACTTCAGCATCACAGTAATACCCAAATATGACCATGTCAGGCACACATCTGCTGTGTTAAATGAGGTCCAGCTGGACTTCCCCTTCATCAGTCAAAACCTATCACTAACAGCGTGTGCTGACCACGGTCTTCTGCTCAGGTCAAGGATAGTTCTAGCTGTGATCACATCTATGCTCAGAAGTTGGATCTAAACTTGTGGAACCAATAGCATCCCCAGTTGCTGAGCACCTCAGATGGGACAAAGACAGTCCTGTCTTCTGCTGAAAGTTTCTCTTCTTTCCTGACCCTCTTCTCCTTGAAGAACTCTGAGGAGATCAGGGTTGAGCTAAAATTTCATTGCCACAGATGGCAGTTAACAGCTGCAAGCTCTTTAGCCTTCCTTTTTATGATGCATTTAGTTCCCCCCAAAATATAATAGCCTAACGTAGGGCAAGATTTTCTCAGGGAAAGACAAAATCTTTGGCTTGAGTTTGACTTGGAGAACAAACTTGGTTGCCTGTTAGTGGGCAAAGCTGCCATATCTGTAATGTGTGTGTGTGTGTGTGTGTGTGTGTGTGTGTGTGTGTGTGAGACAATGTGCACCCTTCCCCTAGAATCCATTATGCTTACATATGTCTCCCTGTCTCTGTCTCTTGCATGGCAACAGCAACAACAAAAAGCGAGGCAAGACAATGGGTACATCCCTCTTCTGATATTCCCTGTATATAATCTTGGGCAAGTATCAGCCTCTTTGGGCCTCAGTTTCCTTATCTGAAAAATAAGGAGGTTGGAATAGATTCCTTCTAGGATCTCTTCCAACCTCAAAATTGTTCTATACTATGAAAATCAGACTATGATAAAATGAATAGAAATGTACCAAAAATAGTGAAAAAATCATAGCAGCATATTGATCTCAAGGAACCAAGATGGAGAATTAGAGGTGACCCAGATGAAACCTCTCAACATTCCCTTCCAAACAAAAAATAATTCCTCAAATCAAATTTTGGAGCATCAGAGTCAACAAAGGGTCAGGGTGAGACATTTTACCAGCCTAAGAAAACTTAGGAGGTTGTTAGGAGGAAGCCTGTCTGGGGGCTATTCACATAGGCGTAGCAACAGCAGTGGTAGCAGCAGTAGGTGCTTCAAGAGCTGTCATTTCAGAGACCTAAACTTGTCAGAAGGAGATTACAGGGAACTCTTTGTTAGTACTGGGTATAGCTGGCACCAATTGGCAACTCTACTACCAATATATAGTTCTGGGTTACAGTTTCAGGGCAGAGAAGAATGCTGGGGGTTAGTCACAAGGAACCAGGGACCCTTCCTGGCTGAAAACAAGAGTGCATATTGGGAGAGCAGTGATCATATCTCACCTGAGATCATACCATCTTGGAAATACCAAAAACTTGCAGTCCCTCAAACTAGTTCTGAGAACAGCAGCACAAAAAAGCCTCAAGTTTGGGACAGTGCCTCCCTACGTCTACGTGAGCAGAGCCCAACTTTCACATAAAGTTCAAAATCAAGAAACAGGCTGGAAAAATGAGCAAACAACGAAAGGATTTAACCATAAAAAGTTACTGTAGTGGCAGGAAAGACCAAGACATAAACTGAGAAGAAGGCAACAATGTAAAAAATTCTAATTTGACTCAGGCCTGACAAGAACTCCTTGAAGATTTTTAAAAAGAGATGAGAGCTAGAGGAAAAATTGGGGAAAGAAATAAGAATGAGGTAAGAAAATTATGAAAAGAGAGTTAATAGTTTGGTTAAAAGAAGCACAGAAAATACCGAAGAAAATAACACTTTAAAAAACAGAATTGGCCTATTGGTAAAAAGAGACGCAAAAATTCACTAAAGAAAAGAACTCCATAAAAAGCAGAATTGCCCAAATGGAAAAAGTGGTACAAAGCCTCACTGAAGAAAGTAATTCCTTAAAAAAAGTAGATGGGCAAATGGAAGCTTGAGATGTCAAGAAACAAGGAAACAAGTCAAAAGAATGGAAAATAGAAGGAAAATTGATGAACTCTGAGTGTAAATTGAATATGATTATCTCACTTTACTTTTCTTGCTTTTTCTTGAAATATAGCTAATATGGAAATATGTTTTACATGATTTCACATGTATAAAGTTAAACATCCATGAATAATAAATTTAAATAAAGCAAAAAAGCATATTGGTCCCAAATAGCTGATGGAGGAACAGAAAATTACAGGTCAAGATAAAGGAAAATAGTGACTCCTAATAGAAAGTAGCCCTGAGAGTCATCTGAATCGCTTTGGGACCAGAGGTTCCAGGAACTTCAGGGAAATGTAGAGAATCTGCAGTGGAAAAACCATAGAGATGGATTAAAATAATTTTAATCTTTGATTTTCTCCTCATCTTCCTTCAATCCACCTCCTTCCCCTTTTGGTTTGATTTTTAAGGAACTCCATATTTTTGGAGAAATGTTTGCCATTCTTCACTCAATTATCTCGCATAGCTCCCTATTATTCAAAGATAAAGTTTTAACTCCAGCCTTCCTTTTAAGAACCTATATGGTTTGGTGGCCACTTAACTTTTTTGCTTATTTTCTTTTATTCTAATGCACACATCATGCTACAGGTATGCTAATCTCTACAATATGCCTTGTGCTTTCCTGTCTCCATGGTTGATCTTCCTTTTTTTCCTCAAGTTTTTTTTCCATTAAAATATATTATTGATACTTTTTAAATATCATGGTTATTTTTTACATTCTCTTGTTTGAAAGAAGTGCAACTGAACAAACCAAGCTCACACATTGACCATAATTGGGGGACAGGGGCATCTAGGTGACACAGTGGTAGTGTGTTGAGCTTGTAGTCAGGAGGATTTGAGTTCAAATTCTACCTCAGACACTTATTAGCTGTGTTACTTATTAGCTGTGTAAGTCACTTAGCCTCTATTTGTTTCTGTTTCTTCACCTGCAAAATGAGGATAATATTAGCATCTATCTCCCAGGATTGTTGTGAGGATTGAAGGAGATATTTGTAAAACACTTAGCGCCGTGTCTGGTTATAGCACAGTATGTGCTATATAAATATGAATTATGATGATGAATTGATAGCATGCATCTCATTCCACATCCCAAGCAATGCAGTACAATTGAAGTACTATTGTGTTTGGAGTCAGAGCACCTTGGTTTGATTCCTAGCTTTATTTTCACTACCTTTATGACCTTGAGGAAGTCATTTAACTTTTCTGTGCCTCACTTCCTTATTTATAAATTTGGATGCCAGTGAACTAGATTGTCTCTAAATCCCTTTGCCTCTCTAAATATTTGACTTACTTTTTTTACTGAGAAGAGGGAGGTATGTTTTTTTTTAATTTATTAGCCCTACGGACATAAGATGGATCATTACATTGACCTGAATTCTGACAGTGTTCAGTATTGTTCTCTGTGTCTTTGTTCATCACATACAAACAATACCTTCCTTCTGTTCCCTCCACCAAAAATACATGCATTTGTCCTTTGTCACAATTCCTCTCTTCCTTTAAGGCCTAATTTAGGTACCACTTCCTCCTTCACACTTTCTCTGAATCCTCTTACCTTATGTTGAAAATAGTCTTTTCCCTCTCAGTAAGATCATATATGCAAAGTATCTTCCAAACTTGAACATGCTGTTTATATAAATGTCAGCTTTGCTTTTTTAATGCTTAAGCTTCTCATAGCACTTGGGACCATCTCTTCTTCATAGCACAGTTATTTGTTTATATCCAAAACATAGGTCAGCACGTGGCCTGTGTTATTGTTGTTCAGTCATTTTCAGTTGTGTCCAACTCTTCAGGACCCCATTTGGGGTTTTCTTGGCAAAGGTACTGGAGTAGTTTGCCATTTCCTTCTCTAGCTCATTTTACAGATGAGGAACCCAGGCAGAGTTAAGTGACTTGCCCAGAGTCACATAGCTAGTAAGTGTCTGAGACTGGATTTGAACTCAGGTCTTCCTGAGTCCAAGCCCTGTGTTCTATCCACTGACACACCTAGGTGTCCAACCTGGCAATAGAAGGTGCTTAATAAATGCTAGTTGATTGGCTGACTGAATATTACTTTCCTCTTTGTTGTACAGCAAACCCTTTGGAAGGTAGGTTCTGCATTTAACCCTAATGTCTAGAAATCTGCCTTATACCTAGTTGGTCTTCTGTTGAACTAAAAAGATTTAGAGATCTATTCTTCATTTTATAGATGAAACAATTGATATTCAGGGAGTACCAAGGTTTTGTCTAAACTTCCACATGTACTGGCACTAGAACACACTAGAACACAGTCTAGCTGATTCCCTCCCAGTCTAACCCTCTTTTTAGCATACTAAGATGCCTTCTGGGGAGGCTTAGCTAAGCTGGATCACAGCACCATAGATTCAGATTTAGAGCTAGAGAAAGATGATCTACTCCAAATCTCTCATTTTGAGGGAGGAAACTGAGGCCCTGAGAGGTTATCAGTTGCTCCTGATCACAAAGGTAGTAAGTGCCAAGCTCAGAATTTGAACCCAAGTCCTATAAATTCAAATCCAGCTGTCTTTGTAATATGCTGAATTGGAGCCTTCAGGAAAAATAGCTCTGTTGCTACTAGGGAAAAATAGTTCTGCCCATATCTTGCAAATGCATCAGGCTAGAAATCCCCATAGGCCCACTGAATTAAGTCCTCATTCAAGTATGTCTGCAAAGCTCACTCTGGGTTACCTGTTCTGCCACCCATACCCTGCCAGATAAGACCAACTTTATTCCTTCTTTTTCTGTTAGATTCTGTGGGGGGGGGGAAGTGGAGGATGGTTAGGGGGTGGGGGGGAACGACCCTCCCCAAACCTAGAGGCAATCCGAGCTAAGTTTTTACCAATCCAAAATGCTTTGATGAGTGTAAAGATAATGAGGAATAAGATCTTCTCTGCCCATTGATAGGCCTCAAGTGGAGCCCATTACGGGAAGCTTGCTTGTAGGAAGGCTTACACACCTTTTGGTAATTTATAATTAGGCACTGAGCCAGGAAGTTTCTGGCTCTGAACCAATTAGCTGAAAGAGTATATATTCTGAGAGGTGAGCTTTTGCTTTGGGGGCTTGATTACAAGAAGGATCTTGTGATTCCCTGGTCAAGACTCTGAGTGGCTATATGTTCAGAGGTAAAGGCTCTCTAAATCTAGGGGTGAATGTAAAGTATATATAGCAGTATTGTTTTGGTTCAGGTAGTAAAGCCCTGTCTGTTGGTCTTTATTTCTCTTCTCTGTATTTTCTCCGTTCATATTTTACGTAATTAAAGAAGATCGTTGACCCTTGAAACGGCTCTCTTTCCTAGTAAAGCAGATAAAAGAACCTGCGATGGCAGCCATCCTGGGTATGTCGGTGTGGTTGCCACTACAATGAGATACACAGCATTTAATAGAGATTTTAGCCTACTTTGTTACAGTCCCTCACTGGGAGGTTATGAGGATACTGGAGGTAATCAATTAAGTGTAATATTCACAAATTTTCTGTCAAGAGCAAGTGTTTGCCAAGATACCAGAGGAATAACTCAGAGTAGGCTTAAGTCAAACTTGTGGTGTTTATCTCAGCATGTCATTAGATCTTAAACCAGTCTGAACTTGTCTGTGAGTCAGTCCTAAAAGACTGATATTTTAAATGCTTAGAAAGAAAGAAATACTTGACAAATCCTTATTAAGTGCCTAGTATGTGTTAGGGACTAGGAGAGATGAAAGATGATCTGCCCTTAAGAAACTTACAATTTCTTGAGGGTGGGGTGGGTGATAAGACATGTAATAATGACACCACCACTACCAATAATAATAATGTGAAAATAGAACATGTTAGGGCAGTAGGTGTCTTAGTACATAGAGTGCCAGGCCAGAAGTCAAGAAGACTCATCTTCATGAGTTCAAATCTGGCCTCAGATGCTTACTAGTTGAGTGAGTGATCCTGAATAAGTCACTTCACCCTGTTTGCCTCAGTTCCTCATCTGTAAAATGAGCTATAGAAGGAAACGGCTCCAGTATCTTTGCCAAGAAAACCCCAAATGGGGTTTTAAAGAGTCAGACATGATGGAATGTGACTAAACAATGACAACAACATGGTAAGTTAATGAGGCAAGCACAGAGTGTTATAAGATTTTTGTAATGGATGAGATAATTTCTGCCTGAGTGATGGGGGAAAGCTGTATGACGTAGTTAGCACGTAATTTGGGCGTTGCAGTATTTAAATAATCCAAGGTGGAAGAAGGAAGGACATTTCAGGGATAGAAAATAGTATAAGTAAAACTCAAAGGCATGTGATCTTGGACTATGTTTAGGCCCCTCTGGCTCAAGAATAGCCTTTATGATGAGAAGTAGGCAAAAAAGGCATAAGCCCTTCATAGATGTTTTAGCAAAAAAGAAGAATTTGGGCATATGTTGTAATGAGAACAAAGGACTCAGGAAGATGAGTTCAAATCCTGCCTCAGACACTTACTGGCTGTATGGCTGGAGACAAATCATTTAATTCTCTGAGTCTCAGTTTTTTTGTCAGTAAAATGTGAGTGCTAAAACGTGTTGGCTTCTTTAAGTTTCCTTCCACTCTAAACTTATGATCCTAAATCTCAGCAGGACACTGATTGCTATTTTTGTTGCATAGAAAAATAATTTATTTTAGGAAGACAATATTCCTTTTCTGAGATCACTCCCTGAAAATATTAGCAACTGAGCCTGGGATTCCTCCTAAAACAATCAAGAGTGTGACATTCATATATCTGTGTGAAAATAACATAGAGAGACTTCAGTTTAAACTAATAACAAAATGGTGGTTACAGTTCATAACAGAAATCTAAATATGGTGCTAAGGAACATATGTGCTAATAGTTTCCTAGATGAGGACATATTTACCACTTCAATCAATGTTTAGTTTCTGCATTTATATAAATTAAGGCATTATCATGGGGTTAATGAAGATTATAGACCTGGATTCCTATAATATTGGAGAGCCAACTGACAAGTTTTTATTAAGAGTCTACTATGTGCCAGGCAGTGAATATTATATAGAAAAGACAAAAATAAAACAATCTGACATCAAGGAGTTCACACTCAATTGGAGGGAAGAAGGAAATGTACATACATATAAGTATACAAAATAAATACAAGATAGCTTTTTGTGGTAAGGCGCTAGCTAGAACAGAGGGAATCAGGAAAGCATTCATATAGAAGGTGGTACTTGTGCTGGGCCTTGAAGAACACTAGGGATTCTAAGAGGCAAAGGTGAGTAAGATGTGTTATTCTGGGCAAGGGGAATAGCAAGGGCAAAGGCAAAGTGAAGGTTGATGGAATGTCATGTATGAGGAACACTAAGCAGGCCAATCTGGCTGAATTGGAGATTATGTGGAGGAGAGAAGGCTGGAATAAAGCCAGAAAGGTAGGTAAGGCCAGTTTGTAAGGGACTTTAAATTCCAAGAGAAGAACATGTTTTTGATCTTAGAGGTAATAGGGAGCCAACGAAGTTTATTGAGTAAGGAAGTGACATGGTCAGACTTTCGCTTTAGAAATTCAGTTTAGCAGTTGTGTGGAAGATGGATTGGATTGAAGCAAGGGAGGCCAGTGAGAAGGCTACTGTGATCACTGTGGCAGGAGTTGATAAAAGCTTAACTAGGGTGATCACTGTGAGGGTTAAGAAAGGGATGGGTATGAGAGTTGGTATGAAGGGAGAAATAAAACAAGATTTGATAACTGATGGCTATATGGGGTTAGTGAAAGGGAGAAGTCCAAGACATTGAGGTTATAAACCTGGGTGATAGTAAGGCTGGCAAGGCACTTTACTTACCCAGGTTTCAGTTTCCGTATCTGCAAGATGAGGGAGTTGGAGTAAACGATCTCATAGAATCATAGGTTTACAGCCGGAAGGGACCTTACAGACCATCCAAACCCAGCTCCCTCATTTTACAGATGAGGAAACAGAAAGGTAAAATAACTTGTCCAGAGTCACAAAGATTATATGTCTGGTGCAGAATTGAGACCCAGGTTGTCCTTTGGATCCAGGTACTCCAAGGCCAGGCCCTATCTAGTACACTGTGTTGTCTCATCTAGATTCTCTCTTAACATTAAAATTATAATTCTCTAGAAACAAGGCATACTATCCAAAGCAGTAAGGGAGCCAACCATTTCTATCTTTCCATCTCCCCACCAAATGAACAGAAGGGCCAGAGAGGCAAAGACATTAAGAAAAAGGAAGAAAATAGAACCTCACAGTACAGTCCTTTGGAGACTGCACCTGGAAGATCACATTCTGATTTGCGCACTTCATTACCAGTGAGAGGTAGACAAATTGGAGGGAGTCCAGTGAAGAGCAAATAGGATGATTACAGGGCTGGAGGGATTGCTTTGTGAGGAAAGATTAAAAGAACTAATTACATTGAGTATGGCTAAGCAATTGCCAGGAGTTAGGAATGGTCACATGAGAGCAGCCTAGAAACTCAGAGTGCTCCTGCTCTGGGGCAATGGATTGATGCCACAGTCTGATACAAGGCAGGGGATGGGTTAGAGTGGCGTTATAACTTCAGAGGAGAAAATGTTCTGAATAACAGGGAAGAAACTTCTTGAGGATGAGCTCTTCCATCTAGTAAAGTCCAGACAAAATAATTTCAACAGGGAGAAGTTAATGGCCTCATATAGAACGTTTAAAGGAAGCAAAGAATCCTAAGACATGAGGCAAGTGCATTCCAAAAATGAGGGCAGAACTGTGCATTCTAAGAATGGTTCTCTAAGACCTTACTCCCCATCATACCTAACCCATTGCTAAGTTTTGTCGATTATGCTTCCACAGAGTCTTACATCTATTTTTTCTCTCAACCTGTAGTAACTTTACTAATTGAATCCTTCACCACTTCTTGCCTGATCTATTTTAATAGCTTCCTTGCCAATCTCCTTGACTCCAGTTTTCATCCTCTCTGCAAACTGATTCATAATTCACAGATGTGATCTGGTCATTTCCCTGGTCAATATGCTCCAGTGATTCCTTAGTGTTTCTGGCATAAGATATCAATTTCTCTCTTTGGTATTTAAAGCCCCTTCTCCTATCTTTCCTACTCTTTTTCATGTTATATTTTATAATCAAACTGGGCTAATAGCTCTTCCCTGTATATGACTTTTAATATCTCATTTCTGTGCTTTTGTCCCCTTATGTCTAGAATGATTTTCCTCCTCCACTCTTTCTCATAGAATTAGCTTTCTTTAAGGCGCAGATAAAATGCCATCTCCTACGTGAGGAAAGCCTAGCCTCATCCATTGGTTTCTATTGCCTCTTACCTCAAGAAGTTACTCTATCTATATTATGTATGTACATGTGTAATATGTAGGTATGTATATAAAATGTATATATGTTTTCCCCTCATAGTATGTATGTTCCTTGATGGCAAAGAGTGTTTTGTTTTTGTTGTATACCCATCCTCTATAAGAGTGCCTAGAAAATAATAGATGCTTAATAAATGCTTATTTAATGGAGAAATGAAAAGGTGGCTATGGATGCAGTCAATGACTGCTGGAGCACAAGGGGTTGTGGTCTAGCTTGAGATTTCTTACTGAGGAAATCAAACTGGGTGAGCATGGAGCAAACCACGGTGTTCCTAAAGATAAGGGTACAGAATTCCATGGGAAATAAATAAAATCCAAGGGTTCCCAGCATAGAAGATGACATCTTAGAGATGAGAGATTAGGGGCTCTGGGAGAGCCTTCAAAGGTTATGGCAGAATTTGATCCATCCTGTTTCTTGCCTGCATTGCTATTTTGCATGTGATAGATAACCTAGCCAGAGTTTCTTTAAGGACCTTAGTCACTGTGGTAGCTGAACTCATATGGTTCTCTTTAATCTCCAGAAGGGATACTGCTACGTACTTCTCATTTGGACATGTCAGAGCCCAGGTTCTTTCTGCCTTCCAGTGGCCCCCACCAGGGTATGAACTATACAATACAGGAACCAAATGTACAGCCCTCCCCCAAAAACATCCTATCCCTTGGCTTCCGAATCAGAGGGTGATGGAGCAGAACATGTTTTCTCTAAGTTTGATGGGTCTCATGAAGTGAGGTCTCAATTTAGTTTATGGAAAGTACACTGGACCAGAAATATGGATGCCTCCCAAAGCTCTGGCCTGGTCCTCTACTCTTCCATTCCTTTACTTGTTCTGTTTGTGATCTCATCAGATCTAATGGGGTTCAATTATTTTCTCTATGTAGATGACTCTGAAATCTACACATCCACCCAGGAACTGCCTCTTGGACATCTCTATTTAGACATTTTGTAGCTATTTCAAACTTAACATATTCAAAACAAATTATTCTATTTCTCCTCAAATCCATCTCTCCTCAAAATTTATTTTTGTTGAGGCACTTCATAAGTTTGGTTTTAGTTACCTAAGTTTTCAACATTGTAAACATATTTTGCTTTCCATCTTTCTGAAAACCTCATATCTCATTAGTTGAAATCTCCCACCCCCACCAATATCTCTTGAATATACCTCCTGTCCACCCACATGAACTCTATCCCCGTTCAGACCCTCATCATAGACTACTGCAATGGCCTTGTGATTGGTGTCCCTGCTTCCACTCTATCCTCTTTTTTCTGTTCAACATTTTTTTTATTTTTTAAATTTAATATATTTAGTTTTCAGCATTGGTTTTCACAAGAGGTTGAATTACAAATTTTCTCCCCATTTCTACCCTCCCCCCACTCCAAGATGGCATATATTCTGGTTGCCCTGTTGCCCAGTCAGCCCTCCCTTCTGTCACCCCACTCCCCTGCCATCCCCTTTTCCCTTCCTTTCTTGTAGGGCAAGATAAATTTCTATGCCCCATTGCCTGTGTATCTTATTTTCTAGCTGCATGCAAAAGATTTTTTTTTTTTGGTTTTGAACATCTGTTCTTAAAATTTTGAGTTTCAAATTCTCTTCCCTCTTCCCTTCCCACCCACCCTCCCTAAGAAGTCAAGCAATTCAACATAGGCCACATGTGTATCATTATGTATAACCTTTCTACAATACTCATGTTGTGAAATACTCACTATATTTTGCTCCTTCCTAACCTGTCCCACTTTATTGAATTTTCTCCCTTGACCCTGTCCCCTTTCAAAAGTGTTTGTTTTTGATTACCTCCACCCCCATCTGCCCTCTCTTCTATCATTCCCCCTTTTTTATCTTCTTCCTCCTTTTTTCCTGTGGGGTAAGATACCCAATTGAGTATGTATGGTATTCCCTCCTCAGGTCAAATCTGATGAGAGCAAGATTCACTCATTCCCCCTTACCTGACTTCTCTTCTCTTCCTACAGAACTGCTTTTTCTTGCCACTTTTATGCGAGATAATTTACCCTATTCTATCCCTCCCTATCTCCCTCTCTCAATATATTCCTCTCTCATCCCTTAATTTTATTTTGTTTCTTTTAGATATCTTCCCTTCATCTTCAACTCACCCTGTGCCCGCTCTCTCTCTCTCTCTCTCTCTCTCTCTCTCTCTCTCTCTCTCTCTCTCTCTATATATATATATATATATATATATATATGTATATATACACATACATATGTACATACACACACTCACATATACATATATATACATACACACACACATATATATGTGTATATATACATATAAATACATATATATGTATATATGCATATTCCCTTCAGCTACCCTAATACTGAGGTCTGAATCATACACATCATCTTTCCATGTAGGAATGTAAACAAAACAGTTCAACTTTAGTAAGTCCCTTGCAATTTCTTTTTCTTGTTCTTTTTCTTGATTACCTTTTCATGCTTCTCTTGATTCTTGTGTTTGAAAGTCAAATTTTCTATTCAGTTCTGGTCTTTTCACTGAGAAAGCTTGAAAGTCCTCTATTTTTTGAAAATCCATATTTTGCCTTGGAGCATGATACACAGTTTTGCTGGGTAGGTCATTCTTGGTTTTAATCCTAGCTCCATTGACCTCTGGAATATCGTATTCCAAGCCCTTCGATCTCTTAATGTAGAAGCTGCTAGATCTTGGGTTATTCTGATTGTGTTTCCACAATACTCAAATTGTTTCTTTCTGGCTGCTTGCAGTATTTTATCCTTGACCTGGGAGCTCTGGAATTTGATGACAATATTCCTAGGAGATTCTTTTTGGGATCTATTTGAGGAGGCAATCGGTGGATTCTTTCAATTTCTATTTTGCCCTGTGGTTCTAGAATATCAGGGCAGTTCTCCTTGATAATTTCTTGAAAGATGATATCTAGGCTCTTTTTTTGATCATGGCTTTCAGGTAGTCCAATAATTTTTAAATGATCTCTCCTGGATCTATTTTCCAGGTCAGTGGTTTTTCCAATGAGATATTTCACATTGTCGTCTATTTTTTCATTCCTTTGGTTCTGTTTTATAATATCTTGATTTCTCATAAAGTCACTAGCTTCCACATGCTCCAATCTCATTTTTAAGGTAGTATTTTCTTCAGTGGTCTTTTGGACCTCCTTTTCCATTTGGCTAATTCTGCCTTTCAAGGCATTCTTCTCCTCATTGGCTTTTTGGAGCTCTTTTGCCATTTGTGTTAGTCGATTTTTAAGGGGTTGTTTTCTTCAGTGTATTTTTCAGTATTTTTCTGGGTCTCCTTTAGCAAGTCATTGACTTGTTTTTCATGGTTTTCTCGCATCCTTCTCATTTCTCTTCCCAATTTTTCCTTTACTTCTCTAACTTGCTTTTCCAAATCTTTTTTGAGCTCTTCCATGGCCTGAGACCAGTTCATGTTTTTCTTGGAGGCTTTTGTTGTAGGTTCTTTGACTTTGTTGACTTCTTCTGGCTGTATGTTTTGGTCTTCTTTGTCACCAAAGAAATAATCCAAAGTCTGAGACTCAATCTGGGTGCATTTTTGCTGCCTGGCCATGTTCCCAGCCAACTAACTTGACCCTTGAACTTTTCAGCGGGGTATGACTGCTTGTAGAGTTAAGAGAACTATGTTCCAAGCTTGGGGGGATGCTCCAGCTCTGCCACGCCAGCACTCCTCCTTCCCCAATAATCCCCAACGCGAACTGGACATAGATCTTCAGCAAGGTCTTCACTCCTGCTCTGATCCGCCACTTAATTCCTTCCACCAGGTGGGCCTGGGGCCAGAAGCAACTGCAGCTACAGTTCTGTAGCTGCCCCATCTCCGCTGCCCCCGGGGCGGTAGCCGAACTTCAAACTCCTTCCACTCCTCTCAGCTTTTCCCACTAACCTTCTCTATTGTCTTTGGTGTTCATGGGTTTAGAAGTCTGGTAACTGCTGTAGCTCACTGATTCAGGGCGCTAGGGCATGCTCTGCCCGGCTCCTGGTCTGGTTGGTCTGCGCTGCCCATGCTGGGCTCTGCTCCTCTCTGCTCCACTCCGCTTCCAGCTCCATGCAGGATAGACCTCACCCAGAGACCATCCAGGCTGTCCTGGGCTAGAGCCCTGCTTCCCTCTGCTACTTTGTGGGTTCTGCAGTTCTAGAATTGGTTCAAAGCCATTTTTAATAGGTTTTTGGAGGGACTCAGGGGGAGCTCATGGAAAGCCCTGCTTTCCAGCTGCCGTCTTGGCTCCACCCCCCTATCCTCTTTTCAATCCAGCTGCACAGAGCTGACAAATCGATATCCTTAAAATACAGATCTATGCAAGTCACTCCTCTACTCAAAAATCTTCAGTGGCTCTGTCTTGCTTCTTGGATAAAAATATAAGCAACTCAGCCTGGTATTTGAAGCTCTTCACAATCTGTCCTACCTCCCTTTCCAGTTTTATTTCATATTCCTCTTCACATACTCTCCGTTCTGATCAAGATAGTGTACTGATTTTCATTTTACAAAAGCATTCATTTTCTAAGTCTGGGCCTTTGTACAGGTAGGCTTCTGTATTTGGAAAGTACTCCCTTCTTCCCTCCACCTCTTAGAATCCCTGCTTCCTTTAGAGCGCAGCCTAGGTGCCACCTGCTACACAAGCCTTTTTCAAATCCCTAAGTTGCTAGTGCTTGGAATCACTCTGAATAATTTAAAAGTTTTGCATAATTGTGTATATATTTTGTTTTTACTTCTTTGTTCACACATTGCATCACCAACTTTGTAAGGTCTAGGGGTTTTTCCATTTTTGTTTCTGTACACTCAGTTCCTATCACTGTGCCTTGCATATGGTAAGTAATTAATAAATGTTGAATTGAAGTGTGAAGACCTGGGTTCAAATTCTGACTGCCACCTGATTGAACTGTTTTGTTGTTTGCCCTACTTTGGTTCTTTCAGGATTCTGGCATACAGAGCTGAGTACTTTAAGATGTCACACCACTTTGGCATAGATTTTTAAAAGGACCCTGTGAATTGTTCAACTGATATCCTTGACATCTCATTTCTGTTGTGACCCATCACGTAAGTTCAGAGAGATTCTGAAATGAAATGGACCACCTTCACTTTCCAGATTCCCATTCTCTATGGTACAGGTAAGGAAACTGAGGTTCAAAAACCTCAAATGGCTTGTTCACAATTGCTTAGTAATTATATGAACTCCGATTTCGATTCAAGTCTTCCCTGACTCCAAGTCTAACACTGTGCTATTATGCCATTTCTTATTTGTGCTATTTCATACATTTGTTACATTCTGAGTCTATTTCCTCTTTTTATTTAATGGAGCTACTCCAACCCTGCTAGATATTACTAGTGTAAATGTGGTTCCCATGTGGATTTTACATCATCTTAGTTGTCTGTGCCAGTTCTTGGATGGGGGGGTCCTATTAACTACTCCTGATAGATTTCCACCACCCCACTCTAAGAGTCAGCTGTACAGACACACACACACACACACACACACACACACACGCACGCACGCACACACACACACACACACATGTTTGCAGATATGTATTAGAGTGATAGGGAGGAGTCTAAGATTAAGTAGCATGTAAGAAATATAGTCATGGCTGTTTCTGAAAAGCCTTCCTATCAAAGTCTCAGATTTTATTAGAACAAAACACTTGTCACCAAAGGAGTGATACAAAAAAACAGCATAGAACAGGATATCTTTAGGGAATGGGCACATAAACACACACTCCCCCCTCACCCCAGTTGCCTTCTTTATTGTTCATGCCACAGGGAAGAGAAACACAAACGGCTCAATATTAGAAAAAAATCTTAGGAAACCCAGTCATGGTGATATCCTTTCTATACCCAGGAAACTGATGGAAACTGATCTGGCTCTAACTCTGTATCTACAGCAAACTCAAACTATTTGTGGCAGAAAAATAGTCAGCCTTATTAGTGTTACTGGCAATCAGTAACACCACTTATTCTTCTTTAAATATTTGGGCAAATGTTATGACTTGATTTGGACAAAATAGCGCAATAGAATGCAGCCTAGTTGTGGCAGCTTGCAGAGCTTCGCCAGCCTTAGTATCCACCAAGCCAGCTACTATTTCTGTCCATAGTGCTGACAGCTTCTCTAATAGTTCTAAAAATCACTGTTGATTTTCAATTCAATTAATAGGCAAATAGGATTTAAAATTGAAAGAGATTTTCTAGGCATCTGGCCCAACTTATCATTTTACTTATGAGGAATCTTTAGCTAAAAATATTAAGTATTTAGTGTATGCAGATTACTGTGATTTGTGCTGAGAAGATAGAAAGTTTAGTCAAAATAAGTCCTGGCTGTCATGGAGTTTAGAGTCAAGTAATATATGACAAAAATACAGGCAACTACAATATCTAATAATAAGAGATAAGAGCACAAAAGAAGTGCAGAGCAATACATGAAGTGCCCAATAAGGAAAGGTCATTCCTAACTGAAGAAATCTTGGAAGACTTCTATTGTGGTTGTAGATTAGATGACCAACATACCTTTATTAGGCCTCTAAAAATCATCCTGGGTAGTTGTTATAATGGTGGTGGTGGAGGTAGTAAGTAGTAGTGGTAGCAGCAGCAGCAGCAGCAGCAGCAGCAGTAGTAGTAGTGGTAGTAGTAGTAGATAATAACTAGCTTTTGTGCAGAACATTAAAATTTAAAAAATATTTTATATATAATTGGAGTTGGAGGAGGGATGCCACCCTTCTTTTTACTTTGAGATTCTTTTCATCCTGAAAAGGATACAACTTATGTAGTGAAATATATACACAGATTATTTGGCTTTTAAATGACTAAGACCTTGTTTGTGCTTTCTGGTGTGTTGTAATAACAGCCCTAAATCTTCCATTATATGGAAAGCAAACAATTTCAGGCTCCCAAGATTATGTGAAAGAAATTTCTAAAATGGAATGTGGTGGTGACTGATCTTATACTTATAGGAACTGAATTTGCCTTTCAAAATAGAGCTCACTGTTAATGAAACTGCTTTAAAGTATATTGTTTGGATAGCAAGTCATTTAAGATCCCTGGAGTACATAGCCAACTTGATAGGACTATGGGAGTCTGAGTATATAAGGAAAGAGAATAGTCTATGGTTAATATTCAGAAATATCATTGCCTGAAAAACTTTCCTGGGAAATTATATTGGGGGGAGGGCAACCTCACAGAGGGACCAAAGTCAAAATTAAAAATTTAGCCTTCAGTCTCAAAGTAGCATAGAAATAATAAGCCCTCTGATTTGATTTGAAGGAAGTGGTAAAGTGTAGTGGGTTGGGAATCAAGACACTTGATTTCCAAGGAATTTTTTTAATTTTTGTTTTTTAATGAATACTTTTTCTATTAACTAATTTAGTTTTAGTTTTCCACATTCACTTCCACAAGATTTTGAGTTCCAAATTTTCTCCTCATCTCCCCCCTCCCCCACCCCAAGACAGTGTGCATTCTGATTACCCTTTCCACCAATCTGCCCTCCCTTATATCACACCCTCACCTTCTCTTATCTCCTTCTCCTCTATTTTCTTGTAGGGCAAGATAGATTCCTATACCCCATTGCTTGTATGTCTTATTTCCCACCTGCATGTAAAAACAATTTTTAACATTTATTTTTAAAACTTTGAGTTCCACGTTCTCTCCCTCCCTCCCCACCCACCCCCATTGAGAAGACAAGCAATTTGATATAGGTTACAGATGTGTAGTCATGCAAAAACACTTTCAATAATAGTCATATTGTGAAAAACTAACCGTATTTCCCTCCATCCTATCCCTCTCCCCATTTATTCTGTTCTTTCCTTTCACCCCATCCCTTCTCAAAGGTGTTTGCTTCTGATTACCCTCTCCCCCCATTTGCCCTCCCTTCTATCATCCCCCCACCTTATACCCTTCCTCTCTATTTTCCTGTAGGGTAAGATAGATTTTCATACCCAATTGAATGTCTGTTCTTCCCACCTTAAGCCAAATCCAGTGAGAGTAATGTTCACTCATTCCCTGTCACCTCACTTCCCCCTCTTCTCCTCCATTGTAAAAGCTTTTTTGCCTCTTATGTGAGATAATTTACCCCATTTTACCTCTCCCTTTATCCTTCTCCCAATACATTGCTGTCTCACCCTTTAATTTTATTTTTTAGATATCATCCCTTCGTATTTAACTCACCCTGTGCCCTCTCTGTCTCTCTGTCTCTCTTTGTCTGTCTCTCTTTGTCTGTCTCTCTCTCCCTCTTTCCCTGCCTCTCTCTCCCTCTTTCCCTGCCTCTCCCTCCCTCTCTCCCTGCCTCTCTCTCTCCCTCTCTCTCTCCCTCTCTCCCTGCCTCTCTCCCGGCCTCTCTCTCCCTCTCTCCCTGCTTCTCTCTCCCTCTCTCCCTGCCTCTCTCTCCCTCTCTCTCTCCTTCTCTCCCTGCTCTCTCTCCCTGCCTCTCTCTCCCTCTCTCCCTTGCCTCTCTCTCCCTCTCTCTCTCCTTCTCTCCCTGCCTCTCTCTCCCTCTCTCCCTGCCTCTCTCTCCCTCTCTCTCTCCCTCTCTCCCTGCCTCTCTCTCCCTCTCTCCCTGCCTCTCTCTCCCTGTCTCCCTGCCTCTCTCTCCCTGTCTCCCTGCCTCTCTCTCCCTGTCTCCCTGCCTCTCTCTCCCTGTCTCCCTGCCTCTCTCTCCTTCTCTCCCTGCCTCTCTCCCTGCCTCTCTCCCTGCCTCTCTCTCTCCCTCTCTCCCTGCCTCTCTCTCCCTCTCTCTCCCTCTCTCCCTGCCTCTCTCTCCCTCTCTCCCTGCCTGTCTCTCCCTCTCTCTCTCCCTCTCTCCCTTGCCTCTCTCTCCCTTGCCTCTCTCTCCCTTGCCTCTCACTCCCTCCCTCTCTCTCCCTATCTCCCTGCCTTTCTCTCCCTCTCTCCCTGCCTCTCTCTCTCTCTCTCTCTCCCTGCCTCTCTCTCTCTCTCTCTCTCCCTGCCTCTCTCTTCCTATCTCCCTTGCCTCTCTCTCCCTCCGTCTCTCCATTGCCTCTCTCTCCCTCCCTCTCTCTCCCTCGCCTCTCTCTCCCTCTCTCCCTTGCCTCTCACTCCCTCCCTCTCTCTCCCTCTCTCCCTTGCCTCTCTCTCCCTCCCTCTCTTTCCCTCTCTCCCTTGCCTCTCTCTCCCTCTCTCCCTGCCTCACTCTCTCTCTCCCTCTCTCTCTGCCTCTCTCTCTGTGTCTCTCTCTCTGTCTGTCTCTGTCTGTCTCTGTCTCTGTCTGCCTGTCTCTGTCTCTCTCCCCCTTGCCCCTCCTCTCTCTCTCTCTCTCTCTCTCTCTCTCTCTCTCTCTCTCTCTCTCTCTCTCTCTCATCTGTGTGTGTGTCTCTCTCTCTCCCTCTTTGTGTGTGTGTGTGTGTGTGTGTCTCCCTGTCTGTCTGTCTGACTCTCACTCTGTCTGCCTCTCGCTCTCTTGCTCTGTCGGTCTCTCTGTCTGTCTTTCTGTCTTTAATAAGTCCCATATTAGTTTTCTTTCCTGTTTCCCTTTTCATGCTTCTCTCAGATCTTGTATTTGAAAGTCAAATTTCCTATTTAGCTCTGGTCTCTTCATCAAGAATGCTTACAAGTCCACTATTTCACTGAATGTCAATTTTTTCTCCTGAAGGATTATACTCAGTTTTGCTGGGTAGGTGATTCTTGTTTTTAAACCTAACTCCTTTGACCTCTGGATTATCATATTCCAGACTCTCTGATCCTTTAATGTAGAAGCTGCTAGTTCTTGTGTTATCATGATTGTGTCTCCACGACACTTGAATTGTTTCTTTTTGGCTGCTGCCAATATTTTCTTCTTGACCTGGGAATTCTGAAATTTGACTACAATATTCCTAGGAGTTTTCCTTTTGGGATCTCTTTCAGGAGGTGATCAGTGGATTCTTTCAATTTCTATTCTCCCCTCTGGTTCTAGAATATCAGGAAAATTTTCCTTGATAATTTCTTGAAAGATGATGTTTAGGCTCTTTTGTTGATTGTGGCTTTCAAGTAGTCTAATAATTCTTAAAATTATCTCTCCTGTATCTATTTTCCAGGTCAGTGGTTTTTCCAATGAGATATTTTACATTGTCTTCTATTTTCATTCTTTTGGTTCTGTTTTATAATTTCTTAATTTCTCATAAAGTCATCAGTTTCCATTTGCTCCACTTTAATTTTTAAGGAATTATTTTCTTCAGTGAGCTTTTGGACCTGCTTTTCCATTTGGCCAGTTCTTATTTTTAGGGCATTCTCCTCCTCATTGGCTTTTTGGCCCTCTTTTTTCCATGTGGGTTAGTTTATTTTTTAATGTGTTATTTTCTTCACAGCATTTTTGGGTCTTTTTAAGCAAGCTGTGGACTCCTTTTTTCATGACTTTCTTGCATAATTCTCACTTCTTTTCCCAATTTTCCCTCTACTTCTCTTACTTGATTTTTAAAATTCTTTTTGAACTCTCGCATGGCCTGCAACCAATTCAAATTTTTCTTGGAGGCTTTGGATGCAGGAGCTTTAACTTTCTTGTCTTCTTCTGGTTGTATGTTTTGAATTGTGAGGAGGCTTCCCTCTCCACTGCCACTGCAAGCTCCTCCGTGACAGCCCTCCTCTTCATCCCAGGACTGGGACCCAGATCCAAGCGGGACAAAACAAGAGAATCCTGCCTCAGAGCCAGCAGAGATCCCTGTACTCCTCCTCTGATCAGTCACTTAATGCCCTCACCATCAGTGGGCCTGAAGCTCTGGAAGTAGCTGTTGTTGCTGCTGCCCTGGGGCTGGGGCCGGACCTTGCTCCTCCATCACCCAAGTCTGACAGACTTTTCCTAATGATCTAGGTTGTCTTTGACATTTTGAGGCTGAGAAGTCTGAAAACTGCCCCAGCTGCCAGTGATTCAGACCCCTGAGGCCTGCTTTAGCCTCTTCTGTGCTGGCGTGGCCCATGCTGGACTGTGCTCTTCTCTTAGACCTTTCCCGTCCACCTTCCAGGTTGTCTTGGGCTAGAAATTTGTTTCATTCTGTAATTTTGTGGGTTCTGTGGGTCTAGAACACTTAGAGTCATTTTTACAGGTATTTGGAGGGGCTTGAGGGAGAGCTCAAGCAAGTCCCTGCTTTTACCCCAAAGAATTTATTTTGCTGCTAATTTGTCATGAGGCTTTGGATACATCATTTCACTCCCTGGGCCTCAAGGCCCTTCCTTATTCATCAAATGAGAGGGATCTAATCTAAACTAAATAATGTCAAAGGTATCTTACAGTCTTAATATGGTTATGATTTGTCTTTCATTCTCAAAGAGGACCATAACATCAGGGAGATGATGACATGACTTGCAATTGACTTTGATTTGAGTGAGGGAGGGTTGTGCAAAGTCATCAGACTCACTCTCTCCCCCAGAGCCATCTGGGTCCAGTGGCTAGATATCCACTAGGAGGACTGGAGATGGCCCAGGATGCAGTGAGAGAACTTGGCCCTTTTAAGCTAAGGTCTTTTCAAGTTCTCCCTTTGAGTGAGGCAATGTCCATCCAGTGAATAGGCCTCTTTAAGAAGTGAATCAAAGGATGACCCCTTTTATTAAAAAAAAAAGTCAAACTGGGAGGGGAAGACCCTTAGATTTGCTGGCCAAAAGAGAAACAGTTGCCATTTACATTTACTCTGAGCCAGGAGGATCCCCTAAAATAACTGTTAAGTGGTGCTTGGGCAGTGATCTGTTGTTTTCTAATCCTACTATTTTATTAGGGTTTTTTCTTTAGTCATCATTCTTATAAAAATGTTCAGATTATTCATGAATTATTAGAGTCAATTCAACATTTACAAAGCATCTGTTATGTGAAAAGTACTATGCTAGTGCTGTGGATATAAAAACAAGAATGAAAAGTTCCAGTAACTAAAATATTCCATATGTGTTGTCTCCCCCATTAGAATGTGAGGTATCTGAGAGCTGAATCTTACTTTTCTGTTTGGATCCCTAGAAGTTAGCATTGTATTTTGTACACAGTAAGTGCTTAATAGATGCTTTTTCATTTACTTACTCTTGAGGAAATTAAGATGGAAACAGATATGATTACAAGGCAATATGAAAAGTCAAGTTGACTAGCATTTATTAAGCACCAACTAGGTTCCAGATACTGTGCTAAGTGTTGGGAATACAAGTACAAATAGAAAGGAAAGTAGTCACTGAATTAAAGTTTACATCCTAAGGAGAGAAGAAAATACATATAAGAGGCAAAAAAAAGGGAGAACCTAGGTAGGCGCATGGTAGAGAAAGTCAGGGCAGAGAGTCAGTAGAACCTGAAGAGATGAAAACACTGTCTAGCTCATGATTCCTCAAAATGGAGGTTCTGGGAAAAACAGCTGGAGTGGAGTGGTTATGCTTCTGGTATAAGAAACCCAGGGATAAGTAGACTTCCAGGGTGAGGAGGCTTCTGTGACATTCCACTATATCTGGCCTCTAGAGGCCTCTGGGACACAGCAGCATTGTTCAGGTAACTAAGTGGTGCAATGAATAGAGGACTAGAACTCCAGGAATACCTGAGTTCAAATCTGGCCTTAGACACTTAATAGCTGTGTGACCCGGGGAAAGTCACTTAACCTCTGTCTGCCTCATTTTCCCCAGTTGTAATATGGAGATAATAATGGCTCCTTCCTCCCTGGTTTGTTGTAAGGTTCAAATGAGATATTTTCAAGTTTAATACAGTGTCTGGCACATAGTAGGTGCTTAATGAATGCTTGTTTCCTTCCTTTACCATAAGGCTAGGCAATTGAGGGTTGTATTGAAACTATGAGGGCCTGAACTCAGGGGAAAACTTCAACCATTTAATCATCTGCCTTCATCCACAGACCTCTTCCCATCCACTCTAATTCTGCCTGTTTTTATTTCCTCATTGGTTAACATGCTTCAGAAAAAATTGATGGCATTTGTTTAGTGCTGCCTCATCTTTATTTCATGTCCTCCTTATATTATCCCCTACTATTTTCTCCTTCACTCCAGTTTGAGGTGGTCCTTCTTGCTGCGGCTAACTCCTCCACATATACACTTGATCCTATTACTCCCATCTTCTTCAGAAAATTTCTCTTACTATAATTCCTCTTCAGCTATTGATTCTTTCCCCAATTCCTTTAAATGTGCCCATGTTTCCACTATCTTAAAAAACGAAGCCTTAAATATATCTACCATCCCCACTTAAAACTTCCTATATCCATTTTTTCCTTTCTAGGTTACACTCCTTGAGAAAGCTGTTTTTACTTAATTTCATCATATATTCTCCTCTTAGCCTCTCCTAAACTCTCTGCAATCTGTCTTCCAATCTCATTATTTAACTGAAACTTTTCTCTTAAAATCTATCAATGATCTCTTGATTGCCACATCTAATGACCTTTTTTTCTATCCTCTCTCTTCTTGACCTTTGCAGCAATTAACCTTGTCTAACATCTCCTCCTTCTTGATGTTTTCTCTCCTCTGGTTTTTCTGGACACTTCTCTCTCCGTGTTTTCCTCCTAACTTTCTGACCACTCTTCCTCCTCCTTTGCTGGATTTTTACCTATGTCACTTCCACTAACTGTGGGTGACTCTGTCCTAGCCCCTTTCTTTTTTCCCTCTCCACATTCTCACTTTTCAATCTCATCAGCTCCCATGAATTCCAAGAATTATATATCTAGCCCAAGTCTCTCCTGAGTTACAGTATCATATCTCATGCCTCTTGGACATTTCATACTTGGTGTCGATATTAAAATAAATCATAATGAATTAATGTCTCTCTTCCACCCACTTTCAAACCCATCTCTATTTTCCTATTCTGAACTTTCATATTGCTTCAGAGTACTTCCATCCTTTCAGTTGCCCAGGTTCACAAACAAGTGTCATGTTTGCCTCCTGTCTCTAATTCACCTCACATTTCCAAGTAGTAGCTCTATCTGGTCATTTCTCTCTCTACGTATCTCTCATCTGTCCTTTTCTCTCCACTCACATATACCCCACGAATTCAGAACCTCATCATCTCTTGTGTAGATTATTTTAATAGCCTCATAGTAGGTCACCCTGCCTCAAGTTTTTTTTTTTTTTTATCATTCTAATCTATCTTCCTTATGGTTGCCAAAGTAATTTTCCTAAAGCATAGTTCTGATCAGGGCACCTTCCCTACTAAAGAAACTATAGATAACTACCTGTAATCTCTAGGATTAAATTCAAATCCCTCTGTTTGGCATTTAAAGCTCTTTACAGTCAGGTCCCTTCCTACTTTGCCAATTCCTTACATCTTACTCCCCTCCATGCACACCTTGGTCTAGCCATATTGATTTGTTTACTATTCTTCACATACGCTATTTCTCATGTCTGTGTCTTTACACTAGCTGTCCCCAATGCCCATAATTCTCTTTCTCTCCTCTAACTCTTGGATTCCCTGGCATCCATCAAGACTCAGCTCAAACACTAGTTTTTTGGGAGGCCTTTCAGGTTCTTTTTCAAATATAACAATGGAAATGCCAAAACTCTTCAATCTTGATAAATTCCAATGGCTCCCTAGGATCAAATACACACAAACAATCTCTTTGGCTTTTATAACCCTTAACAACCTGATTTCAACTGACTTTTTTAGACTTATAGAGTGTTCCCCTTAACATAAGCTCCAGTCTAGACAAACTTGCCATGCTGTCCTTTCTCCACAATACTCTGTCTTCTGTTTTGGAGGTTTTCCACAAGCAGTTTCTCCATGCCTGGAATTCATTATTTCCTCATCTCCACCTCTCAGAATCCCAAGTTCACTTCAAAATTCAGCTAAGTGTCCCCTTCTATAAGAGGCCTTTTTTGATCCCCTTAGCTGCTAGTGTCCATCCCACCCAATTACCCTGAATTTATTTTGAATATACTTATGTTTATATATGCTGCCATCCTTAGCTCTTTGAGGTCAAACCAGCCACTAACCAGCTGCCACTAAAATACAGATAACTTGAGAGCCTGGGAGTGGCAGTACCCTTAGACTACTTAGAAGTTATACTTCTAACCCAGTCTTCAAATTCATTATCCAGGGAAGCAATCCCTGTGAAGATATGACTTGGCATCTGCTTCTGCAGGTGCTATAGACCCTGCCTCTTCAGCAGCCACAATGCCTGAAGACCCAGAAAAGAAAGTGCTTTGAAAAAAATCCTTGGCATTGTCAAAATGTTTAATACCAAATGATCTTAAAGTGAAAGCACTGCCACCTACTTTGCTGCTACACCGTAAGGACTATTGAGTCTTTCTCTCTGACTCATGACTGTAACCTCCTGTGTGTGTTGTCTTGTGGACTATCAATCCATTTTTAATCAATTATCTACTTATAAAATCATAGTAGATTAAGAAGTATATAAAACTGCTCAGGCTGAGAGGGCATTAGTTCCAGCCAGCCTGTCTGTCAGCTAACTTCCCTATTTTTGCATAGCTGAGCTCCTGCCGAGCTCAGCTAATAGGCTAAGTTCCCCATTTCCAGTGAAAGCCTCTGATAAGCTTAGCTCCAAGGCTTATAGGTCATAGTGACCATAGGTCACCTAGGGCTGGAAAGTCTTCATGCCCTGGGTGCTGTTCCCCAATCCTGTGGAAGTTTCCTGTTCCTGAAACAGGACAGCTTTCCATGATAATAATGGAAAGTCCCCAAATACTCCAAATAGAAAGTGTAAATGCCCAGGTGAAAGGTGTTTTTTTTGTTTTTGAGGTAACAGACTTTAGTATGATCAGAATTACATAGCACTGATTCCAGGGCCAACACTTTCCATCACTTACCCCACCCTCAAATTAAAGGAACATAGTCCCATGACAAAAACATAAGAAGATGCCTACAGAAAAGAGAGTGAGCAGGAGGCAGTTTTTTTCCCTTTATGGCCTTAACAGTTTTAGGCTTTTTAACTTGGCTTCAGAACAAACTTCCTCATTTGCCTGAAGAGCTAGAGGAGGACCCAGAGTTAAAAATGAATGCCAGATAAACTTTTAAGTTTAATCTGCATTATTAACATTCTCTTCATTGCTTTTTTTTTTGTTTTTTGGCAGGGCAATTGGGGTTAAGTGACTGGCCCAAGGTCACACAGTTAGTACATGTGTCTGTTTGATTAAGCTAGGTTAGGTTTGGATTTGGATTCATGCTGCCAATAAGGCACACTCCCAACAGAAAGACAGGGGAAATACTCTATTAACCCCGCAACCACATTATTTAACAATTCCTACTACACACACAGAGGCAACACCTGTTCAGAGCAATACCACTGCCCAAGATTTCTCCAAGCTGGGGAATCCCTCTCTTTTCTACAAATGCAGTGACAACGACAAAGGACACACACACAACATACAACATACACTTCACGTTCAGCACCTGCTCCCAAGGCTTTTCCTAAGCTGGAGAACCCTTTTTTACAGCTACCTTAGTTTGTCTTTCTGAACGTAGTCCCATCCCAGGCAAAGCGTTCTTTCCACGGGTGAGGTTCCAATGTGCCTGTCCCACGTGGTGACTTTTATAGGGCTCTGAACAAGCAAGACTTACTGCTAACTGTCCCAGATGTTCTCTGCCAGAGAGGGCGGCCACTCCTCTTGGGAGGGGAAGATCCTGTCAGTCATTCTGTTTTTGAGAACTGGCTAGGTCTTCAAAAAGCAGTCTCAGAAATATTTCCTGTTCTATGTTCAGGGCCTATAAATCCCTTTACGGGAGTGTATTCTATTCTTTGTTCAGGGCTTATCAGTCAGAGAAAAATGTCTGAGAGATGCATTCTTATTCTGGGCCTCTCAGTCTCCTAGCAGGAAAGGAACGTATGATTCTTTATTCTAAGCTAGAGAGTCAGGAGCTGGGGGGTGGGGGGAAGGGAGATACGGGCTTACACTGTAATATGGAGGATCTTCTCTAATGATTTATCATTCAGTGTCAAGTGTCTGAGGTCAGATTTGAACTCAGGTCCTTCTGACTCCAGGGCTGGTGCTCTACTCACTGCGCCACCTAGCTGCCCATTCTTCATCTTGGGATCAATGTTTCTCATTTATTGTTTATGTTCCTCATTTATGTCTATGAAAATGCTCTGTAAACTCAGTGTGGAGTCTTTGGCTACCGAGGAGTCATTGACCTCATTTATTGGCTGTTGCTAGCATTGCTAATAAATTTATCATGTTCAAAGCTTTTTGCCTCCATTTTCCTTATTCACGGATTTTTAATCATGACAGTCTCTCTCCTAAGAATGTGAGTTTTTTTTTAAATAAAGGACTGTCTTATGTTTTAATTTATGTCCCTAGTGCCTAAAATACGATTTTATATGTAGCAAGTGGTTAATAGACACTTTTCATTCATTCATTCATTCATTTTTGTCATACCCTTAATGCCTGACACAAGATTGATTGGTAAATGAAAGGAAGTGCTTTTCTATAGTATCCTAATCCTTAAGCTTTCTTCTTTCTTGATGACTTGTATGGAGAGAATGTTAAATCTGGAGTTAGGAAGAGCTGGATTCAAATCCCACCTCAGAAACTTGCTTGCTATGTGAGCATGGACAAATCACTTAATCTCTCTTTGCATAAGTTCTTTATCTGTAAGATGCTTGGGGGAGGGAGACTAAATGGCATTAGACTCCCCCACTCACATTTCTATGAATTTTATTTTCCTAATTAGACCAAGAAATTGTAATTATGTTCAGAAGGGTGGGGAGAAAGTATAGTGATTTCAGTGTTTGAGGCAGAAACTGTCTCTGTGATGAAGATGGTTGATTATTATTATTATTATTATTATTATTGTTAGTAGTAGTAGTAGTAGTAGTGGTGATGGTGGTGGTGGTGGTGGTGGTGGTGGTTGTGGTGGTAGAAGTAGTACTGAGGAAGAGTCAGAAGACTAATAACTTAATATACTCTATGTTAATTTTATATTAATACATTTCTATTTTATTTTATCCAAAAGAAATTCTTATTTGGTGGAATCTTACTATGTATTAAAGAAGTATTGAAGGAGGAAAGAAAATAATGTTCTTTTATAGGATCATTAATTTACAGCTAGAAGGGACCTTGGAGGTCATTTAGTCTAATCCCTCAATTTGTCAATGGATAAATTGAAGCCACCAAAGGCTAAGTGATTTGTCCACAGTCACACAAGTAGTAAATGGCAAAGATGGAAATTAATCCAAAATCCTCTAACTCCAAATCTAGTACTCCTTCCACCATAGCATCTCATAATGATCTGGGAAGCAATCTGACCTAATGGAAAGTACATGGACCTTAGTGTGAGCTGTTGCTTTGACACTAATGATCTGGGTGACTTTGAGCAAATTTGGGACCAGATAATGTCCGATATCACTTCCAACTTCAAATACTGTGGTCTTTCCAGATGAAGGAGCCCTTATATAAATTGGTTTTAGTATAACAGTGATGATTCACTTTCAGCTGGGAGGATCATGGAAGGTTTAATGGGGAAAGTAACAATTGAGCATGACCTTGAAGGCCACTAACTAGCTATATGATCTGAAAAGGAAGTTGCTTAACTTCTATGAGCCTCAGTTTCTTCATCTATAAAACGAAAGTGTTGGAAAAATATTTCCTCTATTTGTAATACTTCATAAGGCTAAGACATTTATTTCAATTCAGAAAAAGCCAGGCACCTCTGAGTCATTGATTATATCCTTTGAACCACTTGGGAATGACTGGTTGAATAGAAGACATGTATTATGTTTTCCCTTAATGTAAGTCTTTGTAGTGGGGAGTACAGGGACTGAAGTTTGTCATTACTCTAGAGAACAAATGTGTATGTTTACAAAACTTTGTTAAATGACTTCGTGAAGTGTTTTTGACTTGGCTTGCATTGACTAGTCAACTTGTTGCAGTGGTATAGCTAGAGATCATGCCCTCTCTGAAAAATTAAGAGTCAGAGTGAGTCAGAGTAAGATTATGCTGCCCTATGCAGGCTTTGTATGTCCATATTCTTATGTATGTCTAACTTATAGATAATTGGTTTGAAGGGATGCACTGATAAATGCATCCAGAGTCATATCTGGAGTTTCTTTTCCAAGGGAGACTATTATTTCTGCTTTGACGGAAGCAGGAGAAGGCTCCTTCCTAAGTTAAACATTCACATTCAACAAAAATGGTGGCCTTAAGTCAAGATGACTATCAGAAGACTTCATGTCAATAGATTAGAATGCTTCTCCAAATGTGAGCAGTTCATTGCTAACTTGGAGGGAGAGCTGAGCCAACACACAGTTGGCAACACTGGAATAGAAAAGGAGTGGACAGCTTTCAGAGATTTGGTGTATAGCACTATACTTACTCATTTGGGCTAGAATGCTGAGAAACATCAAGATGGTTTGACAAAAATGATGAGGAAATTCAGAAGGTGCTAAATGAAAAACAAGAGCTTCATAAGCATAAGCAGCAGCAGGATAGTTTATGTGTCTCTGTGTTTAACTCTATCAAAAGTAAAGTACAAGCAAAGGTTAGAGAGATGCAGATTCTTGGCTCAGTAAGAAGGAAGGTGAAAATCAGTTTTACACTGATACCAATAATCCAAATCACTTTAAGATGCCCTGAAGGCTATTTATGGGCCAAAAACCTATGGTGCATCTCAACTACTCAGTTCTGATAGAACCACACTGATTAGTGATAAGGAGATGATCATGGAAGAAGGGCTGAATACTTCCATAGTGTTCTCAACAGACCATCATCAGTCAATGCTGAAGTCATTGATCATATACATCTGGTTCAAGTCAATCATTCTCTTGCCAAACCTCCAACTGACAGAAATTTTGAATGTCAGTAGGTTTCTCTCACGTGGCAAAGTGCTTGATGCTGATTCTGTTCCAGTTGAGATTTACAAGATGGGGGGGTGGTCCACTGTTCATACAAAAGCTTATGGAAATTTTCTGGGTTATGTGGCAAGAGAGAGTTATCTTCTAGGAGTTCAAGGGTACATCCATTATCCATCCCTATAAATGAAAGGCAAATAGGTTGTCCTGTGACAATCACAGGGGAGAACTCTCTCTTAGTAGTTGCTGGTAGGATTCTTGGCAGAGTTCTCCTTATAGGCTGACCCTTTACCTGAGAGCCAACATGGCTTCAGAAAAAGTAGAAAAATAGTTGATATGGTGTTGGCTGCTTGACAATTCCAGGAGAAATGTATGGAGGTCTGTATTCAACACTCATCAATCTGACCAAGGCCTTTGACACTGTCAGTCATGAGGGCTTGTGGAAAATTGTGATAAAATTTGTTTGCCTGGAGAAATTCATCAGCATTGTATATCAGTTTCATGACAGCATGCTTGCTCAAGGACTGGATAACGGACAGTGCTCTTGAACTTTCCCAGTCACCAATGGAGTGAAGCAGGGCTTCATTCCCTTGCTTTCTCCCTTGATTTTTAGCATGATGTTTTCAGCGATGTTGTTAGACACCTTCAAGGAAAATGAAAATGGTATCAAAGTCGGCTGCTGTACTGACAGTAAATTATTTAATCTGAAAAAGCTGTAAGTCAAGTCTAAAGCAGAGGGAAAGTAGGTGCAAGACTTTTTGTGGAGTAGAGGGAATGGGAAAAGCTATTTTCACCTCTGAATTGTTCATTATTATTGCATATTCAGTACTAATTTTGACTTGACAATTAACACCGAGAAAACAGAGGTCCTCCTGCAGACAGCATCTTACCTTCCTTACATGGAATAATTGGTTACAGCAAGTGGAGAAATTTTGAATGCCGTGGATAAGTTCACTTACCTTGGCAGTAAAAGACTCATGTTAGTCTGCTCAGCCACAGCTGGATACACTTGACCTTAACATAGTGGTATCATTTTGGTCCTCTTCAAGAATGAAGCACAACACAGATTCACACATAAATGAAGAGGTTGATGCACCCATTGGCAGAACTAGCTCAGTGTTTGGGAAGCTCTGAAGAGATGTGTAGGAGAAAAGAGATGTCAGGCTGCCTAGCAAACTGAAGGCCTACAGAACCATTGTTCTCACTTCATTGTTGTATGCCTGTAAAACCTGGACCGTATACCAGTGCCATGCCAGGGAACTACATCGCTTCCATTTGAAGTGTCTTAGGGAAATTCTGAAGACAACCTGGCAAGATTAGGTACCAGACACTGAGGTCCTTTCTAGAGTTGAACTGCCAAGCATTAAAACTCTACTACAGAAAGTGCACCTCTTATGGGCTGGCCACATTGTTAGAATGCCAAAGGTATATTTGCCTAAAAGACTGTTTTGTAGAGTACTCACACAAGACAAGTGTTCACATAAAGGTCAGAAGAAGTAATACAGGGATACTCTTGAGGTGTCTATGAATAACTTTGGATTCAAATATGTGATATGGGATACTCAGGAATGTCCAATCTGGTGTGTCTGCATCAAAGAAGACATTGTGTTTTGTGAGCAAAACAGATTTGTAGCTCAAATGAAACATGAGATGTATAAATTTAGAGGTATTTCCATCCTAGATGTTCATAAAAGTTATTTGTGCCTAACCTGTGGTTGAGCCTTCCAAGCTCCTTTTGGTCTGATCAGCCAGGGTTGAACATGTCTGACCCTGATATGGTGATGTCATTTTGGTCCTCTTCAAGAGTGAAGCATGACAACCAGCCAACAATTCCTTTCCTTAATCTGCAATCAGATAAAACTGTCCTTTCCTTTGTTCTTACCACTGGCTATTCCCTCACCTCCATGTCATAGAATTTCTCTTCTACTTCAAGACAAGCTGAAGCATAACCTTTTAAATGAAGTTTTTCCTATTGTCCCCACTGCTAGTGTCCACCAATAATTAACTGGATTCCATTTCTTTTTATATTGATTCCATATATATGCTTACATATTTACTTGTTTCCCTGTTAGAACTGACATCCTCACCATTGCTCTGCCTTACTTTCTCTTTCCTCCTAATACTCTTCCAATTTGACAAGCACTTATCAATCACCTACAGTGCTCCAGGCACAGTACTAGGTGTTTGGCAAGTGAAGATAAAAAAGAAAGTAACCCTGGCTTTCAGCAATCTTATAGGACCATCTTTTGCCACTTTTTGTCTCCTCAGAACTTTGAATGTATTGTTGTCGATGTTATTCAGTCATTTTCAGTCATGTCTGACTCTTTGTGACCCCATTTGGGGTTTTCTTGGTGAAAATACTGAGGTGGTTTACCATTTCCTTGTCCAGCTTGTTTGACAGATGAGGAAACTGAGGCAAACAGGCTTAAATGACTTGCCCAGGATCACACAGCTAATAGGTATCTGAGGCTAGATTTTGAGTTCAGGTTTTTTGGGCTCTGGTCCTGGTGCTTTATACACTGTGCCCCCAGTTGCCCATGTGGAATGCATAGGTGCTTAATAAATGTTGACTGATTCAATTCGAGTTGAGGTGTGTGTGGGGAACATAGCATGTGCACAGAAAAATAAATACACAATATATAGAAAGTAATTTTGATAGGAAGAAATTCTTGTTATTGTCATTATTCTCTAGGCTAGGAATTTAAAGCATCAGAGTAGTGTAGTATAGAGGAAAGTACTGGACTAGACATCAAATTACTTAGGTTCTAGATCTGGTTCTTACACTAAGTGGCTGTGTGACCTTAGAAGTCAATGCAGTCAATAAACTTGTATTTATTACCCATATACCACACTTAATAGTCCCTTATGCTTTAATAGCAGTAATAAGAATGACCCTAAGCATTTATGTACAGTTACTTCCTAATTACTGTAGAAAAAGTATCCCATGAAATGGTTGCACATAGTCACTCTGTTCAAATTTATAATTATGTAAAGTATGGTAATTGTTTCCAGTTCAATGGAAATATGTAGTGTGAATTGAAATAATGCTACCACGTCAGGGAAGTAGTCTCTACTATACCATTAGTCTTATCGTTAGGTCACATAATGCCTAGGGATAAGGTTGGGGTGTGGAGGACTTCTGCCCAAGAAATATTTGAATTCACTGAATCAAAGAATTTCTGAGTTGGAAAGGTCTTTTTGGTCCATCTTATTCAACTTCATTTTCTAAAATAACCCTCAGTGCAACATAACTAGTTAAGGGTCCCAGCCACAGCTTAAAAATATCCCATAAAGAAGTAATTCCACTATCAGTCAAGGCAGCTAATTCCATTTTCAGATAGCTCCTGCGATCATTAGATAGATTTTCTTAATATCAAGCCTAATTAAACCTATTCATAATTTCATAGAGAAATACCTAGAGAGCTGTAATGGAGCTTGGAGGCCTTCTGAATTCAAATGTCTTATTTTATGGATCAGAAAACCAAGGTTTTTAGAGGTTAACTGACTTACCCAAAATCATATAGGTTAAGTAACTGATATAATTGTTTCAGCCTTTGTTTTAGTTCATTTCCCAAAGGTTAGACAGGATAAGTCTAATCCCTTTTCTGTGTGATAGGCTTTCAAGTCCTTGAAAACAAGGTACTATACTATCTCCAAATATTTTCTCTAAGTTCAGCATTTCCAATTCTTTTAGCTGATTCTTCAGTGAAGGTAACTCGTAGCCCTTCACGAATCTGATCACCTTCCTCTGAAATTTCTCCCACTTAACTAATGTCCTTCCTAAAATGTGTCAATCAGAACTGAACACAATGTTCCAGACGTGGTTTGACCAGTACAGTTGTTTCAACAATCTGGCTAGCAGCTTCTGTGGGGGTATAAGATTCACCCACAGGCAGCACCCAGAAAGCTGCCAACAGCACAGGTTCTTCTGATCTGCTTAATTAAGGAAAGCAAGGTGAAGGGGTTGAGAAGCTTACTTTTAATTCACCATTCAAATATCATTCAGTTAGTTCAGGGGAAAAAGCCAGCATCCTGAACTTCAAAACAAAATGCAAACAAATTACAAACATCAACAGACTTTGTCTGATTCAATCCTAACACAGTTACCAGAGTTCAACAGTTTCAGCATCCGGGTTTACAAGCTGGAGGGCTCCTTAGCTACAGCTGCCCGGAGTCATCTCATCAACTCCATCTCCAGAGCCCTGCACAAATGGCTCTGTCCTCCCTTCTTATAGGGCTTCAGACATCATCAAACATCAACTGAATCACCAGAGCTCAGGCTCTGGTGATTGGTTCTTGAGTTGGCCCCTCCCCTTAGGACCCTGGGAGATTCACATCCACATGGATTACGTTAACACCTAATGGGGTTTGGGCCTGGGGCTTAGCACCTAGTAAAGCTCACTGAGATAAATTGAGTCACTCAAAGAAAACAAAGGCCATTCTGGTTACAACAGTGTACAGGGGAGCTGTTCACTCCCTAGGCCTGAGTACTTTCACTTACCACTTCTTCCTTCCCTTCTACTCCTCCTTCCCTTTTCTTTCCCCTTTCTCCTCCAACTGCCTATAGGGCAAGTTAGATTTCTTTATCTAACTGAGTATGTTATTCCCTTGAGTCAAATCCAAGGAGAGTAAAGTTCAAACAATGCTCATCTCCCTCCCTTATTTCCCTCTACTTTAATATGTTTTTGTGCCTCTTCACATGATATAACTTACCCTTTTCTGGCTCCTCCTTTCCTCTTCTCCTGTTACAGTCTTTTTTTTCAGTGCTTAGTTAGGTTTTTATCATCACATCAAAATCAACTTAAACCTACGCCATATATATATATTTCCCTTCTCGATGGTGTAATATACAGTTCTTAAGAGTTATAAGTATCATCTTCCCATGCAGGGATGTAAATAGTTTGCTCTTACTGAATAACATGTTCGCTTTTTTCCTTTCCTGTTCACCTTTTTATGCCTCCCTTAAGTCTTGTATTTGAAGTTCAAATTTCCATTGAACTCCGGTCTTTTCATCAGGAAAGTTTGGAAGTCCCCTATTTCATTGAATATCCATGTTCTGCCCTGAAAGATTATGCTCAATTTTGTTGGGTAGCTGATCCTTGGTTGTAATCCCAGCTCCTTTGCCTCATGGAATATCATATTCTAAGCCCTCCAGTCTTTTAATGTAGAAGCTGCAGGGTCCTGCCTAATCCTGACTGTAGTTCCACAGTATTTGAATTATTTCTTTCTGGCTGCTTGCAATATTTTCTCCTTGATCTGATAATTCTGGAATTTGGCTATAATATGCCTTGGTATATTCAATTTGGGATTTCTTTCAGGTGGTGATCAGTGGATTCTTTCAATGACTATTTTACCCTCTGGTTCTAGGAACTCAGGGTAGATTTTCTTGATGATTTCTTGAAAGATGCTATCCAATCTTTCTTTTTTTTTTTTTTTAATCATGGCTTTCAGGTAGACCAATAATTCTTAAATTATCTCTCCTAGATCTATTTTCCAGGCCAGTTGTTTTTCCAATGAAGTATTTTAAGTTTTCTTCTATTTTTTTTCATTCTTTTGATTTTGTTTGACTGATTCTAGATGTCTCATAGAGTCAATAGCTTCCACTTGTCCAACTCTAATTTTTTAATGAATTCTTTTCTTCACTTAGCTTTTGTGCCTCCTTTTACATTTGGCTAATTCTATTTTTTAAGGAGTTGTTTTCTTCAGTGTATTTTTTCTATTTTGTCAATTGTATTTTAAAAGGAATTATTCAATTTTTCTTCTACTTCTCTTATTTGACTTAAAATCCTTCCTGAGCTCCTCAGAAGACTTTTTGGGCTTGAAACCAGTTTTTATCCACCTTTGAGGTTTTGGATGTAGGAAATTGATCATGTTGTCCTCTCCTGAATTTGTGTTTTGATCTTCCCTGTCACCTGCTCATGTTATTTGCCTTTTTGTTGGCTTTTGAATTTGATCTCTGCTTCTGGAGCCCAGGGGGCACTATCCCCAACTTCTTGTATTGGGGGCTAGGGGCCTGGTTACTGGTTTTGTGTGCTGGGGCGTCAGGTGGTGGCAGCTGGATGTTGTGTTCTGGTAGTTTACCTGGTGCTGAGCTGGAGCTGGTATGTACCTGGTGTTGGCACTTGCCTACTCCTCCACCCTGGGGCTCAGGATCTCCCACTAGACTGCTGAGGTGGGGCTTGCTCCTGGCTTGATGCCTCCCATCCTGCACTGGTCTCCTTCAGCCACAGAAAGAGCGACCTTTTCCATTAATCTCCCTGGCCTCCTGAGCTAAAAGACTGCTCTACCCCATCTTTCTGCTGGCTCCACTATTCCAGAATTTTTCCTGGGGCAATATTCTCTGAGTTTTTCAAGGTCTCTAAGGGAGGGTGAGAACAAGTGACTGTTTACTCTGCTATCTTGACTCCCAGCATTTTAGTAGGTGACTTTAAGACATTCAGTCTGTGGGCTGATAGCTCCAGGAGCCTACTCTCACTTACTTAATGAAGTATTCTAAGACTGAATTAATTTTCTTGGTTGTCTCCTGCCATGTGCCCCCCCATTCCAAATAATTATGAATAATCATGTAGAGTTTCAAAGTTTAGGAAATGCTTCATGGATAGGATTTTATGGGAGTTGTTTACAACACTATGAGTTAGGTTCTAAAGATATTATTCATCATTGCTATGGTACAAATCAGGAAACTAGTTCAGAGAGATTAAGTGATTCCTCCATCGTCATGCAGTTAATAGGTGGCAGAAGCATGATTTGAATTATGGTCTTCTTTTCCAGTTTTAACCTTGTTTCCACTATGCATCTTGAAAGTTTCTCTGCATTGTGCCCCATTTCTTCTATGTAGGTACAGGATGGAAGACAAACGAAGCTGTATAAAATGCTTTTACAAATATTTAATTTGATCCCATAACAACCTTCTTGCAAAGTAAGTGCTATGATTCCACTCATTTTTACAGTGGAGTAAACTGAGGCAGACAGCAATCAATTGACTTGCCTAGAATAACACAAGTAATGTTTGATGCTGGATTTGAGATAAAGTCTTTTCACCCCCAGACCCAGTACTCTCTATCCAGTGTGCCGCTAGCTGCCTCATAATACCTAATGCTTTTTCTAATGTGATCAAGTTCATCACTTCTTATAGCACAGTAGTATCCTATCACAATCATAAACCACAACTTGTTCAGTCATGCTCCAGTTGATGGACATCCTTCAAAGAAAAAAAAAGTTTAAAAAAGTTACATGATAATTTTAGTAAATATTTAAAAGGAATAGCAAGTTGGACATAATAGATTTGTAGTTTTATGTGCAATTATCTTTTTGCCCTATTATGCTGTGTTGTGGAATGCTTGTGTTATTTCTTAAGTTCAGAATAAAATAAATATGACACACAAAATACCTAATGTTTAGGTATTAGCTAGATAATGCATGCTGAAGGATTAATAGTTGTTTGGTATCACTGAACAGGTAAAATGATCCCATACAAAATTGTAAACAAAAATAGACACCAGAGGCAAGGTGACATAGTGGGTAGAGGGCTGGCTTGGAGTCAAGGGGACCTGGTTTCAAGTCCTGCCTCTCAGTCACATACTAGCTATGTGACCATGAGTAAATCACTTCATTTCTCAGTGCATCCAAACAATGCTCTAAGACTGTAAGTTACAGTTGCAAATATTTGTACTGGTCAAGGGAATTTCTGCATGGGGACAAATGAATTGGATGAATTCTGGTGAATAAAATGAAATCATAGGTGAGGACCAAAATAACCTTGGAGTTTGGGAGGGACACACTTTTAATCAGATGCGTGCCCCGCAGATCATATAATTTTCTTGGCTGTCTCCTGCCAAGCTTGCCCCCTTTTCTTTCTGAGTAACAATGAACAATTATGTAGCATTTTAAAGTCTATGAGATGCTTCATAGATAGTTGGAACTGTTTGATAACATGAGTTGGGTTCTAAAAGTATTCTTCATTGCTGCAGTACAAATTAGGAGACTAGCTCAGAGGGAGCAAGTGCTTCCTTCATAGTCACAGAGCTCATAGGTGGCAGAAGTGCATGGTTTACTGCTTCTTCATCACTGGATGAAAATGTTGATCCCAGATCTGCCACTAACTTGCTATATATCTGGGCAAGTCACTTCTCCTTTCTGTGCCTCAATTTCCTCATCTGTAAATTGATGAGGTTGTAATAGATAGTCAATAACATTTTGTGTTCTAAAGTTTTATTTCAAAGGACCTTTCTGGAACATTTTATTTTCTATGATTCTGTGATTCTACATAGACTACGTCCCTGGAGTATAGAATTATGAGACATAGTAATGGACTTGACACCTTTCAGTCTAATGATACCAAGCAGACCTGTGCAGTTGACTGTGTAATTACATCTCTGAGAATGCCGGGAAAAATGGCACTTGGCAACTGCCTGGAGCTCAGGATATGATTGGCCAAGGATTATCGATTTAGGCTGCATAACACAGGGACCTCCCATTGATAACCTGCAGACCTGATAAGTGCAAGCAGCTGTCTCTGTCCTATAAATCCTAGACAACTCCAGTTATTGGAATAAAAAGAGACCTTTTCTGTTTGACCACGGTTCTTGGGATAAAAGCACTCCAGAGTTTAAATTTTTTAAAAAAAATCATCAATTCAAATTTCTTTATGTACTTGGCCTTAATTTACAGTCTGTAGGGTGGAGCCCTGATCAAAGTGTGAACTCTGTGTCTTCTGTGCACTGCTCTACCAGCTGTTTGGGGACTTCCCTGTAATATAAGTAACTTGACTTTTCACACAATAAATGCCCAGGAGTAACAGAATACAGACCTGTCTAGAATTTAAAATGTGAATGTGCCTCTGTGTGTGTGTGTGTGTGTGTGTGTGTGTGTGTGTGTGTGTGTGTATTTGTGTATGTGTGTGTGTTTACCCTTCTCCACCTGGCTGCGCTTCAGGTCTTGTGAATCAGTTGAGAAGGCTAGACTTGGAGTGAGAGGGGCCTGGGTTTGAATCCCTCTTGAATTTACTGTGTGCGCTATTGGACCAGTTAGTTCATTTCATTGGACCTCAGTTTCCTCACCTAGAAAATGAAGACTTTTAAAGGCTTTTCCAGGTTTGTCCATGAAACTCTGAACCTGTATAAACTATTTGAGTTGAGTTTGTGTATTTATGAGCATAAGAATACTTAGATTACCCAACTCACAGGCTTGTTTAATAATAATAATGATAATCATTATTACTACTATTATAATGACACACATTATTGTACTTTGCCTACCTCTAGCTTTAGCTCTTCAATGGGGTTATAGGTGAATGAAGGAGGCTACTCAGTTGCTCGCTGCCTTGCTCATACTAGATGTTTAAATATTCTTGTTGACTGATGCTGATTAAATCACTGGCTATCATTGCCGTTAAATGAAATTTACCTGAGATTCTCTCTCCCTTTCCCCAAAGCTTTCCTGAATAGACAGGAACTATTTTGGGCTCCCTCCCAGCTTGTCAGCTTCCCTGCCATCTCTAGCTCATAGCATTGCAGACTTGTTTCAGCCGCTAAAATGTTTGGTCTCGCAGACAGCTATTCTGGGATTCTGGTTGCGATGAGTTTACATACTCTCTCAAGCTGACTCACTCCACAACTGAGCTTATGTTGTGGATGCCAGGGCTGCTCATCTTCATTTCTTGATGTCCCTCTTCAGAGAACAGAGTCCTGAACTCTTGCTGTCATGCAGACTTGACCATGAAACAATTTGGGGCTGCTAAATTTAACATCAGCCCAATTGACTTCAGGGAGACACAAGTTTAACAAAGGGAGACATTCTTGACAAATGAATCATGGAGGGTGTCTTTCTTTTTCTAGTTCTCTTAATCAGCTGGGTTGGAATGAACTCTCATACTTTTTCTTCCACTTGTTTCCTCATATTTCACATTATAAACCATAAAGTTAATCTAATTAGATTTTACTAGTCTAATGTTACTTATGAAGTACTTTTAGTCCTTGAGATTTCAAAAATGTAACCAAGCTAACCTTAAATGGGGGTTAAGAGGCACTATATACATTTGTGTACCTTTCCCTCAATTCATATACAATGCAACAGATAGAAGTATAAGTCCAGTGACTGTATACAGCTAACACACTGTTGCTAATAAGCTATGCCACATTTTGAAGCAGTTACTTAAGATCTCTGAGCCTCAACTTTCTCTTCTTTAAAATGGGGTTTTGAGCTATTTCATCGGAAGGAACATACAATGGGTCACAAATCCATTTGGTAGAAATGTTAATGCCCTATCTACTTCACCTTTGTTTCTAAGATTGATTATTTTATTATATTTTTATAAATAGGTTTATTGACACTCTCTGTTTTTATATTGCAGTCATTTCTAGATATACCCTGTCTCCCACTCTAACACATTCCCACCTGTAATTGAACATTCCTTAGTTACAAACACTTAGGTAAAAATAGCTTAAACAATGATCTTGTCTGGCAGTGTATGAACCATTTGGTCCTTGTAGTTCCCCACCTCTTTGCTGATAGGTAGGATGTACCTCATCTGTAAGACAAAGTTTGGACATTTGGTGTTCTTTGTATGCCATTGTTGTTGTCATTGCATTTACTGTTCTCCTGGTTCTTATGTCATACGGTACAACAAGCGCTGCTTCTGCAGTTGGAGGACACGGGTTCAAATCTCATCTCTGACAGTTACTATCTATGTGACCTTTGAGGAGTCCCTTAGACTTCTTTTGTATGTTATAAAATGAGGGAGTTAGACTCAGTGGCCTCTGAGATTTCTTTAGCTCTCCCTCTCTCTCCAACCATACCTTTTCACTCTGCATCAGTTTATACAACTCTTTTATGTTTCTCTAAATTCCTCATATTCTTAACTTTTTTCTGGACGTTAACATTCCATTACATTCATTTGTTAAGATGGTTTTTTAGTCATTCTTCAATAACAGATACCTGATGGGGTGCTTGGATGCCTGTGCTTGGACCCCAATTCCAAAATCACATTTCTCCCTAGCCTCAAAACACTTTCTCAGGCAGTTTCTCTCCAGTCCAAGGACTGAATTCCCTAGCAAAATGTTTATCTCTATTCCTGATATGGTGGTCAGCTGCACCTATAAAATTTATTAGTTTGAACTGGCTATGTACTGGCTGAATTGGCTGTGTACTGGGTCATAGAGATATTTACTACTCACTGACCTGTCATGTATCCTAGGCTCAGATATATGTATACTCCCTTCTGTTTATCTTGTCTAACAAGACATTGATGGGGACAGCCTGGGTTTTTCTCAGTCAGCCCTGACTGTTGGTAGACTTAGTGATGGTTCAGGCTTCAAACCACACCTCCATGTAGCTCCACTATGGGCTATTTCCCAGTGAACTCTGGGTAAAATACCTGCATAGTAGATACAAAAAGTGCATATTCCTTTAAGAACTGACCATTCCTTAACCACTCCCTAATCCCACCCTGAATCACCTAGTCAGCATATTTGGCACATATTTTACCATGGTTTAACCTATGTAAACATTAACTGCACCCCCTTTAGATTGCAGGTTCCCTAAGAACTCTTGCCCATTGAAAAATGTAACAATAAATCTTTTCCACCCTGACCTAAAGAATGCTTGAGTCCATGAATTCATTTCAGATGGCCCTTCTGTGGGAACTTCAGTCTTGGGGTTCCTGTATCTCTCCAACCTTTATCATACCTACTAGACAATGCATTTTAAATTTAAAATACTTTGGAAAGCAAATTTTCTGTACATATACAAAGTCTTCGTGAGTTGATAAAATTCTGGCTACCCTCTGGTTCATAGCCCTGTGCAATCAGGAGACAGAGACACCTTTTGAGACATTTGTAACTATCTTTATTATCCTCACCATAATCTAAGTTAGGTCATCACTGTTATCTTTTTTTTAAATAAGTAGGTAAATTGCAATGTATTGAAGGTAAGAAATCTGAGGTAAGGGCTCAAAGTCTCTGTTTCTGTTATTCACATGATGGGACTGAGAGGCTAGATTTAGGTTTCTCTCTGTTGGGCTGGAAAGTATCCAATAGTTTGCAAGGAGAGGATGCTAACTCTCAAGTACTCAGTTTCCTTGGAGATTAAGGAGATCTTAACCACTTTCCCTGGGGATAAACTTTCTTGTGGTTAGCAATAAGGAGGAATCAGACTTTACCTTACAGAATAATCTTTCTGAGGCAAGGACAATGATAGATGAATCCCAACCTTGTGATATATCATGAAAGCCAGGTCAACAAGTATTCATTAAGCAGCTTCTATGTGCCAAGAACTGAGTTGACTGCTGAGAATATTCAAAGAGAATAGAAAAGAAAGAAAAATTCTCTCTCCCCTCTTCTCCTCCCTATCCTCCCACCCCAAGATACTGAGTGAATGCTGCTTCTCAGGGATCATTAATGAGTTAATAATAGCTTTCATTTATAGAGTACTTTAAGGTTTTGTAAGGGCAAGCAAAGTGGGACTTTTTGTTGTCTTTTGTTTTGGAGTGCTTCTCAGCACCAAGGCAGTCAAATGCCTTTGATTTAGTCTTGTCTTTGTAGAAAGGCCCACACCCTTTTGCTAGTTAGGTCATGAGAGGTTCGAAACTCTGAAGAGGTGTGAAGCCCTCTGACCCTGAATAAGCATGTATATATAGTCTGAGGTTAACATTTTGTTTGGGGCTACTCACTGGAAGAGTGTCCTGTGATTTGACGAGACAAAACTCTTGGTAGCTGTCAAGGAGCCTCCCTGGCTTTGAAAAACCCATATGTTGGTGCTTCTCTCTCTCTGGTAACTCTGTATGTAATGTCTTGATCAGACAGCTAGATGCCCTGTCTGTTGATTTGTGTTTATTTGCTATCTTTATATAATTTCTGCTTGTAGTTTCTGTTTGTATTTGCTCCAAAGTTCAGGGTGCTGACATTTTCACCTGAACTAAGTGAATGATACAATATGTTTAATTAAAGTGAGATTTGCAAACCCCTTAAAGTTGTTTTCCTTAGAAAGGCAGATCAAAGAACCTGTGCTAGTAGCTGTCCTGTGTGCTGGTGTTATTGGTCTTACACAGCCACAGTAGTGGCAAGTAGCATTGTTGTTACAGGTTTGCAAAGTGTTATACAAATATTACCTCATTTTAACCTTACAACAACCATAAGAGCCAGGTGCGATTCTTATTCCAATTTTACAAATAAGGAAACTGAGGCTAAAAGAGTTAAAGTGATTTGTTGAGGGGCACACAGCTAGGAAGTATGTGAGGCAGGATTTGATTTCAAGTCTCCCTGACTGCAGCATTAGGAGAAAAGCTGGAATAAGGCACTTACTTTTCAAACCTTACCTGGACAACTCATCTCCCCTTTTTGTTTGTCTGCTGGGGTATTGAAGTTCCACAGTGATATTGGTTACATAATTTATCACAAAAAATCACAGTGG